>NC_133541.1:82131077-82434107 GCF_048773025.1 Camelus bactrianus
TCCTTTGCTTTTAAAACTCACATTTCTTCAGTGTTTCGCTATTTAACAATTTGTACCTTGATTACAGATCATTACTTCCTTCTTTAAAAACAGGTTCATCTTTGCATTTCAAGAGGTATCATTTATTTCATCCTCATCCCTAGCAATTCGATTCTTTGTAGAAACATTTAGGTCAACATATAAAACAGCTACTGTAAACAGACTAACATGCAGTCTTTGGAATTGAAATATCTTATACTTGACCTGAACATGTGCGTAATGGAATGAATTTTAGTGACTCTAATGTTATTCCACATGCAAGCCCTTACTTATAAACATGGTATATGAGGCTAATAGGATAAACCTGTTTTTAAGACAGAAAATTCTGTCCATAAATCTAGATTTATTTATTGTGTTTCCTTCATGTGAAGGATGGTTTGTGAACTAATTTTTTCCTGTTTTAGACATTAGTTGGCATTTTGTCTTTAATTTCAACATTTGCGAATACGCTATGGGTCTAGCTAATTTGCATAGACCCACTGGAGCAGCACCCTTAATGAGAAGTGAGTTTTCTCATTCTCTAGATCCTGTCTCCCCTGCAACTTGAAACCAAGGCTTCTGATGACATGTGTTGAAGGACGAGGCTTGATTTCATGTTTCCCTTTGGCTTGTTTCCTCTCCATTTGCTGACCCTGGATTATGCAGACAATATCCTGCTTTGACTAATCTGGCCCCCTGTGCCAGACCTTGGCTGTCTTATCACCACATTATCAAAAGAAGTGGTCCAAACACTTCTTTTACATAAGGACTGTGTTCTTCTCTAAGATATTCATGGCTAACTGAAAATACTGCTGAATCCTTTTCTCCAGTAGAGTTTCAAGGTTAACATGAAAACTGTTATCACTTGCTTATGCTGCATAAAAATCTGTTTTATCTTTGTAACAATCCTTTTGTTTAAAAAAGCATTGCAGTTCCTCTGCCGCACTTGTGTTTTCTCTGCTACCGAGCAGACTATGGCTTGCTGGCAAGAGAACAAGTTATGATTATTTATACGCCCGTATGCATTTGTTTCCATCTAGAGTTAGACACAATTAATTTATGATAATCAATCATGACAGCAAAAAGAATTTCTACCACGCTAACTTGTATTTCCAACAGCAGAGGGACACAAGTAATTTTGATAATGTCTTGTGTGTCCAGTGAAGTAATTTCCCCATTACTGGCTTTTAGTGAGAATTTATAATTAAATCAGAGTGAAAAAAAATACTGACAGCCAAGATTGTGTCACATTTATTTCAAGTGTAATGTCAGAAATTTCATGGATGGTCATTTAGGCATTGAAAAAGCACAGCGATTAGAGAGCAGAAATGAGGCCACGAGGGTTTATGTCCATGTTCCTGCGTTCCCAAAGTAGGAAGGGAAAACATAAATACAACTATTAGCTTAACAAGGCACTGGAGTTTCTTTGCAAACCAACACTGGATAAGATGGAAATCTACCCTCAGATTTTTTCAAATGAAGTAAATCTCTTAAATCTGTTTTTTTTTAGAAAAGAAGTTGTCTGTATATATGATGTTGAGTATGTCTATATGTGTATAATCTTTAAAAATAGATTTAAGATAATTACTTTATATATTTTATATATTTATAAAATATGCATATACTTAGGTATATGTACTTATATATGTATAAAATATATAAAGTGTGTATATATAATATAAAAAATTTATATGTCACTCATTATGGATTTGATTACATATTTATCTGGCTTTTTCCTTTCCACGTCTACCTATGCACATTTTTAAAAGGCTGCCAACAGAAAGGAAAAGCATTAACAACATTGCAAGTTTAAAACTATGTTTTATGGCAAATGGTTTAAAACTTTAGGAAACCATCTTTAAAGGCTGCAAATGAATGTCTGCTTTTCACTTAGACCAGTGCTGATTGTGTATCGCCTAGAAATACGGAGACACTCTATAGAGCGTGTGTACTAGTGTGCACTCCTGTCCTCATTATAACGTGGCCTGGGGCTTGGAGCTAAACATTTTTCTGGAACATAATGAGCTGTGTACTGTAATGAAGGTGTTTGAAATTGATTTGACTGTTATTTAGTATAAAAAGTCCCAGATCAAAGGCTCTGGCAAGCCCACAGACACATAGGCGTCCACAGACAAAGGATGCTGTATGATGGTCCAGAGGCAAGTGGAGAGGTGTGGTGGCTTAAGATGAGCCAAGGAATCTATCAAGCAGTTATCTGATCATGTTTATTTCAAGTCACTGTACATGGCTTGCTAACTGCCTTATGGCACTTGACGATTCTGAGGATTATTTTGAAGAGTATTACAAGCCTGATTTAATTTCCCTCTTGTTTCCTTGTCTTTTTGCAGTGCTCCTTCCTCACAGTCATGGACACCCTCCCAAGCTAATTTGTAAAATGAATTTTACTGAATGCCATTTAATCTTATTGCCATAGTTACAAACCAAGAAATCGAAGATTGCTAGGCTGAGCTGAAAATAGCTGACTTTATACACGGACGAGGACTAATTCTTATGCAAAGCTCTGTACTCACATACAATCTCCGATTCACAGAATAATGGAAAGTTTGATCCTTGAAAACCTGACCTTCTGATGCCTTTTCACTCTTCAACACAGAACAACCATAGGTTTTCATGCAGTGTATAAAACTGTCGTGGAGGTTCTGCTTTGCAACTCACTGCTTCAGCTTCTATGTTATTGTTGCAATGAGTTCGCAGAGTGTTTGTCTTGATATTTTCATAGACAGTATTGGGGATTTTATAGCCACTGGCAAATTATAAAGCTAGGAACCCATGTAATGTTTTGTAATTTAAGAAAGGCTTATATTACCTCTGAGCATTACTATTTACAATTGATAAATCATATCTGTTTATCTATCTACCTGACAAATCAATTTCTCTCTCTCTCTCTTTTTATGTTGTGTCTATCTATCTATAATTCTGTCATCATAAAGCAAACCCATAACCTGGGTCAGGACATGTACTCCATGGGAGAGGTTCAGGATTTCTTACATGAAGAGAAATTGAGATGCTGAACACCAAAAGGCTTACCTTTGCAGGTATATGTATACCAAGATTATGCATACCTATATACATACATAGAATGTAAAGAGAAAAAAAGGTTATCAACTTAATTAGAATAAATACAATTGAAGGAGTTAATATGATTGTCTGATAAGTAATCAATTTTCAAGATTTTTCTCAACAGCAAGCCTCCTTTAATCGAATAGTCAGTATACTTAAAACCCATTCCATGTGCTAATAATGGTCTATCACTGTCTAGTTTGCATTATTCTTGGTCTTTGAAAACAATCAAATCAATTTCTTTGGACATTTGTTTCATATCATTGAGTCTCCATTCTCTCACCTGCAAAATGAGGGGTTTAGACCTCTGAGAGTTTTATCAGGCAGAAAATTCGGATTTATTCGTTCTTTAATTTCCACTAATTCAACCTGCAATTTATCCAGTTTAATTTAGATTATTAAGGCTTTGGTGTATTGGAATATCATTTTATGGTATTTGATCAACAATTCAAAAACAACCATAGTCCCTTAAAGATTCTGAGTAAATAAGACACACGGCATGTATTTAGGGAGTCAGCACAATGAGGTCCGCGCTGCTGGCCAGGGCAGGACGCCAATAGGCCAGAAGCTGTACCGGTGTTACTGTGCAGTGCTTGCTAACTGCCTGACTGCCCCTGAGGGTTCTGTATTATTCTTTTTATATGCGAAGATCTCCCGAGGACTTTGGGAGTCCTGGGGAACTGCTAGTTGAATGTGGGAGGCAGAGATGCTACCCCAGAGTTTTCTTTCTATAAGCGCCTCACTGAAAAGGCTATGCATGCGGACTGGCCTCACTTTTGTGGGATAAGGAGATTCTAAAAGAGGACTTTTTTGCAATATATGTTCTAAGGGGTTGAAAGTGTGGGAAATGCTGAGTTAAGCAAGGGAAACAGGCTTCCTAACTGAGGACTTCCCTAATTCAGTTATTTAATAGTTTTGAGAGTCAACATCCAAATGCCAGTTTCCCCAAATGTTAGTCCCCAAAAGTGGGATGGAGGGTTCAGCACTGCTTACTTCCCTTAATCATACGACCTTTTCTCCTCTGGCCCACCGAGAATTTGTGGAATGGTTATGTCATTAAATGTAATTTGGCAGAGTGGCAGATAGGTATTTTCTTGAGGGCCACCTTTGATCAAGCGGCAGACTACCTGCCATCATTTTAAGAGGGACTTTGAGTGCTGGCTCTGGCTAGAAGGAAAGAGAGGGACAGTGGGGCTTGGTGTCACGTGCATTGGCCATCTCTGCTCTTGTTCTTAGCCCTTTCTGAGTCTTTCAAACATTGCTCATAAATACGTCCATATCCTACCCTATTTGGAAATCCTTGAGATTCCAATAAAATTGCGATTGACTGATTCTAAGATACTCTTGATTTCACACAAGCTGAAAGCCCAGAAACTTCCATGAAAATTACTACCTGGTTAGTTGCAGGCACGGCAGCTGGGACCCTGCTCAGTGCAGGTGCGGCTTGAAGGGCAGAGACTATTAGCGCCAAACGGGAAGGGTCCAAGGTAGACGTCAACACACACTTTCTAGGTCTAAACTTCGTTCACACAAGTACAGTCAGTGAGCCACTGTGCACATTAAAAGCATGTTTATCTACTTACTATGAAAGAGGAATTATGTTTTGGGCTATCTTTTTCTGAAAAAAACCTGTTGAATAACACCTTATTAGCTATTTGCTTGTAGCCAAAAAAAAAAAAAAAAAATTATTATGCACTGTGTAAACTCTAAAACATTTATTGAACTCCAGTACCTGCATTCTTCTGACTATGTCATCACATTATATTCAGACTAATTAGGCCACAAATAAATAGAACCCAATGAAGTTCAGATGATGTAAGTTAGCATCAGACGTACTGAGTTATTGATTATACCATCAAAAACGTGGTAGGCGTGGTTTGTTAAAGACAATGTAGACAAATTTTAAAAGTAAGTAACAAATAAAAAAATGTTTGGGTTAAATTAACCCCCTCAAATGTCTATGAGAAGAGTTGAATATGACAAGAGCAGACAGTATGAACCAGACAGAAAAGGCAAGAGCCAGTGCCTTTGAAACAGCAGACTTGTATGGGACCCGGGGTCTTGGAGACTCCAGTGTATGCTCTGCCCTGCAGTGAATCGGGGGGACAGCAAGCACACTGGGGCTGCTTTAGGGTGCTTAGCACAGCTACGGATATATGAATATATCTACATACGGTACAAGCTCCTCCCTTTTAGTCTTTTACCCAGAACTGTTTGCAGAAATCATGATCAAAATATTGTTACTTCAATTTCAAATTCTCTGATTAACCTACCGTCACTGGAAGAGCTGGGTAGTGTGGAAACTTTGATAACTTGAGCAATTTGTTAGAACCTAATGGCATGTCTATTACTTATGTTTGTAATACACCCGGGGTTCAGCTTCATGTCTTAGGTAGGTGCTTTTTATAAACGAAAACAACCAACTATGTACCTTTACCATCATTTTTAATCATCTGTCTGTCCACCCATCTCTCATTTATCACCTATTTATCTGTTTCCCCAAATAGTGGAGCTGCTCCACTTTGTGAAGATTGCTTAAAGATTAAAGATAACTCCATGCAGGCTACACCCAAAGTAAAAATCAGATTATTTTTGAAGGAGAAAAAGACATCCTATGAAACGAGGTTATCAACATTTAAAAACGTGTGGGATATAAGAAGTGTGTCAAAATCATGATCCTGAATTGATGTGGCCCTCTTTCCAGTCTGCCTTTTTGTGTCTCCTGGAGACATTGACAGAGATTGGTCTGACATATATAGTTTTGAAAGTCAACATCCAAATATTCGGGGGAGGATTTCCTTGCAATTCCCAGGCCTGGCCCACAGTAATTATTAAAGAAAAAGTTTTTAGCAGTGAATAAACAGAAGATGAGTGGAAGAGATAAATTTCTAGAATTTTTGCAGGCATCCCTGAACTGTCAACTTTAGGTTAAATCTTAGCTCTGAGCACTTACTAGGTATATGATAGATCCCGGTGTGTTTTGGAAAGGTAGACTTCATAATGAGGAAAAAGATGATTGTAAATAATTCAGTTATTTAATCTTTATCAAAGCCTCTGTTACTGCATTTTTTTTTTTCTCTTACTGCAGACCTTGCAAAGGCACCATTTTAAAAACAAGTTTTTATATGATGGTATGGTCTGGAATTTCCTAAAACATTTCCAGTTAAGAAATGTTGAAAGAATTATTTCTCATAAAAAAAGTCAATATAAGTAGATGGAACATTTTTTTTTAAAAGATGGCTAATGAGCAAAACCAAATCTTTACCTCTTAATAAGTAATATAAAATGTTAAAAATGCAGAGTGTGTTACCAAATGCTGGATCCAGACATGCCTCTTATTGGCATTTTGGGCTATTTTGACATAAAATGAAATGACCAAGAAAATTTTTAAACTGCCTCCAAATGACTCAAGCTAATGAACAAGTAATTTAAAGTGAGGCCAGGGTAAGTAATGCCCCAGGAGGAGGATGCGAGTGGAAGAAAATGATCTTTGATTGTGTTCCTTGAAATGAGGCCAGCTGAGCACAGCAAAATGCTCGGAGCCAGGCGCATGGAAAAGGCAATGACTCTCGCTGTGAAACGCCACTGACCCTCGTCCTGAGCACTCCGCCATCTACCTCTCTACCTTTCCATGTCTTTATGTCCTTAATGGTCTAGATTAATTTAGTCAGAGAATCTTTCATTTAACTGTTTTTTTGAGTGCTGCCTACCATAGACCCCTTTTGTCTGAAGCAATGGGGACTGGCAGTTGGTGAGTTAATTAAATGTCAAAGCCAGAAATCACACAAAAGTATCTTTTTTAACTTGAATATTTTATTTTAATCTGACATCTATAAATACACATTCACTTACTAATCTTTGATATTGGCCCACAGGCTGCTCTTTGGAGTTTTCCGTAGCTTTTCTCATCTAAACCGTACCGTAATGCGTTGGCATTGATTTCCATTATCAGGGTTTGTTTAAAATGGAGCAAGAAATTCAAATATACATGCAAAGCAGTTTGAGTGCAGAAATCTGTATTTTTCCCTGATAGCTTATATTTGTCTGGCCCACAACTAACTTGACAGCATTTTTTTTTTTTTTTTAGTGATTTATCTTTACCCAGTTTTTCAAAGCATGCCTTTGACTTTCACGAGAATGACAGTGATGTCCCATATCCCACTTTTATTTACTAACTGATGAAAATAAAGTGTGCAATTGGCACAAACAGGCGTTGAGGGGAAGAGTCTACAAAACTCCAGGAGAGGCACCACCTGCCCGGAGCCTGCCCTGTGCTCTGGTGGGAATCAGTCTGATAAAGGAGCTTTGACTATGGGTATGACAGTTTTATGGCTTGAGAAAACAAAGAGGAATAAGATGTTTTTATGGTTTCATGCAAGAGGCCAATTAAACATCATGTGTATGTGTTTATCTGTATGTATAATTTTTAGGAAAAAGACATACTAAGCAGTACAGGAGAACAAAGGACTAATTTTGTTAAAGAAGCTTTCCCTGATCAACACAATTCACACTAATCTTTCTCTTCTTGTATGTGGTTATTTCAAATATGCTTCATATGAACGATAAGGAAATACGGACAAAGACCAAGGCAAAATGCACTTCTATCAGATTTAGGTTTATTGCAAAACGTTGTGAGTTAGAGTTAGTTGTAGCAAACAGTATGTATCCTTGAAATGCTCTGCTCTGGTGAAGCTGTTTCTGTGGGGGATGGATGTGTGACTCGGGTCTTCAGGGATGAGGGGCTGCAAAGGCGTCTAGTATAAAGTATTTTAAGGTCACACTGACAATGTTCTTATACATCTTTGACAGAGAGGCTGCAACTTTTTGATATTTCCAGCTCCACTAAATTTCACTAGGCTGCGCTTGGTCCTGGAAAATCTAGTCTGTCAGTGGTCTGCATGGTATGCTTGAATTGTCACTTTTCTTTCTGATGACATTTCTAGGCCATAATAGTGACTAATCAGGGAGGCAATCAATGGAATGTGCATAGTGCATTTGATTCAGCAGGATTAGAGTAACTGCATAATGGGACAGGGTATTGTGACATTTAAAACATTTAAGTGAATTAAACATGTGGCCATTCCATCTACTGGTTGCTGTTATAACCCAAACACCTACGCTGAGAAGCTAAAAATAGATTTGGTCATAAAGACTAGGCATCCTCTTTGAGAAGCAAATCATGTTAATAGAAAAGTTTTAAATCAATTATGTACAAATTTAAGGTTTTGTTTTTTTTTTTGAGTCAGGATATATTTTTTGGAGAGCAAAAGAAGGTGAGAAAAATACAACATCTCTTTGGAATTTTTATAATATTAGGACCTGCCATACAAAGCATTTCGGTGACTGTTATTCTTATAGTAAAGTTTTCTTTGGCTGAGGTTACTGTGTAAGTTAGATTTGACAATGGCCCCTTTGATAAATGGGAAATGAGACAGAAATGCAAATTCTGAAAATATTTACACTTAGGAAAATAAGATGAAATACAACTTTTAAATTACATCAAGGGCAGGAAAAATAATTATTCATTGCATGCATGGTTGTTTCGTTATTGAAAACAAATGTGATAACATCTTTCAAATCATTCCTCGCTCCCCTGGCCATCTGAAGGAACCGCAGTCCTTGGTTAAATAAAGGCTAGCTGTTGGTAATAAGCAACAGCAAATGTCTGGGGATGTCTTTTTAGCTTATGAATTAAAACTTGAACAAATCATTATTGTTAGGGCTTCAGTTAGGTTGTTATACCTTGGAAAAATATAATACCAGTCTGCCGGAAGCCAGAGAATTAATTTTTCCATTTGTTTTTGGAGGCACGTTCTCTCTTAGTTACTTCCAATTTTCACACAGATTCCTTATTGTTGCCAGTTGTAAAATTTCTGTTAGCATATTTTGATTGCTCTGTGTTCTGAGGAAGAAGCTCAGATGGGAAAAAGCTTTAGTAAGGCATTATTCTGTAAGATGTGGGCTGCTGGTCCTGAATTTGCCAGGCTGGGAGCCAACAATATTAATAATTTTTAGGGAAGATTCATTTTCTCCAGATCTATAGTTAGCAATTCCAATATGAGGTCTTTTACGTAAAAATTTATTTAAATGTGAAAAAGGATTGGTTGAAAAATGACTGACCTTCTCTTTTGAAATAATAATAGATGACATTTATTGAGTGAGTAATGCATGATAAATTTTATAAACATTATTTCATTGACAGAGGGACTGCAGCTCTTTGGTATTTCCAACTATGCTGAGTCTTCATTTAGTCCTCTGAGATAGGTAATGTTCTTATTTCTGTTAAGAATCATTTTCAGAAAGGGTAAAGTCATGACAATCAGATATTAAAAAAACCCTCTCTACTAAAGATTTTATTCTACTCATTAATCAGTGAGAGAACCAGACAGATGCTACAACTGATGCAAAAGAGAATCCAAAGTATAAACACATGTGCAGATTAGAACCACTGAAGTGAAGGTACAAATGGAGGCAAAATATTCGTTTTCACAGCAGGGTAAAGGAAGTAAATTGAACTTCTCTTTAACTGGACAGAATTTGCATATCTGCAGGGAAGAAAAATTTGGCATTGCATTCAGTTACTTATGACTTACAGGGTTGTAGACTAGCTCCCTGGAGGGGTAGCCCCTAGATAAGGCATAGTTTTCCACTTAAACACAAATTTCCCCTCCATGCCCATTTTATAGATGGTGATATCAAGGTTCAGAGGGGACAGGTTTTGAATGGGTGAGATTCATTCACAGGGAAAGTCACTGTATTATGGGAAGGAGATGACCTCTGAGTGAGTTAGTGGAAACAGGATGAATGAGATGAATGAAGTTGCTCAAAGATGTCCACACCTCTAGAGCCTTGTGGAGAAACTAATGAAATAAGGAGTGGAGGAGGACTGCAGAATGTTTACATCTGGCCCATTTGAGGTCTGGGCAGATGAGGCAAAGAACCCAGCAATGACTGTCCATGCCTTGCAACAGAGTCCTGATGATGGAAGCCCCTGTCCAAATGTGTGGCATTCCAAGGAGAACAAATGCACAAGCTATACAAAATGGTGCTTAGAGCCACATTCACTTTTTTTCCCCTTAGTTACACCTAATATGAAAGCCTGGGGAGGAGTTTGGGAGGGGTTTGTGATGCAGATAAAGAGTGGGGTTATTTTGAACCTGCCGGCAGGGGAGCCCCAGGGTATGGCACAGGTCATCCTTGCACCTCTAACTCTGGTGCAAGTTCAGATGGGTGACAGACTGTGTAGTTAACCTTTGTGAAGTTGTCATCACCTGGAAGGAAGCTAGGCAGGACAGGGATATGACGGAAGCTCGTCTTCTTGGTGCTCTGGTAGTTGTCTCAAGGCTGGAGCAGTTGCTCAAATGGCTCTCAACCCCACCACTTCCTAGAACCTGGGATGGTTAGGCCAACTCAGAGGAGACAGTGAGAATCAAATAAAGAGCATGCATAACATGCTGATGGACACAAAACTAGTAAGTGTCAAAGCCCACATTCATACATCAATCTGTCTCAGTCCAGATGGTGTCCCTAACTTCGCCACTACACTGTTAACCCTGTTTCCTTTAAAAAGCTGGATGCCAGAGGTCCACAGTGACTTCTGATTGCCTTGGGGAATGAGCTGCATGTCATTCTCCAGTGCCTTTTCACTGAGTCATTTGGGTGGGACCAGCCCTGACTATGATTTTTGACAGTCTCTGCTGGGTGCTGTTAGTATGGGAGAGGGAGTTTTCATATACTTTTAACAGTAAAGTGACCTCATTTTGAGTATAAACTGAAAGCAGATTTCCACTGCATGAGACCAGGAAATGTCCGGGATGGTATCACACACCATCCGCAGTGTCTTGGGTCTTACCGCTTCTTCACTTCACCTCAAGCATCGTAGGGGAAATGCATGGGCTCAAACAGGAGCAACCAGTTGGAAGTCTTGGATATTGTCCCTGACCTTGAACATCATTACCTTTTCTGTGGCTCCATTTTTCTCATTAATGAAACAGGAATAATAGCATTTGATCTCTATAGCTTCTGTGCAGTGAATTCCATGAGAGAATATAAAATGGGAAAAAATATTTTACGTATAAGAAATGATGATCTTTGTTGTCAACCACAGAAATGCAGGTTGAGGCAATGTCTACAACAAGCAGAAAGCCAGAAAAAAGAAAAAGTCGTCTGGATATTGGATAATTCAGAATGACCCCTTAAAAATACCTTTGTCCAAGTTTTGCAAGTGACCGAAAACCTAACTCAAATGATCTCAAGCAGAATAGGACTTTTATTCTATTTTTCATTTATTATACCTGAAAAGTCCAGGGGCAGATGTGGCTTCAAGTGTGACTTAATCTAATACTTTACTTTTTAATATAAATTTTATTTTTTATTGACATATAATTGGTTTACAATGTTGTGTTAATTTCCAGTGTACAGGATAGTGTTTTAGTTATACTTATATATGTATTCATTTTTCATATTCTTTTTCATTATAGATTACCATAAGATATTGAATATAGTTCCATGTGCTATACAATAGGACCTTATTGTTTATCTGTTTTATAAATAATAGTTAGTATCTGCAAATCCTGAACTCCCAATTTATCCCTCCACCCCCTCCTCCCCCTCTGGTAACCACAAGTTTGTTTTCTATGTCTGTAAGTCTGTTTCTGTTTTGTAAATAGGTTCGTTTGTGTCTTTTTTTTTTTTTTTTTTTTTAGATTTCACATTTAAGTGATGTCATATATTTTTCTTTCTCTTTCTGAGTTACTTCACTTGATATAACAATCTCTGGGTCCATCCATGTTGCTGTAAATGGCATTATTTTATTCTTTTTGGTGGCTGAGTAGTATTCCATTGCATATATATATACCACATCTTTATCCAGTCATCTGTTGATGGACATTTGGGTTGCTTCCATGTCTTGGCTGTTGTAAATAGTGCTGCTGTGAACATTAGGGTATATCTTTTCAAATTAAAGGTTTCTCTGGATGTATGCCCAGGAGTGGGATTGCCGGATCATAGGGTAAGTCTATTTTTAGTTTTTTAAGGAATCTCCATATTGTTTTCCATAATGACTGCACCACACTACATTCCCACCAACAGTGTAGGAGGGTTCCCTTTTCTCCACACCTTCTCCAGCATATATTGTTTGTGGACTTTGGAATGATGACCATTCTGACTGGTGTGAGGTGACACCTCATTGTTTTGATTTGCCTTTCTTTGTTCATCTAATGCTTTATAGGACTTGGTTCTTCCCTTCTCTTCTTTTCCCTTTCCCTTCCCCTCTCCATCTGGACTTGGCTTTCCTTTGCATTGGTTTAATTCTCAAGCAGGTTTTTAGACCAAACAGCAGAATGTCTGCTACTCACTTTGAATTTACATTGGAGAGAAATTGCCTCTCTCTGTTGCTCCTGCAAAGGTTCTGGGGTTAGATATAATTGGCTGTATTTGGCTACTCAGGCCAGTTTTTGGTTCTATAGTCACTCTTAGGGCTGGGGTTGAAGTCAGCGTCATAGATGCCATGTGGATTGAGATGAGGGAGGAAGAGATTTACAGATAAAATAAAGGCACTCTAACCAGAAAAAGAGCAAGTGTTGGTAAGGCAGAAGGAGACCCATTCTGGGGGGTATTTGTGATAGAAAGAAGCTTGAATTATCCTAATTGACTAGCTATGGTGATTGATACTAAAAAATATGAAAAAAACATCAATTAAAATATTATCCTTATTTTGCTATGAAGACGTTAGGGAGATTGAGATCCAGAGAAAAAATTGCTTAGAGTTTGAATAACAATTGTATTAGAAATACTTCTTGAGGGGTTACAGAATGAATATTTATTTATTGGATTAAAAATTTCTATTTGTCGAATAGAATAATGGGAGTTCTAGAAGCAGTGATACATACTTGTCATTTATCTGTCTACCCCATGTATTCTGAAATATGGAATATAGATTAAAGACGATATGGACTCAATTTTTCTTTTCTTTGTTGAGAGAGAGAGATTTCATGATGTTGGCTGTTTTATTCATTTGTTCAGTAATTATTTATGGAGCTCTATGTACAAGGCACTGTATATTCCAGGGAAAATAATTTAGCCATGGTCTTGCTGTATTTTAGTATGTGTTTCCCTGATTTAAAAAGTGATATGAATCATATAGTTAATTCACAAAAGATGAAATTTGGTAGGCATATGGAAAATCTCTTAACCTCATTAGTAAATAGAGAAATAAAAATTTAAATGAGTTTTCTTGATACTATGAAGGGAGGAATGATAATTATAAATTATATAGTCATCATAGAGGGTAATTTCTCAATCTGTTAAAAATGTAAAATATATAAGAGGGCGCACAAAAGAATGCTTATTGTGATATTGTTTGTCATAGAAAACTGTAGATAAACTAAAATTGTAGCAAGGGAAGAATGGTCAAGATGGTCAAATAGGCTAAAAAAAAAGTCCACAGTTAGGAATGTGATGCAGCTATAAGACAGTATGAGGTATATATGCAAACACAGAGGACAGTAAAATGTGCTCTAATTTGATCTAACACAGGAATATAGGTTTTACTTACCTATAGACAAATAGCTTTCTAAATACATAGAAAAAATTCTGAGAATATACACATCCAACCTGTAATGGTGTTTCATCCAGGGGATGTGGGGAAAGGAACTGGCTGACAGGGTGGGAGTGGGGAGACCTCATGTTACTCCTCATTGTTTGAAGAGTTTTATAAGGATGCTCTCAGCTACTACTTTTTAAATTAAGATCAAATTAATTTTTAAATTATAAAGATACATATTGCTGTGAGTATAATACACACTGAGTTTCTACAGCAGTTAATCACTGCCTTTGTGTGAAGCACTGTATATTTTGTTGCAACTTTATTCTTTTCATGAATGTGTTTAATTTAAGATATAATTTTTATATCATTGTAAGACCTATGTTAAATAGATTTTAAAAATCTGCACTCTCCAAGGCAGTAGCCACATGTGACAACTTAAATTAATTAAAATTATGTAAAATTAAACATTTATTTTCTCAATTGCACTAGCCATATTTTGAGTACTCAGCAGCCACATATGATTAGTGGCTACCATATTGGACAACACAGATACAGAACATTTCCATCATCACAGAAAGTTCTATTGGACAGTGCTGTTCTGAACGATTTCATTTTCCAGGTTCTCTCCCCTCTTTTGAAACTCTGGGTTGCTTTAGAAAATATGAGATATATTAACTCTGACCAATGAAGGGGCAAAAATCCAAATATTTTCATCTATCATCATCTAACATTCCTAAAGTTAATTGGTGCCAAAAACTTTTTTCCCAAACTCTTGAAAAATTTAGTATTTGGAAATGCTCAGATTTCCACTGTTTGTTTGAGTCAAACCTTTCTTTAAAGTTGCCCCAGACTTTCGTAAGTGACAAGAGCCCTGAATTGCCCCATGTGAGGGTTGAAGTGTAATGTTAGAGTCTCCTTAGAGCCAGGACAGAGTCAGCCAGATTTCCTGAAGTTTGATTAATATGCAAAGCAGCCAGCCCCCTGCGGGAGAGCTTTTCCACCTCTGCTCTGGTGGCCCATATGAGGGATCATGCTAATTTTCAGTGAGTTGATTTATATGTATTCTCCTACTGGAGCTTTGGGGTTTGTGAATTTTTGTTGTGTATTTTCTAGGAGATTCTCTCTTTGCTGAGTTGTAACTCATGCTCAGGGTGCAAATTCCTGGGTTAATATCTTCAGCTCAAAGAGAGTCCGCAGGATAATGGGTATAACCATGACTGATGTGGCCATGTCAAGAAAACAGTGGCTACGCCCGTTTCAGGAAGGAAGAGATTTAATACAACCTTTGCAAGTGCAGGGAGCAGGGAGGGGTTGAGGTTAAGAAGGTTGCTTTCTGGAAATCTCAAGAAAGCCACCATCAGGGGTCTTGGGTATACTCAGCTCCTGGAAGTTGGTGGCAAACACCTGCTGGTGGAGAAATGTGGCTTCTTTTGTTTCTCATCCCCTAAATTGTACATAACTGCCTGACACTGATGGATTGTAGCGGGTGCCACACTGGTATGGAAATCCTGAGATACATAGTTCCCATGCTTTCTGCTCTCAAGGGATAGATGAGAGCTGTGGAGGCAAGAAAGACACAGAATGCTGCAAACAACATCCAGCCAATGCTATCCCACCCTGCATCCCAGAGCACTGCTGCTGTGTGTGTAGAAGTGGGGACTGGGCAGTCCTCTCTCCCAGCCTCTGCTCTAGAACATGTTCATTTCTATAATTTGTTCAGTAGGTGCAACATTCTCAAGGGTCCTTCAGTTCAATGGGTCCCCAAACTTGCTGCTTATCAGTGTCACTGAGAAGTGTTCTAAAAATACTGATTTTTAAAAATTAAAGTTTAACTGATTTACAATGTTCTGTTAGTTTCTGGTGTATGGCATAGTAATTCAGTTATACATATATATATTCTTTTTTATATTCTGTGTTATTACAAGATATTGAATGTAGTTCCCTGTGCTATACACGAGGACCTTGTTGTTTATATATTTCATACATAGTAGTTTGTATCTGCTAATCCCATACTCCTAATTTATCTCTCCCCCCACCTTCCCTCTTTGGTACCCACAAGTTTGTTTTCTTTTCTTTTCTTTTTTTTTAAATTGAAGTACAGTCAGTTACAAGGTGTATAGCACAATGGACTGGTGTATGGCACAATGTCCCAATCATGTATATCACAAGTTTGTTTTCTATGCCTGTGAGTCCCTTTCTGTTTTGTAAATAATTTCATTTGTATTTTTTTTTTTTTTTGAGATTCCACATATATGTGATATCATGTGGTATTTTTCTTCCTCTGTCTGGGTTACTTCACTTAGAATGGTAATCTCTAGGTCCATCCATGTTGCTGCAAATGGTATTAGGTCATTCTTTTTTATGACTTTGTAATATTCCATTGTATATATATACCACATCTTCTGTATCCAGATATCTATTGATGGACATTTAGTTTGCTTCCATGTCTTGGCTATTGTAAATAGTGCTGCTATGAACATTGGGTGCATGTATCTTTTCAATTTAGAGTTTCCTCTGGATATGTTCCCAGGAGGGGATTGCTGGATCATAGGAAACTCAAGCTTTAGTGTTTTAAGGAATCTCTGAACTGCTTTCCGGTAGCTGCACCAAATTACATAAAAAACCCCAATTCTTGAACCCTACCTCAGAACTCCTGAGGTGGAATCACTAGGGAGACCAAATGATACATTTTCCTCCTGTTTTGTAGAAGGGTGTGCAAATTTCTCTTAGAATGATGAGAATCTATCCTCTGCTTCAGCTGTAAATTCTGGTTTTAGAATGGAAAAGGACAATCAGATGCTGGTACGTAGTCACATCCTTGGCGATCACAATGGCTGCAGTTTAGGAGGTGAGATTATCCACCTGAACATGGTCCCTGAGATGCTGAAGACATTCCCCGAAATGAAATGTTGATAAAACCCCAAGTGTTGGTTAAGTTTCATTTTGTAGGGAGAAGAAGGGGGAAATGAAATATTTTGAAGCTACTAATATCAGTCATAAATATATGCTTTCTCTATCGTGAAAAGGCTGACTGTAAATAAGCATTACTGCTGTCATTGCAAGTAAAAGCCGCACAAAACACATACTGGGCTGATTATACTATTTTTTAAATTATACAAATATTACGCTGAGGCCAATTCTGAAACACAACTTGTGTCTGTGAAAGGTGCTCAGAGAACTTAGGGGTAAGCAGGTGTTGGTTGCAACGATATGGCAGGTACATTAAAAATCTTTTTGTTAGTGTGATTAATTGGATGTTGCCTGGGAGCATGAAATATGAACTGATTTCCAGTTTTTGTAAGGGCTCTGGTTAATTTGTAGGGTGGCTGGAATATATGATTTGCAGTACTTTCTTAGAACTAAAATGGGAGGGGGAGTCACTTGGTAACGAAAGCAGAGGATTAATCTGTCATTTACTATGTCACAGCCTAAATACATTTGCAGAGTAAATGTACTAGTTGGGGCATCTTGCACTCTCATCTTTTTTTCCTTGGCTTTTTACTTTTTAAAGCAGCTTTATGGAGGCATAATTGATATACCAAGAACCACACATACTGAACATATGCGATTTCTTGCGCCCTCATCTTGTGCCAAAGTTTTAAAAATGAATCTTTGCCAGAAGAATGAAACCATGTAAAAGTCATTCAGCAAGGTAGAGTCTGCAATCAGACTTGCTGGCGCAATAAACTTGGTAAATGATGATACTTAACAATTGATGAAATTTCCTTTTATGAATCTGTGTTAAGAATGGAAGATCTGTGAACTTCAAACATACGTGGAGATTGGCTGGCTTTGCCGCATACTCTCTGAGCCATTGGACTTTGAGGGGTTAAAAAATACTCATTTCCTCCAGTGTCAAATAAAAACAAAATTCTAGGCATGGGTACATGAAAGAAAGGAGTTTGATCTCTTTACACTAGGAAGAAATTGTGACACTGAAACTACCCAGAACAGGGGAGGAAGCAAAGTGTTGGAAGATTAATACCAGAAGCAAAATTATCTGATTTCATGTTCAGATTGCCACATCCAAATCTACCAAATATCAAAGTTTGGTTTTCAGATCTTACAGCCTCTTTGAAGCAAGAAAGAAGAAATTTTTGGCTAGCTGGTCAGAGAAAACAATTGGGTTAACCAAGATACTCTTCATGATTATAGTAGCAAAAACCCACCATGACTTTAAAATCTTTGCATTAACTTTAAGAAGTGGTTCATGATTTGGGGGAGAGTCAATAACAGAATCTGAAAATCTGGGCACTCTTTTCATAAAATTAAACATATGTTATCATATAATTTCACCTGTGATTCAAGATGTTCACCAAAGTTTCCTGGTGTAAATGATTAGAAAATAAATAATCTTAATTGTGAAAATGAAATTTAATGTTCAACATTGTCCAATCCAGCCAGGAAGCGGGATTTTTCCCTCTGTTAAAAAATGACCAAAAAATGCTCTCATACTTAGAGGGGAATAAAACATTTGTGTTTTAAATTCATATACTTGTGCTGTTTGGAAAATTAGAGTCTTCATCCCTGTTCAAGATATAAAATATTATAAAAGTGATCAGAATTTTGACTTTGGGCTCATGAAAACTCTGAAGCTGCATCTTGGCACCTTGGGGTCCACTCATGTCTGTCCTCGAGTGGGGGTTCATGAGTGTTAGTGTGCCTGAAAATGAAGTGCGGACATCATGTCAGTTGCAGATTTCTGGGTCCAAGCGCCCAGAGAGTCTGGCTCACAGGTTGGGGGAGGGTCCAGGAGTCTGGGCTTTAACAACTGCTGTAGGCACTTCTCCTGCTCCTCCGAGCACATGCTGAGCAACACTGATGTGAAGCTGTGAGTCTCTCGGTGCATCTTTTTTCTATACTCCTCTCTGTCTTTTAAATCGCCTCTAGCACTCGATCTTATTTCTTTTCTGTTTTTCATTTGGAGTTTTCCTAATATTAGTGACAGTATAGCCTCTCTCTCTCTTTTTTTTTTCCTAGTGCTTTATCCTTTATTTCTGTTACTGTGATCTTCCTTTGATTGTGTTATTTTCTCTTTCTCCTTCCTTTTCTTATCTCTTTTTTCTGATTTTACATTAGCAGAACTGTTTCAGAGAGTTTATTATAAATAATGCTTATTAAATACATGCCAATTTAATGGTCTTTTCTTAATTTAAAACACCGATAGGTGAAACATTTTATATTTCTCTTTCTTTAAATGTGACAAAAGTTAAATTAGGCTGCCTTTTTACTAATGCATTTGTTTATTTGTTGTCTTCCTACTCCCTTTTGCTGACTTACACATCTCTAGTATTACTGCAGAAAGAAGCCAGGTAAATCACAGTTTAGGATGGCTCTGTATCAGGACAAAGCCTGGGTTATGGTCCTTTATAATTTGTTTTAGAGGAAGCTGCCACATCTGCTGGCAACCAACGGACTTTCACTCCCTTCTCTCATCAGAGACAAAGAAAAAGAAAGTAGATTTTTTGCCTTAGAAAAATCTGTTAATTTTTTTCCTGGGAAATCAGATCAGTATCCTACAAAAAAAAAAAAAAAATCAGTTAGTTCGAGTCTGTCTACAAGAAATCAAAATATAAGTTACCCAGCTCAGTATTTGGTACATAACAGACTGCCAATGAATATTGGATGAAAAACTTCTGGCAAAATGTTATTTCTGGTGTTTCTGAATATATGCCAAATACTAGCTATAGATTTAATAGATGGT
Source organism: Camelus bactrianus (assembly GCF_048773025.1). Classification (NCBI taxonomy): domain Eukaryota; kingdom Metazoa; phylum Chordata; class Mammalia; order Artiodactyla; family Camelidae; genus Camelus; species Camelus bactrianus. The sequence continues at coordinate 82,150,427 of NC_133541.1, forward strand.
GTCTTAAATGCCATATTTGTATCCATGACATATAAAGGAGACAGATAGTAGAAAGTAAAATTTGAAATATATATATTGGTAATCCTTTGTATGTGCTCAGATTTCATTCTTATGCACTTATTGGCCCAAGACTGGGACGCTACAAAGCCTAGTGATTAAGAGCTATGGAGTCTGCTGGAACTGAGTTCAATGCTAGCTTGTCCACTATGTAACAGGAGACATACGTTACTTAGCCCTTCTCAAGCCTCAGTTTTTCCATCTGGGTAATGGGGATAGTAATAGCTCCATCACTGGCTTGTTTGGGCCTTTATGAGATGTGCAGGGAAAGCATTTAGCCCTCCGCATGACACACTGCAGGGTTAGATAACTGGAACTATTATTCTTCTTCCTGAACGCAGAACGTTTGTTAGTTCCCAGAAAGTCTACTCTAAGGGAAGGAAACTATCCCCTTTTACAATAATTGTCACCATTACTTCTCATTTTTAAAAAATTAATCAGATACTGTTTATCATGGCTAGAATGTCCAAACAAAATATCAAATAACCCCATTATTTCAAAGTCTTTACTTTATTAACTAAAATATATACCAAGCTGTGCAACTTCCACCAAGGGTGTGTCCCTTTTAGTGGAAAATACACAGGCTCCCAAACTGCCTCTTGCCATGTGGTCTTGGACAGGTCATAAAAACTCTTTGAGCATCATTTATTTTTTCAAAATGGGGATAAAATGCTGTGTTGTAAGTTTGTTGCAAAGACTGAGACAACAGGTGAAAAGGCCTGGCAACCAGAAGTTGGAATAGACACCTCTTGGTACTTTTGGAAAAGTATCTATGATTCACAACCCTTGGGGTAGGGATGGATCTGAGCCTCCCAGTCAGAACCATGGGACTCTCTCCCTTCCTCAGTGACTCAACCATGGTTTGGTGGCTGATCCAAGCTAGACCCATCAACTCTCTTCTGGTCCCTTGTAATTGGGACACAGAGACTCTAGTTAGTTGGCCTTGGGCTCTGAAGGTGAGAGATCAGTGGTCAGCCAGGGATGTGCTGGCTGGCCATTTTTTTTTTTTTTTTTTATCATTAAGGCCACTTTTCACTACTGCAAAGAAAACCATTGGATGGAGAAAGGACATATAAAGGCAACACCTACAGAAAAATAAGAGCAACAAGAGCCTGTGTGAAATGAGAATTTGATGACAGTCATATTGGCTCTGGAACAACCATTTTTGGGGGCTAGTGCCTTATTAAGCCCTGCTCTAAACGCCTGCCTTCAGGTATTACTTCTGCTTTCAAAAAAGTTTCTTTTTTGTTGAGCTAGCTTAGTTATATTTTCCTTTATTGCAATTGCACGATTAACTTCTGAAAGCAAGCACTCACCGAATGCTGGTTCCCCTTTCATTTACTTTAAAAGTTTCATAAAATCATAATCAGAGCTTAAAAGATATAAGTAACATCATGGCCCCCTCATTATATAGGTATAGAAACTGAGACTTAGACCCATATTTGAATGGTATATCCGGTATCATACGAGAGTTAGCAGAAGAGTCCAATTTAAACCTGAATTTCACCTACCAAACTGCATGACACAAAACAACTGAGGTCTAAGGTGGGGGGGGTGGGGGAGGGCAGTGGTTACATATTTTAAACTATCTTCAACTTTGTTTACATGACCTGCCCAGATGCATTTCAAGCTTTTGAACAGAGATGGAATGCTTCATTTGAGATCAGTCACCTCTCTGTTGTTCTTGGTGAGGTTGGCCAACGGTTAGTTAATAAGCTTATTATCTTACATGAAAATATGCTATGGAAATGTATTTAAGATATTTTGAAGATAAATGAAATTAATTGTGAGTCTTGGAATTCCTGATGAATTAATACAGATGGACCCCTTCCATCAAGTCATTTCAGGAACCAGAATCAGAATCACTGAGAAGTCTCTTTCCTCTATTTCAAGGTTCTCAAACACTGGAGGCAAATTCCATGAGAGATAATACTGTTTACTGTGAAACCCAAGAACATAAACAAGGTGAGAAACGTGCATTCCTTAGGCTTGAAGATGCTCAGCTTTCTTGCATTTAAAGAACGAAGCCTGAGAGCATTCCTGGTGATACAAAACGTCCTTTCTCTAACCTTTGTTTCATTACTTTATTTTCTATAGTTAGATTGAGAGACAGTAGTATCATCCTGATGATATGGAAATATGGGTCTGCTTTACCAAGCGCGGGAGCTGACGCTTGCCAAGGAGAGGTAGGTAGTGTATGGGAATGGAGTTTTGAGGCTCCTGCCCCACTTTGGAAATGATTTCTCTGGTGACCTCCACAACCTGCTCTGAACTGTTACATTGTATTCCTCTGTTGAATTAAATTGAATTCCAAAAATACTTCTTTAACATCTAGTTTTTTGAAGGGATAATGTGGGTAGGGATTGGGGATTGGGTTATGTGCTGTAGAAATGAATAATGCACATTCTCCACCCTCAAAAAAGTAATATCCAAGAAGTTTAATCATGTTTCTGATCCATATTCTTATGAATGATGGTCCTCAACCTTGGATGCACATGAGAATCACCTGGGGAGCTTTAAAAACTCTTAATGCCCAAGGCTGTGCCCCAGACAAATGAAATCATAAATCTGGGAGTGATATCCAAGCATTCATAGTTTTTAATGCTCTCCATGTGATTTCAATGGGCAGCCAATCAGTACTTCTTGAATGGGCTATAGCTACACTCAGGTACTGGTCTTGTTATCTCTTGGAGCTGTTGGGCAAGACCTGGAGTAGACAGAGCCCACAGACTGTTAACTCTGGCCACAAGCATCCTCTACCAGTAAGGTGTTGAAATATATTTTCTATCTACTATGACATAAAGAAGATTGGGGAGCATAGAAGTGCTCATTTAAACCTTACAATAACACTAGAAGATAATCATTTGTATTTCTAAATTTTATAGATGAAGCATTTAAAGCTTTGGGAGCTGAAAATTGGCTGTACTCACGTCATAGGATAATTCACAGAGCTAATATTTGGACCATACTTTTCTCATATTGCAGCTTCTTAGGTGTATTGTAATGCAGGATGTGAAAAGGACTATGGAGTCATGCAAATAAAACACTATGAGGACCCAGAGAAATAGACATTGATTCTGGTCCAGCGTGATCAGGGAAGGCTACCTGGAGAATCTGTCATCTGAGCTGGACCTTGAAGAATGTGTGGATTTCCAGAGGTAAAAATGTGATGTTATCCCAGGTTTATATAATAAATAGTGGTCTTATTTGGCTATAAAATAAAATATTAGGATCTTATCTATCCTGGATCCATAGTAGAATCATTTGGGAAGCTTTCAAAATATATTGATGCCAGAGCCCCACCATAAACCATTAAATCAGAGTAGTGGGATAGGACTCACTGGGACAGTGTGGAAGGAAGAAGCAGGAAATAAAACCAGTTTGGGGTTAGATCACAGAGAATAGAGAATGTGAAGCTTACATGATTTATTACTTAGGTAATGGCAGGCCAGGGAAGGCTATTAAGCAGGACAGTGATAAAGCAATCAACGTATAAACTCTGTCCAACTCCCTGCTACCTTTTGCTTTGTTATTTATTTAGAAAATATCAAGAATTCCCAGTGGAAGTGGTTTTAAATCCAGGAGCATATCAGGATTCTCTGGGAAGGCTTTTCAATTACACTCTCTTTCTCTGGTTCTGGGGCCATGCCAGAGCCTTGAGGATGCCTGGATAGTTTCACAAATTCTGTTCATAAAGACAGCCCCTTCGCTGGCTTACCCCAATTTTAATATACCAATTAGGAGACACAGAAGGTGAAATTGTGGAACAGTGTACAAACCACCCTCACGTCTGACACCAATTTCAAACTTCAGGATTGCCCAACACCACCCTCCATTTTGGTGATGCACCAGAGGGACTCACAGGATTCACTGAGCTCTGTTGTACTCACAGTTCTGTTGTATTGTAGCGAAAGGTTGGAATCAGTTGAGGGGAGAGATGCATGAGGCTGAATCCTGGAGAGTTTCAAACGTGGAGCTTCCCGTGGTCCTCTCCCAGAGGAACTCCGAGGAAGGGGACTTGCCCTCCCATGGCCTCCGGAGGCTGTGACCAATACCTATTGATTGCCTTTCTTTCCCTGTCTTCCTGCAGCTCAGCCCTGATGTGAGTCAGTCTCAGGAAGCGCAGGGCAGGATAAATAAAGCCCCAGTTTTTGAATAAGTGGATCTAGAAGGGGGGCTTCTGTGAACCAAAGAGAATAGAAGAGATCTGAGAGAGGAGGAGCTTGGCACAGAGACTCCGTAAAGTTGTTTATGAACTCCGGGGATCACATCTAAGCCACACGTGTGGGTATCTGACTCTAAACAGTAAATTGTAGATTCTGAATTACAGGATGAGACACCGCCCAGATCCCAGATTGGTCAGTGGATAGCAGACATATAATAGATCCAAAAAGCCTCACAAAGGCTTTGAAAATGAACTGACGTTGGAGCCACAGCCACCATGGGAGGCTGGTCATAACTTGAGAATTGAATCCAACCAAGTTGACTGCCTACTAAAACAAAAACTTCAAGATTTTCCACAGAATTTAAGTAAGACTGAAAGGCTTATAATATTCAAAGTGTACAGAATACAGTTCAAAATTACTCAGCACAGAGACAGCCAGGAAAATCTCAACGTGGGGAAGGACAATCAATAGATGCCAACAAGATGACACAGATGTTGGAATTAACTGACAGAGACTTTGAAGCGGCTGTTATGAAAAGAAGTGATGGATGAAGACGCTTTAAAAGAATGGAAATATAGAAACTCTAAGCAAGTAGAAGATACAAATGAAAATTTTAGAACTGAAAAATACAATAACCCAAATTAAGGACTTTATCTGTTGGCAAAATAGCAAGATGGAGTTTATAGAAAAATCATGAACTTGAAGACAGATAGAATATCCAATCAGAACAAAAGAGAGATGGTATTAAAAACAAGAGAAGGAACAAAGTCTCAGAGGACTGGAGTTGGAAAAAAAATCATACTACCCAATTTTAAGACTTACTCTAAAGCTTCAGCATAAAGATAGCATGGTATTTATGAAGGACTAGGCCAATGGAACAAAATAGGAAGTCTAGAATAGACACACATACAAATTTGGCTAATTTGTTTCTGGCAGAGGTGGCAAAGCAAGTCAACAGAGAAGGTGTAGTCTCTTGGTGTTGGACAAAAGGTCTTTGATCTAACTCTCTTGTATTTTTCAAAAATTAACACAAAATGAATCTAACATCTAAATGTAAAATATTGTGTTTAGAAGAAAATATTAGAAGTCATTATGACCTGGATTTAGACAAAGAATTCTTAGATGTGATAGCAAAAACAGATCCATAAAAGAAAAAAAATCAGTAAACTGGAAGTTATCAAGATTAAAAACTTCAGGAGAATGAAAAGACAAGCTACATTCTGGGAGGAAACATTACAAATCACATACCCAGCAAACAGCTTGGATCAAGAGCATATTCAAAACTCTCAAACTCAACCTTAGGAAAACAAACAACCCTATTTAGAAGCAGGTTTGAGGCTTGAACAGATGCATCCCTTAAAAAGGAAATATAGGTGATAAATAAACGTCTGAAAAGATACCCAATGCCATTAGCCATTGGAGAAATGCACGTTACAATCATGGCCTACCTCTTAGAATGACTAAAACCTGGAAAAGGACAGATAATATCAACCCCTGATGAGGAAGTAAATTAAGTAAAATACGAAATGGTGCAGCCACTCGGGAAAACTGTTTGGCAGTTCCTTATGAAGTTAAGCATACACTTTCCATGTGACCCAGCAGTCCTCTTCTTAGGTAATTTTCCAAGTGAACTGAAAACTGACGTTAAGATGAAAACCTGTACATGATTATTTATAGAAGCTCTGTTTGTAATCACTAATAAGTGGAAATAACCCACATGTCCTTCAGTGGGTGAATGGATAAACATACCATGTGCATTCACAGAGTGGAACACTAAACATCTCAGCAATAAAAAGGAAGAAACAATAGCACACAAAGCTTGGATGAATTTCAAAGGCATTTTGCTTGGTGAAGAAAGTCAATCTCAAAAGGTTACATATTCTATATTTCCATTTATATGACGTTCTCAAACAGACAACCTTATAGTGACAGACAACAGAGCAGTGGGGTGTGTGTGTGTTGGGGTAACTATATATAAAAAAGGATAACATGGGAGGTTTTGGGGGTAATGAGATTGTTCTGTAAACTAGCTTATATAAACTTTCCCCACATAGGTTAAGTCAGCTTCAATGATGATTTGATGATTCTGTCATCAGAGCTTATCACAGAAGCAGGACATAGATTTTCTTATCTTTCAAAAATTTAAATGAATGGAGAGAAAACCACAGGCTTCAGGAAAAATGGTCTTTGTCCATTTGGATAATTACTGTCCTTGAAATCTTAGACCAGGGGTCAGTAACTATAGCCCTCAGGTCAAATCCTGCCTTCGACCGATCTTTGTACAGCCCAAGAGCTAAGAATGTTTTTTTTACATTTAAATGGTAGACAAAAATCAAAACAATAATGTTTCATAGCACATGAAAATGTATGACATTCAAATTTCAGAGCCCATAAATAAAGTTCTGTTGGAACATGGCCAGGCTCATTCATTTACATATTGTCTACGGCTGCTTTTGAGCTATTGTGAGACTCATGTAGTTCCAACAAAGACTTGATAGCCCCCAAAAGCCTAAAATATTCACTGTCTGGCCCTTTCTGGAAAAGTCTGCATATAGTTGTTTTGGACTATTCCTTAGATCACTTACATATTTTTATTTAATAGCAGGACCCTACATCGATTAAGATCAATTTATACTTTGGCTCCGTGAGTAACTTCTGGACGGTTGTTTTTTTTTTTTTTTTTTTTTTTTTTTGAGAAACAGTTTTTCTGACATAAACAAGGTTTATCTTTAAAAAAATCTGCAATATTTCGGATATTGTCCCGTTTGTTCCCCCCATTCAAGTTCTGATATTTGATCAAAGAAAAGAGTTAAAAAGTGCCCCCTCACTGCCACCAGAAGATGGGAAATCTCTTATTGTTTTTATTATGTGTGGGCTGCTTATGGAATGACTGTATTAGAGGTTAATTATAGCAGCCCTTTCCTGGGTGATGGGTCGTGAAGCCAGAAGTTATCAGAGATAAACACTGCAGAATCTGATTTACTTGTTCATGAGTATACCATAAAATCCTCAGTTAAATTACATTTTATGACTATGGCCTCCAAGTTTTTAAATATAGCCGTTTGATTACTTCATAGTTGTAAAGGCAGACTTTCCTTTTCCTATATGGCAGTGAGTAATTTATATCATCTGTTAAGTGAACAATATTTACCAAGTGCTATCAAACAAAATAAAGATATATTTCACTGCGTCTTTACAGCTGTGTAGATAGCTAGAGAAAATATTTTCACGATGTATGATTGCTCTCCATGACATTAGAGTTCTATGAGGTGCAAATCTGAAACAATTTTCCTACGGTCCTACCTCTATTCCTTGTGTAGTGTGTTTTTGAAGGCCATTTGGATGTCTTCTTTGAAAGGAAAAAAGAAATCATGCCTTAAAATATGGTTTTTCTTTAAATGCAGTTTAAATGACTGTATTCCATATGTTGAGGAATTTATGTGCCAATCACATGTGATATATTGAATCATGTCATGACGTGTGTTCACAATGTGAAAGACTGTATAAAATAATAACTTGTATATTCATGGTGGTTTCATAGTTAAGTGTAGTAATGGGTGCAGGATGTATTGCAAAAATTTAAAAATATCATCTATAATTTATAGTTTCACAAACATTCATACACATTATCTCAGTTGATTATAATAGCACAATATGAAATATACAAGGCAGGTATAATGATCTTTATCCTACAGAGGAGGGAGATGAGACTCAAATACGCTGAGCAGTTTCCCCAAAGGTACAGTTTATGAACAATTGATGGAAGATTAGAACAGATATCTTCTCATTCCCAGTCCAGAGATTGTTCAGCTATACTAAACTCGCTGCCTTATTCCTTATTAAGAAAAACACTCTTTTGTCCTAGAAATGGTAATATTCTTTTTAAACCAAGGAACAGCTTCTATATATTAAAAGTCAGGAGTTCAATTATTTTGCGTAAGTGTTGCTGTTCCCTTCACCCCATCCTACTCGCTCTCTAGATCTCAGCTGTCTAATGGTGTTGATTTATAGTAATTTCCTGTCTGAATTTGGTAGTGACAATATTAAGTGAAAATGTTCTATGGGGAGTGGAAACATGTAACCCCCCCTTGTGGAGTTAGAACAAATCGCTTTAGGGGTTTATGATCATGCATTGTGGTTAGGACTGTTTCTATGTTGATCTTTTTTCAGCAGCACTAAACCTTAGACAGAGTGAGCAATACTGAAGTTTTGCTTAACACCAGAGGCCGGATAGGTCTTCAAAACTGACTCATGCAGCTAACCTCATTGAATGTATTGAGGTGGCAAATTATAATTTCTCAGCCAGTAGTCTACAAATATTAGATAAATGGGAGCGGGGGGTGCATGATCTATTACATTGGATCTGTATTATATTAACAGTTAATTTTAAAACACACCAGTTGAGCCATTGGTACATGAAACCGACTACCTTCTTCTTTTACTATTTCCATGAGGTCAAATTTCCCATCCTGGGTATAAGGCATTGCCTGTGGCCAGGGATGCCCATGGGTAAATTATGTGTGTTGGGAGAACCCTTGTGCTCAAACTTCCTCAGAATGGTGTTTTTCCAATTCTCTTTCTGTTGACTTCTCTCACTTTTCTGTGATCCACCTTTCTTTGCTTTGTGGGACCTTGTACTTCAGTGGATGTACTCCCTTTTCACCCAGCCTGTCACATGCTTGTTGCCTGAGCCCCTGCTGGGAAAGAGAACTGACTTTGTTTCCTTGTTTCCTTGAAATTCACCCTCTCTGTTTCCACTTTGATCTTCTCCATATTGTTTTCATTATTCTCTTTTTAAAAATAAAAATTGTATACGTTTAAGGTGCCCAGAATGATTTGAGATACATAAACAATGAAAGGATTACTACAGTCAAGCTAATTTACATATCTTCTCATAGAATTACCATTTTTTCGGGTGGTGAGTGCATCCAAAATCTACTCTCAGCATGTTTTCAACGTTCAATACAGTATTAGTTTAACTATAGTCATCATGCATGTAGATCACTAGACAAATTCATTCTATACAACAACAACTTTGTACCTTTTGGCCAACACTTCCCCATTTCCCTCAATCCCCAGTTGCCAGTAAGCACCACCCTACTCTCTGCCTCTGAGTTCTACTCTCTGCCTCTATGAGTTCACTTTTTTGTTTTTTAAGATCCCACATATAAGTGAAACTACATAGTATTTACCTTTCTATGTCAGGCTTATTTCACTTCAGTAATGTCCTACAGGTTCAACCATCTTGTTGCAAATGGCAAAATGTCCCTGACATTTCTCATGGTGGTATAGTGTTCATATATATAGCTCGCATCTTTTTTATCTATTCATCCAAGGATGGACATTTTGGTTGTTTCCGTATCTTACTATTAGGAATAATGCAGCAATGAATGTGCGAGTGCAGATAGCTCTTGCAGACACTGATTTCATTTCTTTTAGATAATTACCTAAACATGAGATTGGTAATTCTATTTTTAATTTTTGAGGAATCTCCGTACCATGTTCTATAGTGGCTGCACCAATTTACATTCCCAACAGTGTCCAGAGCTTCCTTTTCTCCACGTGCTCACCAACAGTTGTCATTTTTGTCTTTTTGATAATAACCATTCTAACAGTTGTGGAGTGATATCTCATTGTTCTGATTTGCATTTCCTTGATGGTTAGTGATCTTGAGCATCTTCATGTATCTGTTGGCCAATTGTATGTTTTCTTTTGAGAAATGTCTATGCAAGTTTTTTTGGCCTATTTTTTAATTGGGTTATTTGTCCTTTTGCTATTGAGTTGTTTGAGTTCCTTATATATTTTGAATATTAACCCCTTATCAGATGTATGGTTTGCAAATATTTACTCCTGTTCATTCCATGGGTTGTCTCTTCACTTTGTTGATTGTTTCCTCTGCTGTGCAGAAGCTTTTTAGTTTGATGAAATCTCATTTGTCTATGTTTGCTTTTTGTTACCTTTGCTTTTGGGGTCATACCCCCCAAAATCATTGCCCAGATCAATGTCAAGAAGCTTTTTCCCTATGTTGTCTTCTAATAGATTTATAGTTTCAGGTCTTAGATTTAAGTCTTTAATCCATTTTGAGTTGATTGTTGTATATGTAGTGAAATAAGGATTAAATTTCATTCTTCTGCAGGTGGAAACCAATTTTCTCAGCACCATTTCTTGAAGAGACTGTCCTTTCTACATTGTATGTTTTCAGCACCTTTGTTGAGGATCAATTTACCATAAATGTGTAGATTTATTTCTGGGCTTTTTTTTTCTGTTCCGTTGTATGTCCGTTTTTATGCCAGCGCCATGCTGTTTTGATTAGTTCAGCTTTACAGTACATTTTGAAATCAGGTAAGGTGATGTCTCCAACTTTGTCTTTTTCACCCAAGGTAGCTTTGGCTATTTGTAGTCTTTTGGGTTCCATATGAAGTTTAGGATTTTTTTTTTTATCTTTCTGTGAAAAATGCATTGGAATTTTGATAGGGATTGCATTGAATCTATAGATAGCTTTAGGTAGTACAAATGTATTAGCAAAATTAATTTATCTAACTTGTGAACATGGGATATCTTTCCATTTATTTGTTTCTTCTTCAGTTTCTTTCACCAATGTTTTAGTTTTCAGTGTACAGATTTTTCACCTCCTCAGTTAAATTTGTTTCTAAATATTTTATTTTACTGAATGCTACCATAAATGGGATTGCTTTCTTAATTTCTTTTTCAGATAGTATATCATTAGTGTGTAGAAATGCAAATGATTTTTGCACATTGATTTTGTATCTGCAACTTTACTGAATTTATTTATTAGTTCTGACAGGTTTCTTTTCTGGTGAATCTTTAGGTGGAACTGTTAGTTCTAACAGTTTTTCAGTGGAATCTGTGTATAAGGTTATGTCATTTGCAAAGAGAGACAATTTTATGTCTTCCTTTCCAATTTGGATCCCTTTTATTTCTTGTTTTTGCCTAATTGCTCTGGCTAGGACATCCAGTACTATGCTGATTAGAAGTGATAGGAGTAGACATCCTTGTCTTATTCCCAATCTCAGAGGAAAAACTTCCATCGTTTCACTGCTGAGGATGCTGTTAACTGTGGGCTTGTCTTATATGGAAGTTATGTTGAGATGTATTCCTTCTATACTTATTTATTGAGAGTGTTTCTCAAGAAGGGGTGTTGAATTTTGTCAAATGCTTTTTGGCATCTGTTGAGATAATCATATAATTTTTATCTTTCATTTTGTTAATGTGTTGTATCCCATTATTTTTGTATATTGAACCATTCCTGCATCCTAGGGTTAAATCTCACTTGATCGTGGTGTATGATTCTTTTAATGTACTGTTGCATTAGTTTGCTAGTATTTTGTTGAGGATTTTTATACCTATGTTCATCAGGGATATTAATCTGTAGTTTTATTTTCTTATAGTGTCCTTATATGGCTTTGGTATGAGAATAATGCTGCTCTCTTAAAATGAGTTTGGTAGTGTTTCTTCCTCTCCAGTTTTTGTGAGAGTTTGAGAAGGATTGGCATTAATTCTTTAAATGTTTGGTAAAAATTTACCAGTGATGCCATGGGGTCCTGGGATTTTATTTGTTGGGAGATTTTTGATTACTGATTCTGTCTCTTGGTCATTATTGGTCTGTTCAGATTTTCTGTTTCTTCATAATTCATCCTTGGTTGGTTGTATATTTCTAGAAATTCATTCATTTGGTCTGGGTTATCCAACTTGTCGGTGTGTAAATGTTCATAGTGGTCTCTTGTGATCCTTTGTATTTCTTTAATGTCAGTTGTAACGTCTCCTCCTTATTTATGTAGGCATACCTTATTTCATTGTACTTCACAAATATTGTGGTCTTTTTTTTTTTTTAAAGCAATTGAAAGTTTGTGGCATATCTGTGTCAAGCAAGTCTACTGTTGCCGTTTTTCCAATAGCTTTTGCTCTCTTTGTGTCTCCCTATCGCATTTTGGTAATTCTTAAAATATTTAAAATGATTTCATTATTATTATATTTGTTATGATGGTCTGTGATCAGTGATCTTTGATGCTACTATTGTAATTGTTTTAGGGCATCACAAACTGCCCATATAGGATGGTAAACTTAATAAATGTTGTGTATGTTCTGACTGCTCCACGGACTGGCTTTTCCTCCGTCTCTCTCCCTCTCTTCAGGTATCTCTATTCCTTGAGACACAAGAATATTGAAATTATGCCACTTAATGACCCTATGGTGGCCTCTAAGCATGAAAGTGAAAGGAAGAGTCAATCAATGTGTCAAATTCTACTGTTGTCTTATTTTAAGAAATTGCCACAGCCACCCCCTTCAGTAACCACCACTCTGAACAGTCAGCAGCCATCAACATCGAGGCAAGACCCTCCACCAGCAAAAAGATTACGACTCACTGAAGGCTCAGATGATGGTTAGCGTTTTTTCAGCCATATAGCATTTTTAATTAAGATATGTAAATTGTTTTTTAAGACATAATGCTGTTACACACTTAGTAGACTACAGTATAGTGTAAATGTAACTTACATGCACTGGGAAATCAAAAAAACTCTGTGGCTCACTGTATTGCAATATTTGTTTTATTGCAGTGAGTCTGGAACTGAACCTGCCATATCTCTAAGGTACGCCTGTACTTTCATCTATCTGGATGTTCTTTCTTTTTTTCTTAGTCAGTCTAGCTAGAAGTTTGTCAGTTTGGTTTATCTTTTCAAAAACACTACGTTTTATTTTCCTTGATCTATTGTTTTGCTTTTCTAGTCTCTGTTTTATTTAGTTCTCTTTGATCACTCTTATTTCCTTCCTTGTGCTAAATTTAGGCTTAGTTTGTTCTTCTTTTCCTAGTTCCTTGAAATTAGGTTATGTATTTAATATCTTTTCCCCCCTTAATATAGATGTTTAGTGCTATAAAACTCCATCTTAGAACTGCTGTTGCTGTATATCATACATTTTTGTATATTGTATCTCCATTTTTATTTGTCTCAAGATTATTTTTTAATTTTCTTTTTGATTTCTTCTCTTACTCATTGGTTGTCCAGCAGTGTTTGTTTACTTCCACACACTTGTGAGCTTTCCAGTTTTACCCCTGTTACTGATTTCTACTTCTGTACCAGTTGGAAAAAAATCACTTGACATGATTTCTATCTTCTTAAATTTGTTAAGATTTGTTTTAGGGTCTAACATATGATCTATCCTGGAGAATTTTCCATGTGCATTTGAAAAGAATGTATATTCTGTTGCTGTTGGATGGAATCTTCTATATATGTCTATTAGGTCCATTTTGTTTATAATGTTGTTTAAATCTACTGTTTCCTTGTTGCTTTCTGGGTCTGGATGATCTATCTGTTGTTGGAAGTGGGATATTGAAATCCTCTGCTCTTCGTGTATTGCTATTTATTTCTCTCCTCTGTTTTGTTAATATTTGCGTTATATCTTGAAGTGCTCTGATACATTAATTGTTTTTATCCATTCTCTAGTGGAGTTTATGTACTGGGAAGGAAGTGTGTTTGGCAGGGGATATGGGAAAGAGAAAGACAAAAAGCACCAAACAAAATTAGGAAGTACTTTATGTAGCATATTAAAATGGAGGGAGGGGATGGCAGTGTAGATATCAGTTACAGCACCTAAGGTTAAGCTATGCCTGGCATGTTTGAGAAATACCAAGATGGCCAGTGTGATGGAGTGAGTAGGTGAGGAGGAGAGTAATAGTAGATGAGGCAGAGATGTAAGGTGTGAGGTGGGAAAATCCACTTTTATTCTTAGTGAGACAAAACCATTGAATAATTTCAAGCTGAGAAGAACACGATCTGATTTATATTTCCTCCACATAAATACCAAATCTACTGATGAGCCCATCAAAGGCATTCTTCATTTCTGTTACAGTATTTTTTTTATCTCTAGCTCTTCCTTTTGATTCTTTCTTAGAGTTTCCATTTCCCTGCTTACATTATTCATTTCATCTTGCATGTTGCCCCCTTTTTCCATTGTAGCCCTTAATCATAATTATTTTAAATTCCTCGTCTGATGATTTCCACACCTCTGCCATATTTAACTCTGGTTCTGATGCCTGTGCTGACTCTTCAGACTTTTTTTTTTTTGCCTTTTAGCATGTCTTATAATTTTTTTGTTGGAAGACAGACATGATCTGGCTAGGAGTTAGGCTGTGTTTATTGTTTGTTCTAGCTGTGGAGTCAGCGGGCGGAGATTTCCTCTAATGTCCTTGGTTTTGTCTTCTCTGTTTCCCTTGGGCATCCCTAGAGATATCTTAAACAGAGTCTGGGTCTTGGAGTTCTTTTAGCTGTAATCCCCTGTTACAATAAAGAAGCCCTACTGATGTGGTGGGAAGATGTGGGTGAGAGAAAGTGCCTGTAGTCCCATGACTCTGAGTTGTAAAAGTCTGAATTGGGTATTTCCCTTCTCCCAGGTCAGTCAGATTCTGGTCAAATGGTTTCCCTTGAGGGCAGGTCTTGTTAAGAAAGGGGAGAGCCATACCAGAGAAGACCTTGTGCACAGGTCTCGGAGAATGCCACTTATTCCTCACCCATCTGAGTCTGTAGAACAAAAGTGCCCATCTCACTAAAAGACAACTCCCCTTTTCAAGTTGCTCTAACCAAAAATCAGAGAGGTTTCATGACTGCTTTCTTTATTTCCAAACTCACATCCAACCCACTGGGAAATCCAAACTATTTCATCTTTGAAATGTTTCCAGAATTTAACCACCTCTTACCATTTCTGCCATGGCTGCCACAGAACAGGTCTGCATCCTCATTTACCTGCTTTATTGCTATGGCCTATGGACTGCTTCCTCCCTGGTCTCCCTGCTAAATGGCATTCCTGTACTTGTACCTTCCTGTAACAGCCTACAAGGCCCTGTGCAGTACGGTCCTGCACCAGCTTTCTCATTCATCTCCTTTCACTTCCCTCTTCAGTCTGTCTTCGCCAGTCAGTCCCATTCACTTTCCTTCTTTGCCACATACGCCTCAGCCTCGGGGCATTTTCCCATACCAGTCCACCAGTCCTTCTTCCTGGAATGTTTCCCACCTAACAGATTCAGGCTGATTCACTTCTCTGCTCAAATGTGACCTTATTTATTGAAGAGGACTTCTTGACTGTACTTTAAAAAATCAACCTCCCATCTTCCTCTTTTTCTTACTACTTTGCTTTATTCTTCTTCTTAGCATTTAGCTCTACTTGAACGTATGTTTAATAAAAGCAGTCTGTTTACTACTGTGTCAGGGATTCAGTAGCTTCTCTGTCTGATAACTAAATGAATGGGTGAATCTGCATACTTCTTATCAGAGGCTTTGGTCCTCTGATCTCTGATACTACATAGACTTAAATTGTGAAACAGTCTAGTCTGGGTTCTTGCCAAAGCAGAGTCTCAGATTAAGACTATGTATAGATAGCTTACCTGGAATGTGATTGTGGGAGCAGGAGTGAGGGAAGGGGGACTGAGCAGTGAAGGGGGGGAACTGAGCAGTGAAGGAGGGAACTGAGCAGTGAAGGGGGGGAACTGAGCAGTGAAGGGGGGAACTGAGCAGTGAAGGGGGGGAACTGAGCAGTGAAGATGGGGAACTGAGCAGTGAAGGGGCGGAACTGAGCAGTGAAGGGGGGGAACTGAGCAGTGAAGTGGGGAAACTGAGCAGTGAAGTGGGGAAACTGAGCAGTGAAGGGGGGAACTGAGCAGTGAAAGGGGAAAAGCTGTTATCAGGATCATTTATCCACCACTGCCAGCATCGGATGGGGCTGTCCTATAGGACCTTCTGAGTAAGATCCCTCCCTAACTAGTTTAGGGTGGTCTTTGGGGCATTAGCTCCCCTAAACTTCTGGGTTGTTTGAGTGCCAAGTGAGTAACCTCTAGATTTTCACTTGATGACATCAGAGAAGCTGTGAGCTAAGAAGCCACAAGTATGCGTCACAGGCCAAGGCCGGGTGCTATCAAGTTACTTATGGACAAAGGTGGTTGTAGCCCAGAACTAGTTGCTATAGCAACACGTGGAGTAAGAGGTAAGGCCAGGAGGGTTTGAAGTGATACACAAGAGGCAGCCATACCATCTGTTCCCTCAGATTCACCATGCTCTGCAATGAGTCCCTTCTGGTCGGTGGCCAGCCACGGTATCTGCAGAGACTTAAACCAGGTGAACAGCTACAGTCCCTGCTCTTTGACCCTGACTCTAGGTTTCCTTTCCTTTTGACTCGCAGTTTGGCTGGTCTACATTGACCTAGAACTTCATCCCTGAGGGTGGATGGCTTTAGCTGTCTTGCTCTTGTCAGGCTGTGAGCACTGAAATGCCCATGCACCATTATTTGTAGACCTGGGTCCTATGGCACCATCTTTGTTGCCTTCTCTTCCATCTGAAAATCAGTGCCACGTATTAGGTTTAGTTTCAGCAGCCCCCTTCTTTCAGATACACTTTTTGTGGCATCCAACTTTTACAGCATTATAAGCAAATGCAGTTCTCCAGTGGCATGCAGCAAGCAGCATTTATTCTTTGCTCACACACCTTTGGATCATTGGAAGCAGGATGGGACAGGTCAGCTTCATGTGTCTCATTCTTGTACCTGAGTTTAAAAGGCAGCATGTAAGGGGGTTATCTTTTGTCTCATGAGGATGGCTGAACCACAGGAGGTAATATTTCATGATTCTGCTGGCATCCTGATTACCAGTAGCATGCTGGCCCAAGCAAGTCACATGGCCAAGTTGAACGTCAAAGTGCGGAAAAGGAGAGTCTGCCCGCCATGAGTACCAGCATGGATGTACCTACACAGAACTACCAAGGAAAAGTGAAGCATTGAGACCGATAGCTCTGTCTACTACAAGGAGTGAAACAGAAAGAGAGAGAAGACCACAGTAAGAAACTATCTCTGAGTTGGCCACTGCTGCAGGCAATTGGTGTGAAATTCTACAGGACCTCCTGAGAAGTGTTGTGAAAGGTGCCTTAGCATCATCTGCTCAGGGGAGAGAAAAGGAAAGGGTCTCTATATAGTTCCTTCTGGGCTGCACACATGTGAGTGCCAAGTAGGCTCCCAGGGGTGCTCCCTTCTGCGGTATTGCAGCCGCCCTTGTGAAGGAAGAAAGAGGCCAGCAGCACAGTCCTACAAGAATGCACTGTCAGCTTTCAGCTGTGAAAAGCGGAAGATTGTGTGGAATGGGCCAAGCCAAGAAGATGTGAAATGCACACGGTGTTTCTAGTACAGCCACTCTCTCACCTCCCACCCCAGCATCAGCTTTAATGCTGGTGTTCATCTTTCCACACACCAGGGAATGTCTAATTCTGGGTCCCACTTCAGTAGAATATCATTCTTAATGATGCTTTAATGTAATATATTAAATGTTGGCTGACTGAGGCTTTGAGTATTACCACACAGATATTTTTATTTTTAAAAAAAGGGTACATTGCCATGTGTGCTTTTGACCAAGATGGAATAATAGGGATTGAATTTACAATCTTGCCTGAAACAACTACAGAAACAGACAAAATATATCAGACAACTGTTTAGAAAACTTGGACAGTGAAGGACAGTGATCCGTTTGCCTGGAGGGAGTTTGCGGGACAGGCACACGCAAGGAGAACACAGGTAGAGCCTGGCTGTCTCCTTGATTTGAGGAAACAGAGCTAGAAGTCCAGGGAGGCCAAAGCAGGTGGAGTTTGCAGGGAGGAGAACATTGTACAGAAAGAGACAACTTTAGAGAACTCTTGAAGGTCCATCTTGTGTCTTTGGTTGAATGTTAATCACTGTATGCCAAGGAAAGAACCTTGTGGAAGGAGTAAAGGGAAACTCTCCAGTGCTCACTCGGGACAGGGGGTACGGTTCCTGTTACCACTAGCCAAAGAGGAAAATCGCATAATTGATGGGGCTACAAGGTTGAGTGTTTAGAAGGGTTTTATCTGATAGTGGGGACAAACATCATTCTGTACTAAACGCTGATCTCTCTGGTCCAGAAGAGCAAGAACTGAAAGGACAAAACTGTTTCCAGGTATCTTAACCTTTTCCCAGGACAAAACTCAAGAATATTTATGGAAAAATAAGTATTTTCTAACACCTAAAAATGTGAAATTCACCATTCATTCCATCCAGTCAAAAATCACCAGGCAGGCAAAGCAGCAAAAACACACAACTCATAATGATGAGAAAAACCAGTCAATCAGAGCTGACTCAGACATGACACAGACAATAGACTTAACAGACAAGAACACTGAAGTCCTATACTGCCTATGTCAGAAGTCCTCAAGGCACGGAAGATATTTAAAAAGGCCAAAATTACACACTAGAGTGTGTAAGATGAAAAATACAGTGGATGAGATTAATGGAAGATGAATATTGCAGAAGAAAAGATGAGTGAAGTTGGACAAAAGCAATAGAGACTACTGAAAATGAAATGGAGACAAAAAAGAATAAATAAATTAAAAAAAACAAAACCCGAGCTGTGACCCCACTTTGGCCCTCTGGCGCCTGCAGTGTGCACACTTCCCTAGTGCCCGGGGTGGGTGGCTCCTGTAGCGAGCTCCTGAAAAAGGGCAGGCTTCTCACATACCTGGCTCCTGCAGTGCACAGGACCTGTGCCAGCAGATTCTCCCAGTTCCCCCTCATCAGTTTGATAGTGGAGTACCTCTAGTGAGACATGTCTCCATGAACAGCTTTTCCTGGAGGCTCGATTTCTATCAACTTCTGCTGGTGTGTACCATAGTGACTAGTCTGTCATTCCTGAGCCATCACCATGCCTTCTCCATCAGGGTCCAGATTTCAGC
Organism: Camelus bactrianus; assembly: GCF_048773025.1. Classification (NCBI taxonomy): domain Eukaryota; kingdom Metazoa; phylum Chordata; class Mammalia; order Artiodactyla; family Camelidae; genus Camelus; species Camelus bactrianus. Next base: position 82,169,385 of record NC_133541.1, read on the forward strand.
CCTAGGGCAGGGTTGACTTCCTTGGGGGCTCTATGTCAGCCCTAGGGGTTGTTGATTGCTCCTAACAACTGCTATTCCTATTTAAACTTCTCTTTACTTCTTTTTTTGTTTTTCATCTGTTTTATTTTATTTTTATTTTATCGAAGTATAGTCAGTTACAATGTGTCAATTTCTGGAGTGCTGCTTAATGTCCTAGTCATGCATGTATATACATATATTCATTTTCATATTGTTTTTCATTAAAGGTTATTACAAGATATTGGATATAGTTCCTTGTGCTATATAGAAGAAATTTGGTTGCTATCTATTTTTATATATAGTGGTTAACTTTTGCAAATCTCAAACTCCCAGATTTATCCCTTCCCACCCTCTTTCCCCCATCTTTACTTCTTATTTGCCAATACCTCATTACTCCATTCCCCTGTTTTAGTTAACTGTTCTTTCTATGAAACATCCCTGTTCCAATTTCTCTGTATCCTTATTTGACTTTGACTAGTATACTTTCCAACTCATTCTGTGAGACCATCATTGCCCTGATACTAAAAGCCAAATAAAGATATTACAAGGAAAAAAAGATCTTACAAGAAAACTACAAAACAATATCCCTCATGAACATAGATGCAAAAACTCTGAATAAAATTTTAAGAAATGAAATAAAATATGTAAGAAATGTGATACATTATGACTAGTAGAGTTTCTCCTAGGATTGCAAGGTTAGTTCAACATTAAGAAATCAATGTAATTCAATGTATTATCAAACTAAAATTCAAGTGATAATCTCAATAAATACAGAAAAGAAAATTGACTACATTTACCATCTACTACTGAAAAATATTTCCTGCAAACTAGAAACAGAAACAAAATTCCTCTATGGTAAAACCATCGAGGCATTTATGACAAATCTGTTGAAGGGCATCTAGGAAAAATCTACAGCTAATATCACACTTAATTGTGGAGACTGAATGATTTCTTTCCAAAGATCACTAGCCAGACAAGAATGTCCACCCTCACCACTTTGACTCAGCCTTGTACAGAAACTGTGGCCAATGCACTTGGGCCAAAAAAGGAAATAAAAGGCATATCCATGGGAAAGAAAGCAGTAGAACTATCTTTATCTTCATATGACATGATAAGCTATGTGGAAAATATGATGGAGTATAAAAAAAAAAGCTACTGGAGCTAATAATTGAGCTTGGAAAATTTGCAGGATATAAGATCATTATAAAAATGAATTATACTTCTACATACTAGCAAACATCCAGAAATTGAAATAAAAAATATCACTTACAATAGCATCAGTAGATGAACTGCTCAGGGATAAATCTGACAAAAGATTTGAAAGACTTGTACCCTAAAAACAACAAGATATTGCTGAGAGAAATTAAAGAAGATCCACATAAGTGGGAGATACACCATGTCCATGGGGTAGAAGACTCAGTGTTATTAAGATGTCTGTATACTCAGATTGATCTGTGCATTAAATGAAATGCCAATCAAAATCCCAGCAGACTTCTTTGTAGAAATTGATACACTGATTTAGAATTCACATAGAAATGCAGAGGATCGAGAATAACTAGAATAACATTGAAAACATCATCATGAAAACATAAATTACTTTTTCAAGAGTGATTTCAAATGGACATAAGGAAACTTTTTAGGCTGTTAGATATATTAATTATCTTGATTGTAGCGATGGTTTCACAGATGTGTATATATCAAAACATAAATGTATACACTTAAATATGTATAGGTTTTTGGTATTGCAATGATAACTTAATCTATTTTAAAAAGAAAGATGTACAGTAAGAAGTCTTTACTAAGAAGTGTTTAAGAGGCAGAGAAATTTCTAAAAGTAGAACTCAGACACTGGAGCATATGTGTGGAGATATGTGGAGGGTGAAGACAGCTATTTTGGTCTCGTTGCATTGTGTCCCTTTAAGGCAAACATCAGTGTGGCTAGTCCTTTCCCACCACCATTGATCTCTTCTAGCCTTTTCCTTACCATATCCTCAATCACACTCATGAAAGAAAAAAAAAAAAAGCTTCTGAGCAGGCTTATGATGTATGAAAGATGTGGCTAATTGTCTTCCTGATGGGGACAGATGTACCACTTCTGTCTTTGTTCTTGAAAACCCACTGTGTGTACATGTCAGTCATTTTGAACACAAAACTCTAGAGATTGACTCCAGAAGGAGAAAGCATGAATGAATGGGTCATAAACAAGCTTCATCAAAGGCCTCAAATAACTTATTTTACTTTTCTTCCTTTGTCCCTTCATCCTTCCATCCCTCAGTCTCCCTTTGCCTCTCTTCATTTCTTTTACCCTTTTCCTTTACTTCTTTTTTCTTTTACTATGGCTTTATCATCTTTTCCTATCTAAACACTGAGAAATTGTTGACAGATTGGGGAGTGTGGTGGCGCAAAGTTGGATAACTGTTTTTTAAATTGTTTCATATAAAAATGTACTTTGTTCATGGGTGGAATCTTCTCAGCCATAGCAAATTCAGTAATACGATGCTTTTAGGTTGATATACGAAAGATAAGCACTCAAATAATGTGAAAGGAAGATTATTTCTGCATAAAAAGACAAAGAACAATTATAATGGGTATTTAAGATTTCAGGGGTCAGTTTTTTGCTCTTCACAGTTGGTTTAGAAGAAAAACTAACCACAACCAAAACCTTTTCTGAGTCTGTTCTTTTGCTTAGATTATGAAGAGAAAGCTACTTCACTAAGAACTAATCAGAAAGGGAATACTGAACATAGCTTGAACCAATTCTGGGAGATCTGAACTTGAAATTAAGTTAAAATTCCATCACAGTATTAATACTGGGTATCCGTGTAACACTATACTGCCCAGAGCTTCATAATCATCTGAGTTATGCCCTTTCATCACTTTAAAAATTCCATTTATTTATTGTCAGGTTCTAAGCATCTCGTCTAGCGATGGATGTTTCATTTTACCGACAGTACTCTGCTACTGTAGGGAAAAAAGAAATCTTAGCCTCTTGAGTTATTTCTTAGTAGGAACATGGACTCTACTCCTATAGTTTAAGAAGCTATATTTTTCTGTCCATGCACAGCTGTGCTAAGGCTTAAGGTAAGAATTTAGCAACATGCTGACTCACCAGAGAGATTTTTACATTAGACACTGACTTGTGAAGACTGGTCGCTTTGGTAAAATTAAATAGTCAACAGATGTTTGGCATTCCCAGTGCTCCTGCAGTGGGGTCTTGTACTACACTGTGTGTTAAGGGCAGAGAGGGTTGGAAATTATTCGAGGCACTGAGCCGTTCTGTGAAGATGAAAGACACCATCAGTAATATTATTCATGAAAAAATATGAAAGGTCATCTCTCTCTCTTAAGGCTCATTTGGCGCACTTTTAATGAGTGACAGATGAACGGCAAAGGCTTTGCTGCAGAGGGGCTCTGCCCTGAGAGGGTCTGGAGGACTGCTGCTGCTCTGTCACCTCCCCAAACATTTCCCCAGCCTTTGCCAGCGTGGATTTTCCCGCTGATGGTCTTTACACCCTCTCATTTCTCTCTCTGCCTTCCTTCCTTCCTTTTTTCTTAAGGCATTTAGGAAATTTTATGTATCTCAAGTCTTTCTTTGCTAAGTCTTTCCTTTCCACACCTTCTTCTCCCCACTTGGTTGCTTGAGGTAAATGACAGCTTCCTGGGGTTAAATAAATCCAAGTAACTGTTGCTTAGGTGAGAGTTTCATTCATGTCCCCTTTTCTGTAGCCTACTTTGGCCTAACCTTTTAACTGGTGTTGCTGACTGCTCTCCCCTCCCATTCATTCCTGCTTTCCTTCATTCCTTTCTTCTCTCTAATACATCTCCTCCATTCTACTTATGGTTACCTCACTCAGCCACACCTCCTTGCTTCCTCAGCATTTCCAGATAATCTTGATTTGCCTTCCTCCTCCAGTTTAGTCTCGGTTTACTTGCAGAGGAACAGAGATGCACAAGATAGAGTCCTTCCTGGGAGAGTCGGGAATTCCGCAGGGTCAAGTCATCGCGCAGGGAGGCGGTTCTAACGACAGAGAAACTGACTTGGAGATGAGAGCACCGTGGCTGATGGGCCCAAAGTGTGAGCTAACACAGCGCACGTGGATGAGAAAGGGGGAAGGGCAAAGTCAGGGAAGGTGTCACAGGGTGTCAAACTGTTGAGATCGAAAGAAAGGGATTGGAAATGGCATTTAAGAAAAAAAAAAAAAACAAAAACGACATTTGAGGAAAACAATCTGGTTCACATAAAGCTACAAGGGAGGTTAGGCTTGAGAGTCAAGGTTGTCTCATGGATAAAATGCCGGCATGGACACCTGGCTTTCAGTCTCCAGTCATGGAGAACTTTGGATTCTCAGGAGGGTTACTGAGTTCAGACACGCAGCTAATTGCTGAATGAGAATGACTCACCTGCTCCTGGTGGGCAGGAGCTACAAGTTTACTAAGGTTCAGTGAGGCCAAGGGGCTCAGGTCTCAGCATCTCTGGCTTGGTGGTGGTTTACCAAACTCATGCTTGGCTGCTCACCATTCAAAAGCCAATGAATTCGAGAGGCAAGTGTCAGTAGAAAAGAAAGGTGCTTTGATCAGCAAAGCCGGCAATCTAGGGAAATGGTGGCCTGCTGTCCAGAGGCCATCTCTGAAGTGTCTGCTCAGCCATGACAGGTTTTAAAGGGAAAAATGGGGGAAGAATCTGAGTGAATCATCGAGGCAGGAAGTTGTGTTCTGCCTCATTCTCTATTGCGTGCAGACTGGCCGACAGTCTTCAGATGTTATCTTGCCCTGTGACCTGCCTGTAGGATTGCTAAGGGGGGTATTGGGGGTAGATTCTTTACCTGCTTAAGTCTTCATTCTAACTTCTTTTGATCTAGGGAAAGAATCCACAGGTTAGATAAGGCATGCTCAGGAGAGCATAAGTCAGGAGTTAGTTTCAGTTGCTTGGTGATCTCATTCCTGTAATTACGTTCTTTGAAGGTTCCAGGGAGACAGAAATAGGCGAACAGGAAAGGGGCAGAGAGCTGCTTTCAGTGGGAGGCCAATACAGGGAGACCCAAGTTAGCAGAACATTTGGCAGCCTTTACCATCAAGAAATCAAATCCAGAGGCTGTGAAACCAGCTGAAGGAAGTCATACTTAACAAGAGAAAGGAATCCTGGAAATATTGAGATTAGATGTTTCCAGAAATGATTTAGAACTCAACTTTTTTTTTTTTTTTTTTGGTCTTTATAACTGTGTGCATTCTTTCTTTCTTTATAAGAAAAAGAGCCAACTGTTTGCACACATAGCCGTCCCTGGTCAATGCATTACCGTAAATATACACACATATGTGTGCATTCCTGTGAGTGCCCTCATTTTTGTGTGGGCGGGCTGAGGCGTCATATGTGCAGGGCTGTGCGTATTGTAGTTAAGAACAGCTGCTTTTCAGAGCTTCCTTTTTGGTTCAGTCATGCTGGTGACGGATTTCTGTTATCCTCCTTAGAGAAACATTTGGTCTTGCCTCCCTGACCTGCCAAGGTCCCTAGATGGCTATAGCTTTTCCTGTTGCTCGTCCAGGTTTACCTTCTCGTACCTCAGTGTCTAGGTCCTCATCTTCCAGTGTGAAAGTCAAAGCAAGCTCATGGCAGAGGAGGCAAGGCTGTCTGAAACAAAAGGAAACTACAGCATGGGAAGTTTGTCTTCCGTGTTGCTCCCCTGTATCTACACTCTTCACTCAGTCTTCATGCCCCTCACTGGTATTCTTTATTCTCCTCTCTTATTGATTTATTGATTTTTGTATATATATTTTTATTGAAGTATAGTCATTTTCAATGTCGTGTCAGTTTCCGGTGTACAGCATAATGCTTCAGTCACACATGAACATACATATATTCGTTTTCATATTCTTTTTACTATTAGTTATACAAGATGGTATTCTTATTCTTTCTCTTCCTCCCTCTCTCTCCGTCTCCCCACCCCCGACACACCCCTTCCTAGTTTAGTGCTCTCTGGCTTTGATTTCTGCTAGGTCGTCCCAGGTAGCTCTGTCGGGTAGGTATTCACCACCTCTGTGTGGTGAGGGTAGATACGAACACCTTTAACATTTCCCTTCCCAGCTAATATATTTCCACAACTATAGATGCAATGTCTGAACCAAAGACTGGTTCAAAGATGGACCTTTTAAAAAAATCTGGCACAGTAGTATATTGAGGTTGGGGAGAGAGACATTAGAGGTGGATAGACTTCCCAGGGCCTCTGATATTACACCAGAAAGGCTCAGTTGTCCATGATTGAAGTTAACTCAGAGGACACTTGCCTGATCAAGTAGACAGTGCTGCTTTTGGAAGGTACAGGACCCACCGCCCTCATCAGATACATCAGCACTGATGCTCAGAAACCTGTCAGGGCATCTCCTTGCAGTGTAAGTCAATAAAGGAAGATCATGGAATTAAGCCATGTACACCAGAGAGTTCAGTTTTTCTTTCATGGGAGAGCCATTCTAGTTTGTGATCATAATGGGGAATTAACTTGCTTTATGGTGTATGCCAGCCTACTTTTCATTCTTCTTGCCAGAGTAGGCAGCTGTCTTTACCAATAAATCTTGCAAAGTTTTCCACTTTTGAGGAGTCATCTGGTTCAAAGCAAAACTGTTCTTATAACCTCAGGAAAAATATTCAAAATCTCTGCTGTCTCTTAAATATCCTTAGAGCAAGACAGGTTAAAATCTTATTTAGTATCACATTCTTGTGGTAAAAATGTCCCTCCTAAGAGCTAACTCAAATCTTTTTTTAAAGCCATCTTCTGAGCATGGCTAAAGAGAGAGTCCAGAACTTAAATTACTTTCTACTGCTCGTGGGAGGCCAGTATGTCTGCAGAGAGACCAAGTGTCCTGAGAACCTTTCTGGTGCTGACATCTGTCCCTTTGGATGACTTTTCCTTGAGTTCCTTTGGGATTCTGGGTCTCCACATCAGTGACTTCTGAAGAAGAGACAGGGAATAAAGATGCTCAGTTTTCCTTTGAACTTTTCTGGCCATTGTAGAATTGAAGACACCTTTTGTAAGAAAAGAAGGCAATGGAGGTGTTCCTCAGGGGACCCCGGTGGAACAGCTGCGTGAGCACAGGACTGGGAGTCCCCTTCCACTGCAGAAAGGATAGGGCTGTGCTGGGGGACTGATGCAGCTGGCTCAGCCCGGCCACCGTCTGTGAGTCCCCAGCCTCAGCATTAACCTCAGTGCTGCTTTTTCTGTGACTTCTTCCTCCACCAAATACCCCAGCTGGCTCTGGGCTTGGGTAGCTCAATGCAGGGGCTGTGTCGAGGCGGTGGCCTGCCACTGAGAGCCATGGTGGCGACTGTGGAAGAGCTGATTAGCTTTAAGAGCAGACCTCCACCAGACAGGCAGGAGTCTAAAGAGTAAATAGAGGTGCTGGCCCTGGAATTTTTTTTTAAAGGCCCCAGAGGAGTTTGTTCACCGGCGTTTGAATTTCTATAGAAAAGCTCTGTGAAACTCTAAATTAAACCAAGCTGACCCCTTTCACAGCCCGAGTTATTTACAGTTCACAGGTCTTCGGAGAGTTCCAGTTTGCACGCAGTTGAAAATAGGTCCCGGTTGGCAAAGGTGGCCTACTGTGGGGTTATTTGCATCACACTACCTTGCTTGCCTTTGGTGTGGGCGACAGCTCTGAAATGGGAACCAAAGGACGGGGTCTAGCTGTAAACAGGCCTTTGTTTTTCAGCAAAGGCAAGGCGCCGGTAGGAATATCCAAAACAGGAGCCAAGCGACTAGCGAGCAAATAACCCAGTTCTCTCTATAATGAAATGCATTCCTCAGAATAACAACCGAGTAGTAGGAAGGAAACCAAGTAACACCCGCCTCCCCCACCGTAACTGATTTCCTTTGCAGTTTAACAATCCGATCAGTCAAGAAGACTGGCTCTGATTACTGCGCCCAGTTTCCCATTTTGCTCCATACTGGAAGAGTAATTAAGTTAAAATAGCTCTCAGTGCCTGAGATCTGGTTTGTGTCAAACGCAAATCAACTGCTAATTCAGGTTTGTTGATGAGCGCCTTGAACTTACCTCTGGCCCCTACTTGTACAAACCGTGGTGAGGTTTAGTACCATGGCAAGTGTTGGATGGGGAGGCCCCGAAACCCCACATAAACTTCATTTCCTGCCATTAAGAATGTGCCTCTCTTTCCCGAGACTGGTAAACTCTGTTTGGTCCGTATTTAGGAAAAACTTTTCACGATTTATCAAATAAAAGAGAATAGCTTGCCAAGAGCCCAGCCTGACTTTAGTCTCAATATCTCAACACTGAATTTCATGGTCAAAGTGCAACAGCAAAATCTGTAGTCTAGAATCAGGGGGAAGGTGAGAGTGGAAGGCCTGGTCCTTCTCATTTAGAAGAAAAATGAGGTGATCCTGTACTTCATTCCTTTTTGCCTTTATCTGAAATTCCATTCTCCCTTTTCTAGGTAGGAAAGCATACTAGCTATGGGTATTGGTGCATGTGAGTGTGGAGAGTGGGGAGAGCAAGTAAGATTGTTGCCAGAAGATCGGCCCTTGTCCCTGACGAGCCAAATAACTAACAGACAGGGTCTTAGAGCTTAGAAGAAAAAAGGCAGCTTTATTGCTTTGCCGGGCAAAGGGGACTCACAGCAGGCTAGTGCCTTCAAAACTGTGAGCCCATCTTGGGGATGGAGCAGGGTGATGGTACGGCCATAGCTTAAACAATGAAGCATCGATAACAATCAACAGAATTGTTTTCTTCTCCTAAGACTCAGAGTGGCGTCATGTGTCTCCAGGTGACCAAGTCTACAGAGGCTAGTGGTTGTTGCTCTTTCCATCTTTTTATCTGATAAGCACCCAAGGCGTGGTCTTCTTGGTAATTCGGGCTATTTTGTAAGGTTACAGTCCCATGACCTTCTCCCTGGAGAATGACTCGGAGACCAAGAGCATGATTGTAGCTTTTGATTACCCGAGTTAAGTACAAACAGTAAGATCAACAGCTTTAGTTTTAACAGTGGGCCTGGAGCTGTGAGTAGTAACTGGCCGGTCAGGTTTGTTGACCATTTTAAGGGCAAGCGTAAGAATAAGCAATCTGTTAGCCTAAATGTGGCCATTTTATTAATTCTCCTTCAAGATGATTGCAGACGAGAGACGAGCCGTCATCAATCAGGTCTTCAACTTGTTGGAAAATAGGACTCACATGTAAAAAAGACATGAAAACACATTCCTGCAGCAGGATGTGTCAGAAGTACTTGATATGGGTCAAGCACTCAAACGACATTCATGAAGTACAAGAATAAATGGATAGAATGGAAGATGGCTGGCTGGCTAGAAAGCCAAGTACTTCAGGAGAAGAGAGTCGTTACTGAAGTATTCTGCTGACATGGAATTAATTGCCCATCTGGGAAAAGAACTAAGGGCCACACTTCTTAGTAGTATGGCTACCTTGGAACAAGTTTTAAGTATTATGTGAATAGCTTAGGCAGTGTAGGATGACTAAGTCTCCTTACTCCTATGCATTAAAACTATCCTTATCTACGTTCTAGGCAAAAATCACTCATGCATGTGATACAGAAATTAAAGTGCAAGATGTGGAAAGTTTAGAGTACCTGTTTCATACACATCTAAGGAGAACAAGGTAGGTTGGCAACAGAGAAAGCAGTGACCAAGAGGGTGGGAACTGAGCCCTAAAGATGGGAAGTAAAAATAAGTCTGTACGACACGTTCAGCATTTAGACTGGAGATACACACGTGGGGGTCCACAGTGTTCTGGGTCTGTGTGGGCGCCGCGATGTAGTCTTTGATGATGCAAGTCAGATGTTGTTTTCTCCGGGAAACCTTCCTGACTGTGTAGTCATTCCTTTCTCTGCAATCCCCAGGGCTTCGTACTGCATTGCAGTTAATTTTCCTGCTTTTGCAAGAGCAAGAATCTAACATATGTTAGCAGTCAATAAATGCTTGTTCATTATAGGCCAGGAACAGTGCTAGTTTCTTTCAAATCAACCATCGTAGGCAACACTTGCAGGTACCCTTTTATTCTCATTGTGTACGAGGGCCTTGGGCTCGGTGTGATATGTGTGGTCAGAGGGAAAGGCTTCACACCAGAGGTCTCCAGACAACAGGTTCACTGCTGTTTGCTCCATAGCAACTCCATTCTCTAGAGCAGTGCTTTGTAATAGGACCATAACGTGAGCCACATGTGAAATTTAAATATGTTTAGTAGCTGCATTAAAAGATAAAAAGAAATGGGTGAAATTAAATTTTTGTAATAATATTTTTATTTTAGAATAGTTTTAGACTTACAGAAACGTTGTGACTATAGTAGAGAGATTCCTTTTTTCCCCGTATCCAATTTTCCCTAGCACTAACATCTTATACTAGCGTGGAATAATTGTGACAAGTAATAAATCCACACTGATAAGTTCTTATTAGCTAACATCCATATTTAATTCAGATTTCCTTCTTTTTTACCTAATGTCCTTTTTCTATTCTGGGATCTTCTCCAGGTTACACATTATGTCTCTTTTGCTTTCTTTGACTGTGACAGTTTCTCAGGCTTTCTTTGTTGATTTTGACAGTTCTGAGGATATTGGTCAGGTGTTTTGTAGAAAGTCCCTGAATTGGAGCTTGTCTGATGTTTTTCTCATGATTATACAGGGGTTGTGATACTGTGATCTATAATATAAAATGTATATTTGATCTTCTTCTCATTTTTGGCAGAGCTCCTAAAAACCTTTGGAATTTCCTAAGTGATGTGAGCAATAAAGGGGTCTTGATATTCATAGCAACCACCTTTCAACCAAACCTGAGTTTATGTTAATGAGGTAACTTTTGGAAAGTACCTAAGGATGGAGGTTAGTTGCCCAGGGAACCAACCATGATGTGAAGTGCCATGGAGGATTGGCACTTCAGTCCCACCCCCCTGACCTCTAAGGAGGGGAGAGGGGCTGGAGGTTGATCTCCATTGGCCAGTGATGTACTCAATCATGTATAATGAGCCTTCTTGAAAACCCAAAGGTGATGGTTCAGAGAGCTTCCAGGTTGGTACACCAGAACTCATCCACTTGTAGTGCTCCAAACTCTGTGGGGACTGAAGAATCTGGCTGTTCGTTCCTGTCCTTTAATGTCCTTTGTAATAAATTGGTAATCTAGTAAGTGGAATGTTTCTCTGAGCTTTGTGAGCTGCTCTAGCAACTTAATTCAACTCAAGAAGGAGATAGTCAGAACTTAGATCTATAGCCGGTTGTTCAGAAACACAGGTAACAGTGGGGACTTGTGACTGGTGTCTGAAGTGGGGTGGGGGAGGGCCCAGTCTTACAAGTGTTATAAGTCTGTGGGATCTGGTGCTGTCTCCAGGTAGGCAGTATTAACATGGAATTAATTATTTGGTGGTAGTGTTAAAAAACACAGTGTTATAAGGTTTATAGGTGTTTGGGAGAAGATCACTGAAGTACATTACCATTCTCAGCACATCATATCAAAGTTTCCTGCTGTCAACACGACTGACCACACGTGATGTTAACCTTGATCACCTGTCAAGTTTCCCACTGTGAAGTTACTCCCCAACCCCTTTCTGCTTTCTGGAAGGAAGACTTCAGGGGTGGGGAGTTATGTTCTACTTCCTTGACGGAAGAATATTTACATAAACCATTTGGAATTCTCTGTGAGAGATTTGTCAATTCTCCTTCATTTCTTTACTTATTGAAAATAAAAGCATCATTTATTTATGTCAGTATAGATTCATGACTATTTAATAAAATTAATTTAGATATGTATTTTGTTTAACCCCATAGATAAAAATTATCATTTCAATTCATAGTCAAGATAAATCATTATTTATGAGATATCTTCCATTTTGTTTTCATAAAAAGTCTTCAGAATCTGGCATGTAATTTACACTTCTGTCACATCAAATTTGGATGTGAAATTTTCATCAGGACTACTTGATCTACATTTAGATTTCACAAAATTTGCAGTTGAAAGAGTAGATTCACACATCCCAGTATCTAAACATACCTAAAATTTTCCAACAATTGGAGCAAGAGCCAAAAAGTCATTTTCCTTTAATTGCAGTTGACAAAAGTCTTTCATTTTTTTTTCCAGAAGCCCTGATTTGACATAATTTCAAAACTACGTCCAAGTTAATTAAATTGACTTAACTCTTGTGTCATCTCAGTCTTACGCTATCAAATTCTGCAGTATTGCATAAAACGAAAAGCATCTTTAAATGCACCACAATTAACAAAGATTTATTCAACTGTTCAGCTTTTCATTTTGGCAGCAGTGTAACTAACACTGTTGATTAAAATTAAAATCTTTGCTATATTGATTCGTATTAAAAATAATTGCAACGTAATTATTCTTGAATTTTATTATGAAAAGTTTCTATTTCACCATAAGTTCCCATGCTGTATTGGTAGGTCACAAATTAGTTTTACTTTCTTTGGAGCATCAAATTTAGCTTATTTATATGCAGTGTCTCATCAGTGAGGAAACATAAATCACGCTCTTATTTTTTGTGGAACGAAGCATACAGCCACTTTTTGTCTTTGATTTTATTGAATATTTGACAAGCATTTCTTTTGTTTCAAGAAAATCTTGAATTAGAATTAACATTGTAGTAAATCTCTGTAAAACTCTTCCACAACTCAACCGATAACCACTTGCAAAGAGTAAAGAACATTAAATTGTTTTCTGTTTCTCTTTACAGTTTCACAAATGGATGATTTTTCATTTTCTACATACAGGATGATTTTACGAACTCTATCCATGATGCTTTTTGTGAAGGCTGCCTCTGACAATCAATTACAGATGCTTTCAATATATATCGTACTTTAGTATAAGACAATACAGGAAACACCAGTCTCTTGTTTTAAAATTCCAATAAATCCAAATTTTTTGGCCTAACGTAGCTAGAACAATGCCTGTCATAATAGGAACTATGTTTTTTCATATCCAGCTGAAATTGTTTGATAATTTGTAAAAGATTGAAACATGGCTGGGCCATGCCCTGAATGTTCTAGGCTAGGAATTAACATTATTTCTTTGTAATTTTGGAAGTCCTTGGAGATAAAATATAATCAAAATATTATGCAGGCAGTGACTTATACAACTCAATAAATACTAAAAATATTTACGGTTTAAAAATTTTTGAATCAGTTAATCTCTAATATTGTTAGTAAGATCTTGGATTCGATGTGCAGTCATTTGCTGGCTTAACTCAAGAACTTTTACTTTTTGTAAAACATCCTTTAAGTTTTATCCCCCCATAATTTTCTAATAAAATTTCAATAACAAATAATTTATTTTACCATATTGTCATCTAAAAATAGTGTTCTATTTTGTGTAAGGATCCAAACCCGTATATAGCTGGTCAGAGTCACAAACCAGATACCACTGAAAAGTCATATAAAGTTTTATTGGACATTAAATTTGATCTCATTAAACTAATCTCATGGAATACTTTCTATTTCAACTTTTTATCAAATTTACCATATACTTACTGAAAATGTCTTATTTTAAACTTTGTATAATTTTTTTTTTAACACAACCAAGAGCAGCTTTTCATTTTGCTCTGCTGTAGCAAATTTTAACTGTCTTTGTGAAACTGTGACATCTTCTTCCAGTTTCTTCTTTTCCTTCATACTGTTATGGTCATAACACTAGCTCCAAACTTCTACTTGACTCTGCATGAGTAGTATGTCTTCATTTTAAATTAAAATTTTTTTTCATACTTTTTTTTTAAACTAATTTAATTCCATTGTGTTTAAAATAAGTATTTAAATATGATTATCAAGTGGACTTCCATGGATTTCACTGTAACTTCTCCTGTTTATATACAATATTCAAGTAGACACATTAGTGTTACACCAGTACACAGAAAAAAATCATTCAAACTGAAGCAAACCATTGACACGTAGGAGATTGGTTATGCCCTTGTGCATATACTAGATATGACACATATGCCGGAAGCGCACCCTGCAATACAGCAATTATATCTTATGAAATGCAATGGCTGAATTAAAATGTAATCTGCTAAAACAGTCCTGTTGAATGCAAATCATTTACACTGCTGTAATTTTATATTTAAATTAAACATGAAATAAAAATAAAAATTCAGTTCTTTGATTGCATTGGCCATATTGCAAGTGTTCAATTTACGCACGTGGCTGGCTGGTTAATACCATGTTAACAGAGCATCTCTAAAAGCTACAGTTTAAGTGGCCTGACTTTTATTCCAAGGTCAAAGTCTGAAGAGAAAGCCCATAATCCCTTAACTAGGGGTTGAAACAATGACTAGAAGTAATTTACAGAAGATTTTTGCTTCAGTATTATTTATGTAGTTTTGTTACATGGGAAAAGTATGAGAAAAACAGAAAAAGGCAAAAAAAAAAAAAGAGGCTGAGAAATATGTATTTATAAAGTAATGAAAGTTGGTAGCTGATAGCTCATTGGAGGTGAATTTTCTTGTCTCTTAGGTCAGAACTCATCCTAAGGCAGGAGATGTCTGACATGCATCATTGGGTTTTAGGTTGTAAATGAGAAATTTGACTTGCCCTGTGAATGGATGTCAATGAAGTAGAGAAATATTTTGATCTACTTACTATTCAGAAGGACTCTGTAAAGGTCAGAGCCAGACAATTAAGGGATACACTGCTTTAGTTAGGCTCAAGCTCTCTCACTAGACGTAGGTGTTCAACTAGATACCGAGTACAGAATCTAGTGCATTCCAGCATCCGATGGAAAAATAAGAGTTGGATGTCCCAGAATGTCCACTCCAATCTTTAGATTTTGTGAGTTAAAATCAGAAAGGCAAAGTTGGCTTTCTTTTGTTTTAAATTAGGAAGCTACCAGGTGTTACAACTTATCCATATTCTTTTTTCAGTCTATGAAGTGGGTGGTACTTTTGTATTTCATCCCAAATCCTAACTAGCAGAACTGTTCTGGTCATATAGATAAGCACAATCCTTTGACAGTTTCTCTATTGACTAATACATGATTCATTTTGACTCTATTTATGGACTTATTTTCTTCTTACTCACAGATAACATTTGAAATAGGTCACAGTAAAAACAACATACTTAGGCACTTTAGAATGCAGGACCAAACAAATGATTGTGTCAGGTTCAAATTGTCGTTATTTCCAAAGAGAAAAGAATCCAACTCCCCTGTATCTTTTTTTTTTTTTTTTTAATAAAATTGATTAGTGACTGGAGCCCAAGGTGTTTAAATTTAAATCAACAGTCTATGAATGACATGGACGAGATTATCTTACTTAGAAAATTTAGTTGCAGATTAAATTATCTGAGCACTGGAAGAGCTCACCCATCCTTGAAGCACTATTTCTAAATGTAAATGAATCGCCAGAGTCAAAACAGAGGAAAGCAACATGACAAATTTCAAATTAATTTTTCCCAAATGCACAGTGTTCTCACATATTTAATGGATTTAATGCACAGCCACTCTAAGCAAGAATCTGCTTTATTAGAAAACCACATCAAATCTGACCCAATGAAATTAAAATTGTTTACTGCTACTATGTGAGTAATGTAAGATGTGTTTAATTCATTGATTTACTCTAAGGGTCTAAAGCTATTATTTTAACAATAACATTTACAAGTGGTGTTTTACATTTAGAATTCACTCTGCTTTTATCCTTCCATAATCAATAAAATGAGGACGTTGGGTTAGATAACTTCTGATGCAGCACTCTTTGTAACTCATAATTTCCAATATTTATTCTATCTCTGCCTCTTTCACAAAAGAATCTACCTGATTTTCTACCCTACAGAAGTCTTGCTGTGGTTCCCCACCCTGTACTACCCGTTAGCCTTTACCTATAATCCAGGATGGCCCTCCTGACCATCCTTTGTGGTACCCACTCCACATGCGTAGTTTACACAAGAGAGACACACATCCCTACAGAATGAGGAAGAGGTAGAAACTGCAGACACACAGAGAGAAGACAAGGCACAGCCACAGAGTGGTTGAGTCCCCAGAGGAAGAGATGAACAGCAGAATCAATGAGTGGCTGAAACTGACAAAGCACTGGAAGGCTAGATTCTCATTCACTATTTCCTCCAGTTGTTCGGGTGGGCGGTTGCCACAGAGATCACTCAGTATCTGTCCAGGAATTCTTGCATTGAGCTCTTGTACCCCATGTGAGTCTTCCCAGTGCCAAGATCCTTCTCCTTGCTCTTCACCCCTCAGGCAACTACTGCTATCTACTCAACCAGGGCTTCTTTCCACTCAAGAATCCCTACATTTGCTCTGTATTTCCAAGAGCCTTTAATGTCCTTTACTGCCCTAATGTTCTAGTTCAACTTTTATTCTAAAGCTGAAGAGGCAGGTGGCTTAAGAATAAAATAGATGGCTCATCTATTCTGATTTCTCTCTCCCTTTTTTTTTTTTTTTTTTTAACTTCCTTCCCTGGCACATGCTCCTTTGCTAATTGTAACTACATAGTGGTTTCTTCTTTGGAGTCTCATGCAAATTTACCAATTTTTTTTAGGCTGTTTGGTAAGTTTGAGAGCAGGTCCCAAGAGTTCAGTGAAATACATTTTCTTGGTGTAGACTGAGAGGTTGAAAATGTTAAAATCAGAATAAATTAATTGGACAGAGAAAGAAGCAATGTGCAGATCGGGGTGAGATATACTCAATAGAGAAAACAAATCATAAATTAAGTTAGGGTATACTGGAGTACGTTTGTAGGGCAGTGTTCCTGTGTCCGTTAAGGTGTTAGGGACTGAGCTGAATCAGAAAAGGAAAGATTAAGGTGAACTCTTTAGGAACCTGATCATTTTGTTTTTATTCAACAAATACTCACTGAATTTTTATCTGTGTCGGTACTGTACTGGACAAAAACACAGTGCTGGCCTATGAAGCTTACTCTTTGGTGAGAAGACAGACCTTAGGTAAATGGGCTACAAATAAAGTATGTAATTGCAGAGTCATTCACTCTGCACGTCAAAAGTGATTCTGACCATTTGAAAGACAACATACATCTCGAAGAAACTTACCACTCTCTAAAGGAGATGAAAAGATGTCTGTTGGTGTCAAAATTAACGTTAAGACACCACAGTAGAAGTGCTTAGTGGTGATACACACACACACACATACACATAGATTTATATGAATATATATAAAAGTATTTTGTTAACGATTTTGTTAATTGTTTCTTGGAAGATACAGTAGTATTGGGGATGAATTATTGGAATCAGACGGTTCTGGTATAAATCCTAACTCTACCTGGGTTGCCTTGAGCATGTTATCTGACCTTTCTGAATCCACTCTCTAATTTGAACATAACAACAACCTTCCCCCCAGTATTGTTCTAACTACTCCATAAAATCATTTATGAAAAGTGTCCAGTAGAAAAGTGGCATGTAATATAGTAAATAATTGTTGGACAAAACAGTCACAATGTTTAGTCATATAACCAATTTTTTGATTTGGCAGAAACACTTAAGTGTTTCGCTCTAAAATTTTGAAGTGGATTTGCAGGGAAGAGAAAAATGTTAAACCATTAGTCTTTATTTAAGAAAATAGTTGTACTAATCCTTGCATCAAAGACTTTTTAATAAAACCAAACCAACAGAATTTTAAATGGCTACTATTAAGGTGGCAAAGATGAATAACAAGCTTCTTCAGATCCAAGAAGTTCAAAATTGGTTGGGGGAGTGTAAGATAAATATTCTCAGAATAATAGTTTTGGTATTTCCTTTATGTGGCCTGCAGTTTTTCTCCCTCCAGTTTCCTTCCCCCACAACCTCAGAGAATGGAGCCATGACAGTGTATCAGTTAGCTAGTGCTGTCTAACAAAATACCCTCAAACTCAGTGGCTTAATATGTTAATTTTTTTTTCCATTGATGTGTCTACTATTAAACTAGGGGTCTGCTGACAGAGGCTGAGCTCAGTGAGGCATCTCTACTTCAAGTTGAGGGTCAAGGTGGACCTGATTTCTGGGTGTGGGTTGTGCTCTTTTGCTGCATGCATATTCACTGTTGGTCACTGGATGAAGGAACATCAGCTACCCAGTGAGAGACCCTTTTCATGGCATGTGCAGAGGCATGAGAGTGCAAGCAGAAATACATGATTCTCATAAAGCCTAGGCCTAGCACTGCTGTGCTGTCACTTCTGCCAAACAAGTCACATAACAATATCTAAAGTCAAGAGCCAAAGAAATACATTCCACTCCTAGAGACCAAGAGACTGCATTCTCACCTGGCAAAGATTAGGGATTCTATCCTAAATTAGGGTGGGAGTTATGTGCAAGACAAGTACATTCACAGCTGATTTTTAAGAATTTTCAGTATATAGATCAATAGGGGGAAAAAAAAAAAGAAGTAGATAAAAAAAGTATTATTGGATCATGAATTTCTCCTTGAAGCATATATTCTAAGATACCTTTCAGAGTTTTGAAAGATTCCTTTGCTCAGTTCTTAAGCACTGCTGGATAGTATTTTGAACATTTCAAAATAAACTATTACAGAGGAGCTGAAATGTACTAATTTTGAATACTTAGCCATCTGGAGCATTAGATGTTTAATTACAGCTGAAAACTCATGAATGAAAAGTATGAGGCAGTTTTTCTTTCCAGTGGATCCCAATTGTCTTTGTCTTTATTCTCAGGAGAGAAAAAAAGGAAGAAAGATGCCAGTGGTCATATTGTGCGATTTCTTGGGCTTTGTTCTTTTCTTCTTTTTATGTAAGCTCATCTTAGAAGCACTGTCAAACCATGCCAAGATCCCTGTCTCATTTCATAAAACATCAACTATAAATGTAAGTCTATCTGTTACATAAAATAACAATAGTCACGGAGAAGTATTTTATCTTACTATGCCAACTGCATTTAAGGTCAGTTTCCTCAAAGCTTACACGTTTTATAGTTCTCTTGGAGCATAGTCCTCCCTGCTCAATCTATTTAGCATTCTTAATATATAACCACAGTCATAAACACAAAAGAAATGTGCTTCTATTTTCAGTAGGAGAAGCAAAATTAGTCTATAACAATTGAGCTAAAAATTAAGACATATTTTAAAAAATTAATCAAATGTGATACTATATTTAAAATTTTGTAGCATTCATATAATTACAGATTTTAGGAATCTCATTTTCCCATTCTCTCTGCAACATACTAAAGGTCAGTAAAAACCAACTAGGTAAACACTATTTAATGAACCTAAGGAGTGTGCAGTGCTGGCCAGGTGGTGGAGAACTTGTAGATCTAGTTTAAGACCCTTCTTTGCCTCTGAAGAGCTTGTAGTCTGGTTAAGAAGTGGAGAGACTGGTAAGAAACAGTCAACTGCAAATCTAGCAGTATATTACATGCTACATTACTCAGTATTATAGGCAACCTCCCTTTCTCCACCCTATTGTAATTAAGTCTGTCCTCACTGTCTGTTATTATCTCTCAGCACACCCTGCTTATATCCCTCCAAGCATCTATTATAGCTTGTGATTCTGTTTTTGTATGCTTGTTTATTGCCTGCTACCCCACTTAGATCTGAAGCCCTGACGGCAGGTGCCTTGTCCAATTTATCTGCTGATATTATGCTCCTTGCTTAGCATAGAGGTTGCCATTTATAAATACTGTTGAATAGATGACTGACTGAAGGCATAAAATAAATAGGTGAACAAATACTGCTACTTGAGTCTAATTACAGGATTTTAGTTTGAGTTGGTGTGTTAGACAGCAGGCACATCATATCAGGGTTTTCATTGTTGTCTGGGAGGTAGTACGTTAGATGGAAGAAAAAAAGGCAGTCAGGGAAGGAGACATGGAAGCAATGTGTGTGACCACCATCCTCTGCTACCCTAGAGAGGTAAGTCCACACTTCCAGGAGCAGAGAGTGAGACTGTGGCCACCCTGGTCTCAGCTCTCTAGTTCTCAAAGGTAGCTCTTTGGGAGCCAAGTGTGTCATAATGAGAGCCTTATTACCGAGCATGCAATCATGACAGCAGCTACTATCTACAAAATGCTTTCATTGTGTTGCATCCTGTGGTTAAGTGCTTATGTGGTATAATCTCTGAACAACAGCCCTAAATTTAATCTTCTGAACAACAGCTCTAAAGGGTAGATAATCTTACTGAATCCATTTTACAATGAGTTGACTAAGGACAGGAGAGGCTAAAGGGTACCAAAACATCTCTGCTGGGATTTGAACCCTGCCCTCTCTGCACGAGCACATGCTCTTAGTCCTTGCCTCTCACAAGGAGAAAAGGAAATAAATCTAGGGTCAAATTCTTCTTCTGATTAATTTCATTTGGTTCCTTTTCTTGTGCATGGAAACAACTTTGAGACTGGCATTCATTCATTCACTTAATCCATCAATAGTTATTGAAATTCTGGGCCCTTTAAGATACAAAAAATCGACTCATTCACCTAGTCAAATAGTTCCTGAACACCTTGTTATGTGCCAGGCACAGTTCTAGGTGTTCATAATTTATGAGTAAGTTCAAGACTCCTACTGTCATGAAATCTATATTTTTAGATAGACAAACCATGATCAATAAACAAAATAACTAAAAAGTAAATTGTATTAGGTTTGAAAAAGTGTTAATTGAAATAGAAAAACAAAGGTTAGGTTAGGTCCCGTAGGACCCGGCCAAAGGGATCGAGGAAGAGGGAAGGTCAGGTTGCACATGCTAACAGGGAGGTCAGAGGAAGCCCCACCAAGAAGCTGGCATTTGAGCAAAGATGGAGGAAGTAGGGAGTGAGCTTTGTGAATCTCCCAGGGAAGAGAGTTCCAGGTCAAAGGAAGAGCTGGTGCCAAGGCCGTAAGGTGGAGTAAGGACAATGCTTTCCAGAAGTTCACTCTCCCATGGTGAAAAAGCTAAACAAACAAAGTAATTATAAAGAACTGTAGTTGAGGAGAATGTCTTAAAGAGAAGGCGTGCCTAGTGTGACGAGAGCACAGAAGCAAAGGAACTGACTGCGCAGAGGCGTTCGGAGGTGCCTTGCTGAGGAGGTGATGTTTTCATTCCTTTCCTTGAACACAGGAAGTCTTCCGGTTGACCAGAGGGCCTGGCAGAAGGCAGAGGGGCAGCTCAGCGGCACACTGCACATTCAGGACGAAAGCAGAGCTTTGCCTGGAGGCTGAAGAGAGCAAGGAGTTGATGGGTTAGAAAGATGGACTGGGGTCAGATCATAAGGAGCCTGGCTTACTGCTAGAAGAACATTTCACTCCCTGAAGGTAACGTGGAGGCTCTGAAGGATTTAAGGGAGGGGTGCTCTTATAGATAAGAAAGTTGAGGCTGCTGAGAGGTTAAGAAACTTCTTGGACCACAGAGCTACCAAGTGGTGGAGCCAAGACTTAAGCTAAAGCTTGTCTGAACTCTGAAATATGATGACACTGGACGTCCCCCTACGTATGTAAAGGTGCAGTGGTAGTTACTGCAGGACAGTTAACTTCATGAGGTGGGTGGTGCTCTCAGAGGAGACTGGTCAGTGGTTACCTGCCCTGTCTTTGGGAGTTGCAGAAACCACTCTGCCTAGCTCTCTGCTTTTTAAGGGAACCCAAAACTTGCATCACCAGTCATTTTACTAATGTTTACATCGTAGACAGAAGTGGCCAATAATATTTCTCCCTTTTAGTAGGTGAATACATGGTGTTATAGGTATATTAAGTGACTTCACTGAATTCACCCAGACCTGCATGAGAATGAGACTAAAAGAACCTCAAATTAAAAATACAACATTCCAGTTGGCAGGAATATGTTAGGCCCTATTTTTAGGAGTTAGAGCTACACGTAAAAACAGTTATGTTGAACAAACTTAATTTTTGGTGTTTTAAATTGAAGCTGTATTGAAATGAGATGAATAAATATTACACCATTTGTGCAGAATAATTAGAGCTGGTTTCCTCTTTTCTCAAAAGTTAGATGTAGTAGTTACTGATGTAACACACTGTTCTTTGCAGAGATGTTTTTACATCATGATTTATAAAGAAAAATAATGTAGTAGCCTGAACGTCTTGTTTTGTTAATCAAAGTATGAATATACATAAGTTTAAAGTAAGGCCAGCTTTATTTGTACCCTCCCTACTGCTGTGTGTGTGGGTGGGGGGGAAGGGAGTTATTCTAGGGGAAGATTTATAAAAGTATCAGACTTGCAGGATATACTTTTAAAGTTTAAGAACATGCTCATGTTTGGTATGAGCTGCGGAAGGGCTGATCTTGGACCTGAATACCAGTATATTATTTAGGGCAGGTAAACTGAGGTTAAAAAAATATGGTCTCTAAAATTCAGTCAGTTCAGGAACAAAAAGTTGACCTCTTTCTCATCTCAGGTTCAGGCTGGGAATTCAGGTCCAGGGAAGCTCTACCTCCATGCTTTAATTTAGAAATCAAGGTTGCTGGCGGCTTTGACATTTTTAATGTGTGACTTCGGAGTCGTCCCGAGTGTTGCCATGGCAGTCCGCCTGAGTGGGGAAAGAGCACGTCGTTAATGGGTCAGATCTGGAAGTGGCACCCATCACTGCCGCTGGGAGCCCACGGAGAGAGCTCAGCCACGTGCCCTGCCGAACTGCAAGGGAGGCTGGGAAACGCGGCTGTGCGCCCGGACAAGGGGAGAGTGTGTTTTGGTGGACAGCTAGAGCACTCTGCCCCAACTGCTGACACCTTGTTATTGGTTTTTTACCTGCCGATGGGAGACTGATTCCAGTTGCAAAAAAAACCAAAAACAAACAAACAAACAAAAACAAAAACACCAACTTTCCTTCATTTGCTATAGATTCTGCGAACTAAACACTTGTATGTACTCATGAAAGCCCAAGTCCCATGTCAGCTGAGGGAGGCTGGAGAGGGATTCGAGAAGGTGAGCTGCCCAACTGGATAAAGGCAAGAGGAGCCAACGTGCCGCATAACAGACTGCAGGAGGAACCGACATGGAGCAAAACAGCACTTCATTGCAGTACAAGCAGGTGGCGCACACCCGCAGGCGCTGGCAGCACTGGCGGCGGGTTGCGCTCAGCACTTTCTTCTAGCTCAACAAGCTGGCGCACCCCTGCGTGGTGCACTTGTCCTTTTTGTAGATTTTCTGCCCGCGCATGCGTATTGTTCATAATGCCGAGTCACGCCATTGGCGCATGCGTACATTTATCTCTGACCAGGTGCAAGCTGTTGTGGCCTGGGTCCTACAGCCTACTCGCTTAAGGCTGCCGACATCCCACATTTCGGAATCAGCTCGCTTGACTTAACATTTCTCACTTTATTAACTTTCCCATGATTTATACCAATTGAATCATAGTTCTAATTCACATTCAGGGTGAAGCCAATTTGCAGTTATTAACCACTGATTCTCACACTTCAGCAGGTTAAAAATCAGAATATTTTTAACCTTAGATCAGAATCACCTGGAGGGCTTGTTAACGCACAAATTGCCAGGGCTCACTCTCTAGTTTCTGATTTAGTAGGTCTGGAGTGGGACCTGATACTTTGTATTTCTAACAAGTTTCAGGTGATGTGAACGTGTGAGCTGGGTCCACACACTTTAAGTACCGCTGCCCCGGAAGTAGTCAGACTCCTGAACTTTCCTCTCCCGGCTGTCTTTCACCGGCGTCTTAGGTGGAAACCAGCCTTCTCTGAACCCAAAAGGACTTGAAGGTACCCGCCCAACTTCGCAAGGCAAAACTGAAGTTCTTTTTGAGCTGGTAGGTGTTTTTTGGCTGTATATTTTACTCTAGAATTGTGCTGTCTGCCAAATTTAATTGGAGGGCTAACATCTGTGATTTGATGAATTACCCTCCACCCCACTACCTGAGATTTCTTTTTCTTTTGCTTGGGTTTTCTTGTCGTCCTGCCTGAAATCAAGTGTTGCTTGTCCACAGGCTCACAAATGATATTTAAATATCCTTACTCAAAGGCTATAATCCTTTACATATCTCTTAGAAAGTGAAATACAAGTAGCATTATCCAGGAAGCTGTGTTTGTTGCATCAAATGTCTAGCTGGTTTGGGACTTCTAAGAAATGTTTTTAAGTTAGCAACCTAATAATCTTGGGGATGAGTAAACAAATGATTTGCATGTAATTGTGTTTTTTAATGGTTTTTGACGTCTTGGCTTTCATTCATTATTAGAAATAATATGCTTGCTTTTGATTGCTACAGGTTGTGTTTATAACCCCACATGAATCAGAACATTAAAAATGTGTTTTGTTTGGTTGTTGCTGCTCAAATAGTTATCTCAGGCAAACAGGAGTCTACATCAACTACAATCATATCCTTTGACCCGATTTGTCTGCTTATGTCTCTGGGTGATTCACAGTAAGACACAACAGGTGCTAATCTGCCTGGGGCAGGAAAGTGCAAAATAGATTTGAGAAAACAGATTCAGGTCTTCCAGGTAATTAACTCAGCATGATGTAGCTGGTTTTGTACCAAGTGTTTGTTTGCCCATGCTGAGGAAAATAATACTTCGTCCCTTTCATCAGTGGATCTCAAAATGCCTCACAAATGTTAATTAATGCTTATCACACACACCATCATCCCCACTTCCAGATGAGGAAACTGAGCGATAGGAGCCAGCACAGTCATTTGCCTGCAGCCCAAAGGCTGGGTGAAATGAAGTGTAGAGCGGAAGGCTCATTTTGGTCTCCTGACCTTGGGGTCATGCTTTTTCCTTTTGATGGAACAGCTGTCACCGCATCTTAAACTTGGGTAATCAAGGCTAGTCCTCTCATCAAACTAACCTATTGAAAACACAACAGAAAAGTGAAAAATGAGGGAAGAAAGGTAGATACCTTTTATATAGATAAACTCTGACAGGTGTGAGTGTGTAAGCACATGTGCGTATACTTCTGAACATGGCTCGAGCCCTGAGGTAGAGTTTTTCCTTGCTTAGACAGCGTTTTATAAGTTTTTGGCACTTTGCCCTCTGGAGAGAGTGACCAATGAATGACCTGGAGTTGGAATGAAGGGTCATCTCTCTGCATGTATATGATGATGAGTTAGCTGGGAAAAGGTCACCGCAGCTTTCCGCAGGACAAGTAATTTCTCCTCCCTGCATGGACAGGCTATGGCTAAATCTACATTCACACCAAGTGTACACCACGTGTCAGAAGCTGGCATTCCCAAATAGCTCCCTGAGAGGCTGGTGGCTGGCCGGGGACGCCTGTCTGCCACCTGCAAGTCTGTGGTCACACTTGTCTTTGAGAAAAGGAGATGAACAGCAGGGTGGGCCCCTGTCGGGGAGCCCACCTCCAGCGTGGCCCAGTGTGGACCTGACTGGACTGGGACAGGCACGCCTCTCTGCAGGGAGAAGTGCACCTGCCGACTCCTCTCCTGTGAGCTCCAGCCTGCATCAGGCGACACTGCTGCTGTTTGCCCAAGCTCTTGGTGTAACAAGTCCATTCTAGGAGGTAGTCGTGATTCTCAGCTGGGTTCTTGGTGGGGTATCTACAAATAACAGTAGTGGGAACGTCTTTGTTGCTTTGGTTGAGAACTCTCTGAAGATGACGATGGTGAAGGAATTGAGAGGGTCCAAACTCTGAATTGTGTTTTTAAAGGGCACCGACATTAGCCTGGTAAACATTTAATTAACATTTTCTTATATACATCTGTAAACACATCCACACATTGGTGGACATTGATAGACTTGAGGTCTACCTGACGAGGAGCTTTCAGACGCCTTTGGCTAAGGTGGCAAGAAGCATGGTTGCTGCTTTTCCCTATACTCGATATCCCTTTCCTTTTGGTCTGAAATTGGGTTTCCCTTCTACGGTTGAGGTCATTGGTGCCCTGTGCTCTTCCATAAGATGATGTAGGATTTCTTTTACTGCCTCCCTGTCAATTTGGTGGTTCTCAAGTGATAGCGATCATTGGAATAATCTAGAGATTGTGATTAAAAAAAAAAAAAGAAGAAAATCTGCATCTCTGCAGGTGGGGCCTGGAAACTGAAATTTAATAGGTCTGCGGCCCCACCTGCAGAGATGCAGGCTTAATAGATCTGGGAGGGGGCCTAAATAGCTGTGTTTTTAACAAATGCCCAGATCATTCAAATGCATGCGGTCCATGGGCCACACTTCGAGAAACATGAGTTGCTTTATTTTTTGCATTTGAAAACATTCCAAGTTTATTCTGAGTATAGCCCTTGCCAAAGCTTTACTCTTAGAAAATGGTGGTTGCTTACTTTGTTAAGCCCCAGGAATAGCTTTTGCTGCTTAACTGGTCTCAACGCTGCTGCTTCTACCTGAATGTCCTCTCCTGCCCATGATCTCTTTATCCTTCTATGTTTCATTGTGGTACACAAGGGTAAAAGGAAAAGCATGTGTTTTCTGCAAGAAGTGTAACTTTCAGGTAGCAGTCCTAATTAAAAAGGGACCTATTACACATGGTGTCAACACCACGAAGCATCTCTTAAGTGGCAGTTACTGAGTTTTTTATTCAAGTAACTACAATGTTACGATTTTGGGTGGCCCAAGTCTTAGGAAACAATTATGAACGATCAATCAGAAAGATATATTCTGGGTGTATATGTGTGTATACATACGTTAATCAACTTTATATTATATTTACTAAAAAATGAAAGGGCAGTCTAAGTTTAGCAACCTTGATTCTAGTCCATGACAGCACCTAATAAGATACCTTACTTCAGAGCTTGGTAAACTGTTACCTGTACCCCAAGTCAGGCCTGTCACTTGTTTTTGTAAATAAGGTTTTGTCAAAACACAGCTAAGCGCATTTGTTTCCATTCCATTGATGATTACTTCTGTGCTACAAAGGCAGGGCAGTTCGGACAAAGACTCTATGGTCCACAAAGCCTGAAACACATCCTGTCTTGTCCTTGACCGGAGAGTTGGCCTGCACTGGCTCTGCACTAGACCACGGACCCTTTCTGTGGTCATTGCCCATGTGGAGTCAACACAAGCCGATAAATAAAAATCGTCCCTGTGGGGCACCCTTTCCTGTGAGACTTTTTCGAAAATTGCGATCACTCATTGGCTGGATGTTTCACGGGATTCCCATGGGCACAAGAGTTGGGGGGCTACATTTAATGTACATTTGTAATAGGTTAGAAAAACTTGCTGTTGTGAATGCCTCCAAAAGTGTCTTACACCACGGTTTTACAAACTGCATTCTGAGAAATGCTAGTATACCTTTAGATATGACTGTGATAAGTAGGCTCTTCATTCTGTGAACCTCTCAGATTTACTACATTCCATCTGTAAAAAGAAAATACAGCATGGAGTTTTTGACGAATAGTGATTTTTTTTTTTTTTTTTTTTTTTTTTTTTGCTACTACATGGTTCCACATAATTCTAAATAAGCATGATTTGTCTTTCTGCACAGTTGGGTCAGGAAATTCCATCCACTTCGTTGCAGCTCCGCTCACCTAGTTGAAACACTATTAATTTGTGGCTTCAAAGTCTATATTCACACTGTTCCAGTGGCTAGCACTGCTCATTCTAATTGTTTTAAATACAGTTGCTGTTAAAAAAAAAAACAGCCTCCAAAGACTGCCTCCAGAGGTTGCTCAATTATTTAAGATGCTGATGCAGAGAAGTGATACATCCTGAGGAAGACATGCTATTAATTAACACGTCTCCTGGCTCCTCATTGTCCTTCTTGCCTTCTTACCCTGTTGTTGAGTTTGTTTAGTTCGTTAATAACTAAGGAAGAGTTTTGCTGCAGTGTTTGTGGTCTTAGAAAAAAATGTTCATTATATACAAAAAGCTTAGATTTTATTTCCGCCTTCCATTGTGGGTGGGTGTGAAGGTGGTGGCATATGTGGAGAAGAAGCTAGCATCCCTTGTTGGGTGTTTTGGTTTTATTAGAATCTTCATCTTGTAATTGACCAGTGGGTTGAATTCATGATGAAAATGCTTAGGGCAAGGTTCTCACGTGTGTGTGTGTGTGTGAAATGACTTACTAGGCTTAGAACTATGATTGTACTGCCGAGACCGATCCATCCCAAACCACTGATTCATTCAGTGAATGTGGGATAAACTTGTTACCTGCCCTTTTGCTCTGAGCCAACAGTTCCCCATTCAGGTCTGATAGATTCTAGAGACATTTATGAGACTTAAAATGAATACCTTCTCTGTTAAATTTAATACATTAAGAAGATGTTACATGGACATCGAAACTGCTTTCTCCAAGCTAGTTTTGATGGTTATCTGGAAGTCTAACCACCTGGAGCTGTAAACAAGCAGGTGTGGAAGAAGCAGCCAGAATCTTCTGGCTCGGGGTGGGCAGCATAGAATTAACTTGAAACACAACAGAGCAATTTCAGTTGTGCCCCGAGACCTGAGCTGCTTCCACAGTGTTCTGACAAGTGAGCTTCCGCTTCTGAGAGCAGAGCTCTAATTTGTATTGACTTTCTGTGATGGGTCTGTAGGTGTCGGCCAGCAGGTGTCTGTGTGGATCAAGGCAGCAGTGACCAGAGGTAGTGTCTGTTCTTTTTCTCCCCATGCCCTCTTTGGGAGGAAGTCTGGCATCTTAATCAGGAATAACACATGCCTGTAGGAGTCTGATGGTTTTCTTATTATAATTCACACCTGTGCAGACAGCCGCGTGCCTCTGTCCTAGGTAATAAGCTCGCCAAACACTGCTCACCGGTGCTTCTTAACTCCCTGACTTTGAATTTGCTCATGGTATGTGGGAGATGGCTTGTTCTGGCTCACAAGAGCCAACGTTGTGCACATCTCCTAACGCTATGGTCAGTGAGGTAGGTGGTTTGAAACGAGCCAACTTGGGAGCATTTACAAATCGGGCTCTCCCCACAAAGAGGACTGGATGTTAAATATTTAATAACACACTGGATTCTTCCTGTCTAGTCTAGTCTCCCCAGACTTGACTTTTGGCATGTAGAACTTGAGTATATGGACAACTCAATGTAAATTATTCTACTTCTTTGGATCTAATATCTTTGATTCATTCATCAATTTATTTATATTTGAGTACATACAATATGCTAAGCACTATTCTAGGTTCTAAGGATAAAATACAGTGTCCTGACTTTTTAAAAAATTGAGGTAAAATGAGCTGTAATTTTAAGAATCGTAAGTGTATAATACAGTGACTTAATTTTTTATTTAAATTTTTTAATTGAAATATAATCAATTTACAGTAGTGTGTTAATTTCTGTATACAGCATAGTGATTCATTTATACATACATATATTCCTTTTCATATTCTTTTTCATTATAGGTCATTATAAGGTGTTGAATATGGTTCCCTGTGCTATATAGTAGAAACTTGTTTATCTGTTTTATATATATTAGTTAGTATCTGCAAATCATGAACTCCCAATTTATTGCTCCCTACCCCTTTTCCCTGCTGGTAACCATAAGTTTGTTTTCTATGTCTGTGAGTCTGTCTCTTTTTTGTAATTAAGTTTGTGTCTTTTTCTTTTTCTTTTTTTTTTAGATTCCATATATAAGTGATATGATATGGTATTTTTCTTTCTCTCTCTGGCTTACTTCACTTAGAATGACAATTTCCAGGTCCATTCATGTTGCCGCAGATGGCGTTATTTTATTTTATTTTTTTGGCCGAGTAGTATTGCATTGTATAAATATACCACAGCTTCTTTATCCAGTTATCTGCTGATGAACATTTAGGTTGCTTCCATGTCTTGGCTATTGTAAATAGTACTGCTATGAACATTGTGGTACATGTAACTTTTCAAATTACAGTTTGCTTCAGTTATATGCCCAGAAGTGGGATTGCTGGATCATATGGTAAGTCTATTTTTAGTCTTTTGAGGAATCTCCATACTGTTTTCCATAATGGCTACACTAAACTACATTCCCACCAACAGTGTAGGAGGGTTCCCTTTTTTCCACATCCTCTCCAGCATTTGTTTGTAGACTTTTTAATGATGGCCATTCTAACTGGATTAAGATTCTACCTCATTATAGTTTTGATTTGCATTTCTCTGATAAATAGTGATATTGAGCATTTTTTCATGTGCCTATTGGCCATCTGTATAGTTTCACTGGAGAAATGTCTGTTTAGGTCTTCTGCCCATTTTTGATTGGTTTGTTTGTTTTTTTTTCTTATTAAGTCATATGAACTGTTTATATATTCTGGAAATTAAGCCCTTGTCAGTTGCAGAGTGATATTTCTAAATTAAATTCACAATGTTGCATAAATATTACTGTTGAACTCCAGAACATTTCTAACAACCCCCAAAGAAATCCCCATGCCATGTCAACCACTAATCTCTTCTGTCTCTGTGGATTTGCCTAGCCTACTGGACACTTAATATAAAAGAAATCATAATTTAGATAATTTTTGTGTCTGTTTTCACTTAGCATAATGTTCTCATGTTTTATCCATCTCTTTTTATGGCTATAAAACGTTCCATTAAATGCACTACTCATCAATAATGGACTGTTTCCAATGTTTAGCTATTATAATAATGCTGCTGTAAACATAAATATATACTTTTTTATGAACATCTATTTTAAAATCTTTTGTGTATATACATAGTCATAGCACTGTTGGGTGTTATAACTTAGTTTAATTTTTTGAAGAAATGCTAAATTATTTTCTAGTGTCTGTACTAATACACATTTTCACTTGTATTAAGATTACTATTTCAATGTATTCTTGCCAATATATTTAAAAAATTTATAGCCATTCTAGTGGGTGCCTGATGATGCTGAGTATTTTTCATGTGCCTATTGGCTATTGGTACATTTTCTTTGAAGGAAAGTTTATTCAAATCCTCTGCCCATTTTTCGATTAGATTTTCTGTTTTACATACAGTCTGGATCCTAGATTGTCATCAAATATTATTTGCAGATATTTTCTCCCATTCTGTTGGTTGTTTTTCACTTTCTTGATAGTGTCTTTGCTATAAAAGTTCTATATTTAATGTTGGCTTTTTTTTCCCCACTTGTTTCTTTCGCTTTAGGTGTCATATTTAAGAAACTATTGCCTAAACCAAGTTCAAGGACTTACACTGAGGTTTCCTTTGAAGGGTCTTAGTTGTAGCTCTAAGACAGAATACTATAAATAACTGTGTGCCAATAAATTAGATACCCTAGATGAAACAGGCTAATTCCTAGAAACACACAAACTACTAAAGCTGACTCAGGAAGAGGTTGGAAATCTGAACAAACCTATAGCAAGTAGAGGGATGGAGTCAGAAACGTCCAAGAGCAACAACAAAAAATGCCAGAACCAGATGGCTTCACTGGTGAGCTCTATGGAATATTCAAAGAAAAATAAACACCAATTCTTCAACTTTTCCAAAAAATAGAAATGAATAAGAAAACCAGAGACTAATATCCCTTATGAAAATTAATGTGAAAATCCCCAATAAAATACCAGGAAAACAAATCTATCAGCATAAGGAGAGGATTGTACACAGTAAACAACTGGAATTTATCCCAAGAATGTGAGGTTGGTTCAACATACAAAAAATATTCACAAAAATAATTAGACAAAATCCAACACGATTTCATGAGAAACATTCAACCAACTAGGAATGGAAAAAATTGCTCAACTTGATAAATGACATCTATGAAATGACAGCTAATGTCATTAATAGTGAAAACAAATTTTCACCCTGTGATCAGGGGACAAGGAAGTTTTCTCTCTACTTTTGTTAAATGCTGAACTGAAATTAGACAAGAAAAACCCTGTCTGCAAATATCATGTTATATTTAGAAAACCCTGAAGAATATACATACATATGCATACACCTTACACCAAATTATAAGTTCAAAGTTGCATGGTGTAAGATTAATACACAAGTGAGTTATAATTTTACATATGGGCAGACTACCATGGAAAAAATATTTTAACCAAGAAAGTTGGAAGTCTTGTACACTGAAAGCTGTGAAACACTACTGGAAGAAATTAAAGAACAAAACAAATGGAAAGACATTCTGTGTTCATGGATTGAATGACTTAATATTGTGAAGACTTCAAGACTCACCAGATTGATGGAGATTTAACAGTATCCCTATTAAAGTTTGAATTGCTTCCTTCACAGAATCCAATTTGGCAGTTTCAACTGTCCATTTTTGCAGTTGCATCTAGGTTATCTAATTTATTGGCATACAACTATTTATAGTATTGTTTTTATTTCTGGGGAGTTGATAGTAATATCCCCACTTCTTTACTGACTTGAATAATTTGAGCCTTTGAGGTGGTGATTAGGTTATGGACTAGGTGGTTAGATTATGGACTTAAAATTAATAAGGGTCAGATTTCTTTTTTCCTTACAAGCCAATAAGTTAGTCTCCCACCATTGGGTGGATACTAGTTGAAGATAAACCATTCTTGGGTTAGAGTCAGAGGACAGATAGCGTTAGCCAGAGCAGCAACATTTTTTCTGTGCTACTTCTGTGGGGCCACAGGAGAAGGGTGACACTTACTTAGACAATGAGTTAGAGGAGAGAAACCTGAGCCTATGGAACCCACATCTTTTATAACGGGAAGTAAGCACGCCTGCCCTGTGTGCCACTGGGGGGCAGTCTCTATCTTTTAAGGATCTTTGTTATACAAACATTAAAAAAAAATAACATTGTCTGGAACAAAATGCAGTTGGTGCTTCACATAAGGTGCAGAGATAGTAGAGACCTATGGAGAATTTACTTCCTGACAGTCAGAAGACTACATAGAAACTAGGGCACGAGAGCTGGTAAGGACTTCAGATTTCACTTTATCGAAAGGGATGTCATTGGAGGGTTTTGAGGAAGAGTGGTGAATGTTCATTTATGTATTGAAAGAATCGCTCTCCTCCTGTGTAGAGATGAAACTCTAAGAGTAGAAAGAAAGGAGGAAAGAATGAGAACAGTTAGGAGACTATGATAATGTCCAGGACAGAGATGATTAATTAAGTGGTGGAGGCAGGGACAGGTGGTCAGATTGACAATGAGTTTTGATGGCAGAATCCACTGGATTTTCTGGTCAGCTGGATAAAGTTCAGGAAGAAAACAGGAATTAAATATAACTTTGATGGTTTGGCCTGAAGAGCTGAATGCATGGTGGCTCTATTTACTGGGATGGACAACATTGGGGTAAAAATAGTTTTGAGGAATATAATCAAAATACTGTTCGGAATGTCCATTTGGCATCCAGGGGAGATGCAGAGGACATAACTGGATATGAGAGCCTGTGGTTAGGTGAGATCAAAGCTGGAGATAAACTACTGGATCCCAAATTTTGTATCTGTCATTTAAGGTCCTGAGACTTCATAAGATTACATTGGAACAGAGTATAAATAGAAACTGAAGTCAGAGTACTGAACCCTGGTGTCGTTCTGACATTTGGAGGTCAGAAAAGAGGATTCTGTAAATGAGAGGAAAAACCAGGAGACAACTTGACCTTAGAGCTGGATAAATAAATATAACAATGCTGGTGATAAGGATGGCCTCAACACTGGGTGGGGAGCTGTCTTTTTTTAGATAAGGCAGTTTCCAAAATAATGCTCAGGGAAACCCTTAGTGTATAAATTTGAAGCAATATAATTATTAATTTGCTGTTCATGGAAGTTAAGCAGGAATTTGGAAAAATGGGGTGAATTTTGGTGAAGGGGACTGGGGGTTAGGGGAGAGTTGCTGACTGGACAACATGGTCAGGTGGCTGGAGAACTTTTAGATTGTATTATTTTAATTGCTAGGAAGTAAATCCATCTGTTTCCCCATGCCTTCATTAATGTGTGCCACACAAAAATGATTTTAGTATCTCTGTGTGTTCATGTAGATGAGAACTAAGACAGTCGTCTGCATCTGATGCAGAGTAGAGAGGAGGGGCAGAAGAAGCCACGTGTCCTGAGAGAGGTATGATGTAGGTTTATGTAGGAACAGAAACTTGAAGCTGGAAGGGGCAAGGGTAGGGAAGTCACAGAATGCCGAGAAATCTGGGTCAGAGGATGGAGCTGGCATCTAGGTCACACCCATGTGACCCAGTAGCTGCCTGGGTCATCGTATCAATTGTTCCATGATATCAATGCTTTGGACCAGGACCTCTTGCTACTTAACTTTCAGTGTTGATGCCAATTTTCATAATTACTCAGGCTCCCTGTCCGGGCTGCTGCTGGGTGATGCTACTGTGCCATCAGCCTTGCTCTGGCCTTGCCCTTCCCTCCTGGGGCAGGCCAGATGAGATTGACGGGTATCTCACGCTTCTGTCTAAATACAAATAATTACACTGCATAAGGCTGTAGCCTTCTCTGAAGCAAGGAAGACGGTATCTTCATGTTTTCAGCTGCCGAGTTTTTAAAATACACTGCGTATTTTTCCTCAGCCTTGGATTCTCCTTGGTTATTCATTTCTTGTCATCACTTACACGAATTAACTCCATATTTAAGAGAGAAAACTTTTTCTCTCTGAAAGGAAGTTGAGTTTTGACAAACTTCTTCCCCCTTTTGGATAATGGCTAGTTGATGCTATTTTCGATAGAATCTGAATCCTGGTTTCAGTATTTGAATGCCGGAGAGAGACCATGGAAATAAAAAAAAAAAACCTAGAAAAAGACTAGATATATAAATCTAATCTTCCAGCTCTCCAGCATGCTCATAAATTGCTGGATTAAGTAGTGCTACTCTTCTCGTCTGCACTTGAACTTATCTTTGTTCACTAACCCTCTCTCATCTCTCCCTGTCTCCCTTTCTCTCTTCTTTTATTCCTAAATGTACCCCTATAAGCCTCAAAGCTAAAAACAAAACCAAAAACAAAACACAAACCCCCAAAACGGAGCCACTGTTGAATAGAGAAATTTGAGTCCAGCTCTGATCTGAGCTCACATCTCAGCTTGAGCACCTATGTTGTCTGAGCTAATTCAGAAAAGACTATACCAGTTGGTTTCTTTGTCCATCACACCTGCTTATGAAGCTCTCCCTTTTCGCTGCCATTGAGAGAGCATGAGATTGCTATCTGCAGGCCTACCTTTGGCCTTGAAACTAACAAAAACAGTGACTTCAAATAATTCGTTTAACTTCTGGAGTTTTGATTTCTTGTATCTACAATGGGAATAGTAACTTCGAATCAAATTTATTACAGAAATGCTCCTTGAAAACATTACCAAGGCTCCCCCTGGTTGGGAGCTTTTTAAGAGTCTCCTGTAAGTAAATGAGGGACGGGTATGATTTGACAGAATTCATCTGGTCCTTGCAGAGTGACTTGCCCGCACCAGTTCTACTGTTTCTAGGGAAATTACTTCAATTAATCCCTGGATGGCAGCTCCCTCCCCTGGCCCAGCAGACAGCAGCTGTTCAGTGCCCCAGAACAGGAGACAGCGGTCTTGGTCTGTGAAAGGCAGGACAAATGTGTTGTTCAACTGTAATCACAGAGGAGTTTCTGGGTGGGTAGAAATTTTTCCAGAGCAGAATAATTTCCTCTCCTTCATTCAAAACAGAAAGCAAAAACAGATGAACAACTCCTACTGGTGTCATGACAAAAGAAATCCAATCCAGTTGGGGTCCTTCGCTCCTGGCTGTCCCCCCTTAGGGCCCAGGCACGCGGTCTCGGAATCAGCCACAGCGTAGGTTATAGTAGCCGTTTTGAAGAAGTTACAATCTGTCTTGTCAGAGGCCTTTGGGGGACACTTTAATCCTTGTATTAACAACACAATATCCTGGAAATGGTTCTTTGGAAATGACCTGAATGTATTACAAAACCCCGTGGTTTAGGAATCCCAACTCAACTGACTAAAAACTCCTCCTCTGATTCTGGTTAAGTTTTCAGGGTACAAACAATCGTACAACTTGAAGCACTTTGTTTTTTTCCCTTGGAACTTGCAGGGAGCCGTATATTGACATTAGAGACCTGTCTCCTACACGATTTCGTTGGAAAAACCACACGTATTATAAACACTCTCTTCTAGTAGCTAAAACCATAAGCCATTTTGTTTGGACTTTTTATTGCCTCTCAGAAATGGTCCAACTGCTTCATCCTTAATTCTTAAAAAAACAATTTGCCCTTGGACAGGCCCTTGGTTTGCTCTGTGACGTATCTGTGTAAGTTTTTCCATTAACAGATTCAGGCATTTTGGCGATTTCAGCATTAAAGGCAGATTAATGGAAGTTTAATTCAATAAACAGCATAGGCTTAAACCCAGTGCCCGAAGTGGGGGTGATGTAAGGTATTTCAGCAAGGATCTTAGCTTTCACTCTTCTCTCCC
Source organism: Camelus bactrianus (assembly GCF_048773025.1). Lineage (NCBI taxonomy): Eukaryota > Metazoa > Chordata > Mammalia > Artiodactyla > Camelidae > Camelus > Camelus bactrianus. The sequence goes on from NC_133541.1 coordinate 82,205,456, forward strand.
AAGACCCAAACTGGCTTCTACTTTGATAACATCATTTGTCTGTTTCTCGGAGCTCTTTTCCTGATCGTGCAGGGTTTGAATGCAAGGTGGCCTATTTGATCCACCTGTGTTTCTGCTGAGGTTGGTGCCAGGCTGAATGGCTTTCTGAAAAGCATTAAGAAATGTTCTTTTTGATTAACCGCAGGAAAAAAATAGGAAAGCGTTACCTATTGCAGTTGAAAGGGCCAGTTTTCTGTATTTAAAGAAAAAGTTAGAAAAGAACCAGTGGAATACATGTGGGACTAAGTTGAGCGGGAGAGTTCTAAGCGATTCAGGAGCGATGCATCTTAGGAGAGGAAGTTAAATGTAGGTTAAAAAAATTAACCATGCATTTGAAAGAAATTGAGTAAGAATAAATGAAGCTTAGGAAAGCAAGAGGAAGAAAGAAACTATAAATGTAAGAATTAATGGATTAGAAGAAAAATAGTGTTGTACATATTCTAGTTTTATAATAAAACAACTGCATCTTATTTGTTACCATTAAGTAACGAGCTCATTTAATCAAGAAAGGGAACACCCAAAAACATAATTGGGAGTGAGAAATGTGAAAACCTATAATTAGAGAAGGTATCAAAAATGTACGTAAGAATAGGTGAATTTATATAAAACTTGGATGAAAAACTCCTTTTCCAGGGAAATAGGAAAGACCAAAGCCAAGAAAAGTTCAACCTAACTAGACCAATAATAGTGAATTAGATGACATGATTTAAAAAAACAAAACAAAACAAAACAAAAAAACTTTAAAAGATTGGAACCCAGGTGATTTCATGGAGGAATTCTTCTTAAACCTTTAAGCAACAAACAATCCCAGTGTTGTCTTTACTATTCTGGTTTTGTTTTGTCTGTTTCCTTCCCCTCCCCACTCCGCAAAACAAATCAACCTTGACAAAATGCACGCCCACTGGCCTACCCACTCATACATAAAATAGGTTACTCTTACACATGAATGCTGATAGAACTAAATGGAAAAGAGAAAATGTGAAGAAAATAAGGAAAAACTTTAACCCTAATCAAGGCAGGTGTATTCCAACTTATGAGATTGCATGTGAGCAGCTCCACTGAGATCCTCCTAGATTCCATGTTGGTTTACGGAATCAGCAGGCCGAGGCTTGAATGTGGCTTTAGGCATGGAACTATCCACAGGCTCAAACAGTGTATTCTTAGACTGATCAGTTGTGCTTTTCTCTGTGGGTTCTGTTTAAGGTAACGCAACAAGGAGGCCATTCGTCTTGGGCGCTTCTCATGCCTTCATAACCTGTGTAGGCAAAGGAAAGCCTAAAGCAGAGTCAGTGCCCTCCCATCTGGGAAAAGGGAACTTAAGAGCCGCCACCCACAAACATCCAGCTAGGCTCTCCCCAGTAAGGCAACTGCTTCAGTGCCAGGCAGTCCACTAATCTGCTTGCTTTGCTTCTATGTCTCCTCTATGCAAACCTCTTCCCCAGCTCCTGTCAGTGCAGAGTTCCTAACCGCTTTCGGTTTGGCACACTGCCTGATTTGAGTTGGTGTATGCATAAATAAAACTTGGAAATTTTGTACCACAGTTGTCTTTAAACAGTTGACTCCTTCCTTTATGGGGAAGGGGAGATGATTGAAAGCAACCTGATGTTCACATTCGGTACACTCCACGTTGGCAACTGAATGAGACTTTTCTTCCAATACTTGTACGGCTAACCCAGCAGAGAACTCTGGTCTTCGTGTTGCGTGCTCACCTCTGTCTCATTGAACCCACCTAATTGTTCTCTAGGCTTTGTCTCTGTGCCCTTCTATACTGGCAGTGATTGAGGGGGCCAGCCAAACAACGTGGAATAAGGGAGACGTAGCCAATCAAAGCAAGGAATGCTGGTGCATCAATGCGATATGTCCACTACCAAGGGTTTGTTCTAGAAATCCATGTCTGTTTTGATATTATAAAATGGCTTTCACAATTTTACTTTATTTCTGATTCAAGTTAAAGAGAATAAACATGAGATCAGATCTTTAAATGCCGAAAAATTCATTTAATATAATCCAATATCCATTCACAAAGTGTTTTTAATTAAAATGTCAGTTAAAGAATTTATCATAAAAAACGGGCATCTTAAACTAACGGAGTGTAGAGCTTAATGGGGGAAGGCTAGGATGGTCAGTAGTAAGCAGTTTGGAAAGAAAGCGTGTTATCAGCACTATGACTCACAGTGGTTAGGGGATGCTTGCTAATACACTTAGATAGTGTAACAACAACAGAGATGATCGTATTGGAAGAAAGAATCAAATAACGTTGCAAATGGATCACTGAGCTGAAAAATGAAAAAAGCTTACTGGCCCTTGCCATTGTGTTGACATTTGCACTAACAGCACAAACCTAATGGTGGATAAGGCCGTTGGCACTTGAGCACAAACTCGCTATTAGGTAACTCGCAGGACAAGAAAGGGCTAGTTTAAACTAAGAATGGCCTTATAAAGTAGTTTAAAGGATTAATTCTGTAGAATCCAGACACATGAGTAAACATCTTTTTAATATTCTGTGTGACAAAGTGGGAAGTACACACTTCTGCTGGAAATGAAGTATGAGTAGCCTGAGGAAAAACACATGTGATGTTTTTGATTTGTGAGCTGAACTAGCAGCTTCTTTTTTTTTTTTTTTTAAACCAAATACCTTTTTTATTTGAAAGTTTAACTGACAAAATTATGATTACTTAGACCTGGACTTTCATTTTTTTTATAGAATTTCTGCAAAATACCTATCACTTCAAGGAAAACAACCGACAGTGTTTTGCTGGTGATGAAAATATAAGCTTTCAAAACATTTTTTGAAAACTTGAATCTATCAAAATGAGCTTGATGTTTTTGAAGTATAGCTTTTTTTCTATAACATTGATGTTAAAATTAACAAATGTGATTTCTATTGCTAATGTAGATATAATATGTTTACATTTGGGAGATCTCTGTATCTGAACCCAGGGATCTAATATTTTTGAAGAGGCCAATGCAAGACTTTTATTTTTTTTTAATTTATTTTTATTGAAGTACCATTAGTTACATTGTGTCAATTCCTGGTGTACAGCACAATATTCCAGTAACAATGAATGACTTTTAGAATCTATGAAGCAGATGTAAAGGATTCATTCAAAGTACAAGATAGACCAATGGATTTTCATATAATAAAACACAAGAAATTTCCAAATGTCATCTTTAAACTACTACTGGCCAGATTTTAGTAGGATATCAAAAACAGAATTATTTGGGAGACTGTTAATATACTCCATTTTCTAACTGTATTTTTTAATAAGGCTATATTTTCATCATACGTTGCCATTAAAACAACATATTGTAGTAGACTGAATGCTGTAGCAAATAAGAAGACAATAGAACATAGCTATCTTCTACTAAGGCGAACATTGAAGAAATTTGCAAAGATGTAAACAGGAAAGCAATGTCACATTTCTCACTAAGTTTTTTCATTTTGAAATAACTTTAATACCTGATTTGTGATTACATGCTAGATTCACTGTTAAAATATATGAATAAAATTTTCGAATAGTTGCAATTTGAAATATGGAAAATACTGAGAAGAACCCACGTAAAATTGCCCTTGGAGGAGCCTGGATAATTTTTAAAAGGATAAAGAGGTCTTGAGTCCAAGGAATTTGAGTGGTTAGCACATGTTCGCAGTTGTCCTTCGGGAATCTTCCCTCCCATCTACACCTCTCTCAGCTCTGACTCCATGATTCAGTCTGCAGTGAAGTCCTCCACTGCCCAGGCCAGCATCATGCTGCCTGACAAGGAGCTCCCATGAGCTCCTGAGTTTCTCCTTCATGTGACACTACCCTCCCTTCAGGCTCCATTCACTCCTGCTGCCACCTTCACTACGTTAAGGAGGTCTGTTTCCTAAGTGTCAAAAAGAGCATTTAAATCTAGTTTTAAAAGCTGGAGCAGAAAGGGCACTGTTAATCCTTGCTGTTAATTAAATCTTGTATCCCATGGGTTCAGTTTTGGAGTTGAATTCAAATACCAAATTGTGATGATTATAATTGGTATGATCTTATTTGGTACCTATTTCAATCTCACCTTATTCTGTTACCCATCACGAAACCCTCTCTCTCCCTTCCTCCCTCTACCCTCAGTAGTAGTGTTACCAAATGCTGTAGAGCATTGTAGATACTATAAAATGAGGATCAGACTCAAGGCCGTTACGTCAGGCCAGTCCGTGTAAACATGAGAGGCTAGAGACTATTGCTTCTTTCCTTCTCTGCTTCTGAAAGTGCACGTTACTTAGCAACTGGGAACAGGTGCTCACAGTCTCTGGAGAGAAGAATAGAACTGGTGAGTTTAGTTCTGATGGTGACATGACCGTGGGTTACTCCGGCTCTTACAAGGGCTTACACCATCGTTTTTCTTACTGAGCTTCTCGCATTGTGGATCAGAGAGCTCTCCCACTCTTAAGGCACCCTGATCAATTAACTCGGGTAGACGTCTTCTGAGGGTGGGTGAGCACATTTCCTCCAGGAATGAAAGTCTCACTTAAAAGTGGAATGAAAACCGACCAAGAACAAAGGCATAATTAATTTCAACTAAAAGAAATAATTCACGAAGCTGAGTCGGTCACTCCTCATGGGGAAATGACTTCCTTTGATCTACTCTGGGCACCTTGGTATATGTATTAGTATACAGGAACCAGCCAGAATAACTTTATTTATGCCCTAAAATTTCCACACCAGTAGTCTCATTATCTGAAAATGCTACAGACTTCAAAGTACACCCATAGGTAGATTATTACTTTGCCAAACCACCCTTCCTCAGCAGCCCACAAACTAGATTATTACTTTGCCAAACCACCCTTCCTCAGCAGCCCACAAACTTCCCACCCCTGAGTAGGTAAGGTGAGTAGCAGTTACAGACACCGTGTGTAAGTTCTTGTCCTCTTGGCCTGATGCCACCTCCTGTGGTTGAAAGAAGAATAAACACTTACTAAATACTCCTGAAAATACATCACTCAGTGTTTTTGCATTATTTGTGTGGAAATGAATCATGACACACAGGTTAAATTTCCCCCCAAATTCAAGTGATTTGAATGAAATGAACTAATAGTACGTGGCCCTGATGTGAAGTTCCATGCCATTTCTCTTCCAAATAGTTTTTATGAAAGCTCACCATTGTCCATTTTATTCACTCCCCAAGGATAAACTAGAATAATACCGTTTTTAAAGTCAACTCCTAAAATTATTTTTTTCCATAAAAGGTCAGATTTAGATTTATTAGTGTTTCAAGAACATTTCCCTTGAAAACCTGAATATCTTCTTTGTCGCCTTCTGATTCTTTGCATTTTCAAAAGAGAAGATTTAGTTCGTTGCTGCCAAGTTACGTGAAAGTTGATGTTGAAGTCCCCTCTACGTGGAACTATATGTTTGTTTTGGTGCATGAATGTATGTGTGTATCTGTGTATTTAAAACTTTTTCCACTCTCTTTCCTGTTTATTTCAAAGGCTTGATAAACCTTCCAATGTTAACTTCTAAGTATGAGCCTCCATAAAATGAAATGTCATCACTTGGATTATTTACTCTGAAGATTTCTTATAAACTTGTCTTTCTAAGTGTTTAAAGCATTTTTCCTACAGTGTAGTCTGTTTCCTATATACTTCTTGCCAAGGCTGTTGTTAGATAGAATATAATGCATAGGGGTTTGGACTCTTATTATTTTGCTTATTATTGCTCTAAAGGCTTTAAGATCTTCTTTCATACAAGTCAAAATACACAGCATGGGAGATAGTGAATGACAGTTTTTGATACTGATGCAACTTTCCCATAATCAGATTTTGAGAGTCCATTGCTGGAATCGTGAATAACCCCTACTGTTAAGATGTAAGCAAGGCAGGCGAGGAAGACGGGATGTTCGATGTTAATACTTCCTGTCACCACATTATGTACAGTGGGGGAAACTGAGGCTCTGAGGTTGGCTTTATCCACTTCTGTCCAGGATAGAAACAGAACTCATACGTCTAGATCTCTCTCCTGGAACTTAGGTGGGGTCGTATCTTTATATACTAACTTAAAGAGAATAAATGTACATGCAGTTTTCAGTTAATAAAGTATTTCTGTTGCATGCACTGGATGCAATTCAAATGGTGAATGTGTTGTTTGACGCCTTACTCTCCTTCGAATGTTGAGATGTCTTTTGACTCGGTGTCAGAACTCCCCCATTACTGAACATGTAGGAAGTTGAACACAGCTCTTGAGAAATTTGTGTATTAAGAGCAACTCATCCAGGCTTAAATGAAAATAAGTCCCATGTGTTTCTCTGTGGCTATTGTGGGTATCTGGTCTGACCGAAGGGGGTTTGGAGGGCTGCACTGCGCAGTAAGAAAAATCAGACTGACTCAAAAAGTAGGGAGTCCTCAGAGCAATGGTCCTTAACTACAGGACAACAAACAGGCTTTGATGGGTAGGATACACAGTTAACAATGTTGAAGAGCTTGGTTTTTGGACGGTGTGTATTAATACTAAAACTTACTTGAAAAGAATCAACTTAACGCTCTTAAAAAACAAAGCAAAAACCCTCTCAAACTCAAAAGATGGCTCCCCTCTGACTGAGATGCTGTCCTTCAAAGTGGGTCTTCTTGATAGTTCTTTCATGTTGTTTCGAGCTTGACGTAATTCTGGCTAAAGACATTTTGAAAAGAATACCTATTTGAAATTTCTCATCTACCCAGTTTTTCTCTGTTGCATCATTTCTGCCCAGGAAAAGTGATTCTTAGCTGTGGCTGACAGCTCTCCGCAGTCAGGGCTTTGAGCCACCAACTACGTGCAGGAAGGGCAATGCGGGAGATACATTAATGTGGGAGAAAATAGATTATCTCAAAAGTGGCAGACCAGTAATTTATAAAAGCTACCTGAGGAGCCAGTTTTCTTCAGTACCTGAAACACTCCCTCGAGTAAAGTAAGAAGCGAAGTTAATTTCTCAGCACTCAGAGCCACAGTTTGGAACATCACTTGGCTTTTGCATATGTGGTTTCTTACCCTGAAAGAGTTAAAGCTATTGTAGACAAGAGGGCATGTGTGTGCTCTTGTGTGTTTTCATTATCTCAATTCTCTGTATGAGTCAAATATAATAAATACTGTTGTAATTTCCACTTGGCAACACAGACCTGGTCTGCTCCAACATACTGTTAACGGAAGATACACATCTTGTCAAGTCTCCTGTATCATAAGAGTTTAAACATCATACTTAAAACCACATATTTCACTGAACCGATATTTTGACTGTTAGTGTATTCACTGTGTGCTAAGTGTATGTGAATTTTGACAATCTTCCTAATTTTATCAGCAAACTGCCTTATTTTAATAATCTGAGACTCAGGTCAGATTAGGTAAGATAGGGCATGAAATAACACGTGAAATTCATGGCTTCTTAATAATGTTGGAATGAGAAGCCTTTCCCTTCTATCTTACATGTTGGTTCTAATTGTACCATAACCCCTTTTGGCTATAAAGAAAAAAAAAAAAAAAACCTAAGTTAGGTTAAGCAGATTGATGGAAATACAAGTTGGGAAATGCCAGTCTTACAACTGCCTTGAATTTGATTGAAATGGAGGAGGTGGGGTGTCACCTGTCAGCCATGCGTCTCCATTTTCTCCCTTGGGTGGAGTCTTTTGTCTCCCATTAGTGTCCAGGAGGAGTCCTGGATGACTTGGAGCTGTCCACCATAAAGGTGACGGCAACGGTTCACTGTGGTGAACCCCGCTTAACGGGGAGAAGTGTGAACCGAGCGCAGGTCTGTGAAGTCTTAGTCTGTAACTGGGGACATCCTTGTGGGTGCCGGCTGTAGAAATGATCTTCAGTGAACCTGTTTCAGGCCGTTGTATCTTTTCAGATGGTCTGCCTCCACCATGCTAATGCCTTTTAAAAGACCAACAAGACTGTGCTCTCTTTTGTATGAACGAAAGAAGGGCTAAATAAGCCAGAGAAACTTCAAACATTGGCTGACTTTTTAAAATAGAAATTCCTGCTGATTGGAGATCATTTTTGTCTATATAGGTAGGTCTTTCAGGGTCTTCGAGGTCCAGGGGCTGGGAGGTGGTGTCTCGGCTCAGCCTGGCTGGCGTGGGATGGAATGTCCCAATGGGGGCAGCTATGCTTGACTCCTTGCTTGGTCTCAACCATGTCTGCACATTTATCTGGTGATTTACTGCAAGCCCAGCAGCTTTGCTTATTTTTTCAGCACTTGAAATGAAAAAATTCATTTGTCATTGAATCTCAGAGAGAAATAATATTAAATACGACTTCCCGTCGCCAAGGAGCAGAAGGTGCAAGCTTGTCTCATGATTTAAAGCCATATGCAGATAGATGCATGGTTATTTCGAGTAGACCTCTGGATGCTGGTTGGAATGCATTTTTAGCTGTAAAAGGTGCTTTGTCTTGGGGCTTGAGCTTAAAAACAACTGTATGTTTTTCTGATTAGCATGACCAGCACTAGTAATCCAGAAATAAAATGAGACTTAAAAACATATGTGCAGATACTCAAGCCTACACACATTCACTCCTGCCTTTTTATGCATATGTGAGTGTGCGTACACACCACACACACACACACACACACACACAGAGTTGTAGTATTGCATAGATTCAGAACTAGAGTTAAAAAGAACGAAGTAGTTACATCTCTAATAGAACTAAATGAAAGGAGTAGTTCAGGCTGAAAGAAAAATGTCTAGTAAAGGTGGAGAAATGCTCCAGAAGCCTCTTTGTTAGCAGTGGTTTGGCAACAGTTTTTACAATTAGTGTGTCCTTCATAGTAGCCTATTGGTGTCACACTGAACTCCATTCAGGCCATTTTTTATTTAAAGCAGCATTTAGTTTCTTCACTCATCCACGTACAGTTTTCATTTGTTTGCATATTTATCCTATTTTAACAGGTCATTTTAATGAGAGCCTTGGGTGTTCCTTCCTCTCTGCAGACTCTGGTACTACCTGGATGACCCCATATTATCAGGGCCAAGTCCCTGCTTTGTGTGAGTGTATAAGAGACAGACTTAAAAGATTCTGTTTTTGTGATGACCACATGTAAATAGGAGAATGGACAGGGTGTTATGGTACCACAGAAGAGTGACTGGAAACTTTACTAAAGAGAGCAATTGGTGTGGTTCTTTTCATCGGTCCCTGAGAATTCACTTTTTCAAACAATCCTAGATCCTCTTCCCAGTCAATTCTCAATCCCAGGTGAGGAGTCTCTTCCCTTACAATGTTCAGAAGAACATCCGCTTCCGATGTGGCTAACTTCTGACTACAGTTCTACTTAACAAACAAACCCTTTCAAACATCTTGTCAGATTTCAACCAGGACAAGCAGTAAATATTCCTGGCAGCATTGAACTGCCTCATGGATGTAAGAGGCATCCTTAAAGAGGGACAAAAGCTACTACCCTCCCGAGATCCAGAGCCACTCCCAAAGGTCACCACAAGGAAAAACAATTCCCTTGAGAGCTGGCCACAGTCGGGAGGGACCCTCGCCACAAATGGGCTGCAACCCACATTGCTGTCCATATTTCTGGGGCCTCCAACCTGAAGTGTCAAGCCCAGTTCTCAGGACACAAAGTGAGACTAGAAGACAATACTATCCCTGGGAGGGAGATAGTTGATAGCCAGTGGGTACCCGAGAGCAAATTCATGAGTCATAATTCCAAGATCTCATGCTTACAAATATTTTTTTGCCTACCAGTCTGGATTTACAAAGGCAAGGACAAAGAAATGCTACCTTCCTCTCTGAACCAGGCTCCGCTGATAGATTTGGAGGGCTGACTTTGGTAAGAGTGTTCATCCTTTGCCAGCTTCTGTAAGTTTTCCCAAGATCCTGTGTGTGGACTCTTGAGTAAGTGGGGTGTTCCAGCGACTTTCATCCTCATCTCCAGAAACTGTAGAGGAGGGAAAATCATTTCCCTCTGCCCTTGATGGCGAGTGCTCTGCTGAGACTCCTCTTCCTCTAGGGCACCTCGTAAGTGGATAAATGGCCTAGGTTAAAGGGTCTTCACCGTGGCCGCTGTCGTCCAAGATTATCCGTGGAAAGGCTGCACTGCTTGTTGAGCCTGAAACTTACTATCGCTCCCTTGTACCACGCTCCCTGCCTCAAAAAGGGATGCTCAAGGTTTGAAAGCTCATAACACAAAAACTGAGAAGTTGGGGCCCATGGGAGACTTGGCCACCACCTCCAGGGGCGGTGAGAAATGGCGAAACTCCTGGGGCTCACCATGCACCTTTACCTGGTTGCTTGTTGCTCCTGGGGGCCAGTGGGGGTCTGAGGTTTTTCCTTCTAACAGTAGAACTGGTCAGAGAAACTGAGACATACCACACATCTTAGGCGTTTACTTGAGCAAAAATTGATTCGATGAGGAAGCATCCCATCTAGAAGGTGGAAAGGAGCACTGACTGAGGACCTACGCGGAATGGAAGACCTGTGTAGGCAGAAGGGAGCGGGAACAAGTAAGTTGTGATAATCCAGCAGCTTCTGATGTGTCCCTTCCCTGGAGGGGCTGGCAGGGGCTGTGGAGCAGATGGCCTAAGCAGTGCCGGTCAGGTGACTGCTGATGGGCTGGTGTGAGGTTCAGTTTCTGTGAGAGCCAAAACTGTAATTAAGTCTTGCTTTGGTGACCTGGGGCTTAGCAAAAGTGACTCAGTCATGGGCCTGCCGTCTTGTCTTTAACAGTGTATATTTTGGATATTAACCTTTTATCAAATACGTGATTTACAAATATTTTCTCCCATGTAATAGGTTGCCTTTCCATGTTGCTGTTGTTTGGTTTTTTGCTCTGCCGAAGCTTTTGACCTTGATTCAGTCCAACATGATTTTTTTACTTTTGTTTGTGCTTTCAGTGTCATGTCCAGGAAATCACTGTGGAGGCCAGAGTCAAGGAGCATTTTCCCCTTTGTTTTATTTTAGGAGTTATATGATTTCAGGTCTTAAATGTAAGTCTTTAATCCATTTTGAGTTCATTGTTGAGTGGTGTAAGTAGGAGTCCAATTTCATTTTTCTGCATGTGGTTATCCAGCTTTCTCAATACCATTTATTGAAGAGACTGTCCTTTGCCCCCTGAATAATCTTGACTCCCTTGTTAAGTATTAGCTGTGCTGGAAAAGTTTGGGAAAGCTACCATCAAGAAACTGAAAAGAAAACAAGCAGAACCGCTATTGCCTGTAATAAAAATAAGGAAAGATCTAGAGATTAGAGACTACCTTAGGTTCAAAGGCAGTATCCCTGTGGCTCCGTGTCTACCCCTTACTAGCTGACTGCCTCCTGAGAATAAGGAGTGCATTTCTTGGGCCTCAGCTTCTAAATCTCCTAATTGGGGAGTTTGATGAGATCAAACTTTGAATTTCTCTCTTCTGAAGCAAATGAGAAGGGTGACGGTGTGCAGGTCTCAGGGCATTAATTGTGTCTAGAGCTCTTGCTCTCCTATAAAAGAAATCTGAGCAGAAAGCAAATCAAGTACCATTATTCTAGGATGGCCTTGAATTCCACTAATCCACAGAATGGAATTTTGGTATTTTAATGATCACGAGAACTAAGTTACTAGGGATCTTTTCACATTGTTACAGACCATTCCTGAAAAGGAGACCTCTGAGAAGCTGAAAGAAACCTTCTAGATTGCAAGTTTTATTGTGCCTGTGCAGAAAAGGTTAACATAGGCAGGACTGAGACTGCTGTCCTAAACGACTTGTTGGAAAGGTCGGCCCTTGGCTAGTGTCTGGAAGCTTTAGAGATAAACAGTTCCCTACATTGATAGGAAGCTTTTCCTAAATGGTAAGGGTGGCTTAGTGTGTCTAGACTGTGCAAGCAGTCTTTTTACGTGGAACAGCTTTCTTCCTGGGAGTCTGGAATTTTGGTACATGCTAGGTCGACGGTACCCGTGTAAGCAGCCTCGAGCAAACCTTGGAAGCTGAGTGTCTGGGCTTACTTGGTAGATAGCACTTGACAGCTGTTGTCACAGTTTGTTACTGGTGGAATTAAGCACATCTTCTGTGACCTCCTTGGGAGAGAATTCTTGGAAGCCTGCACCTAGTTTCCTCTGGGCTTTATTTTATCCCATGTGTCTTCTTCCTTTGCTGGTTTTGCTCTGTTCCCCTTCACTGATGGCTTTGTGCTGTCTTATATATGAGTCAGCTGAACCTGAGGTAGCCTTAGGGACCCTGGACACAGGACCACTTAATGATTTCTTTTAAAGAAAATCATTTCTTGAACAAAGACTGCCTATGGAATATATTTTGAGGTGAGAAGACTCATGGGAGAAGAACAAAGATGAGTAACATATGGAAGTAGCCCAGTTCGGTGGATGAGACTGACTTATTCAAAGGACAAATGTAGTGGGAGCGATGGGCAGGGGGGGCAGGTGAGAGGGCCTGGGCTGCTGAATGTGGCTGAGTATCTTGGAAGCTAGCTTGAGATTTATGCCTATATCATTTTTGTCTGTTTTTTGGGGGTGGGGGAGGTAATTAGATTTATTTATTTGATGGAGGTCCTGGGAATTGAACCCAGGACCTTGTGCCTGCTAAGCACGTGCTCTGCCACCAAGCTATACCCTCCCCCCTCAGCTTGAGATTTAAAATGGAAATACGAGGGCTGTGATCAGTGCTTCTTTGACATTCTGCCGCAGTGTCTAGGTGACTTAGAAAGCCTGACCTGAGTTTGGGTTCAGGGGGAAGCTCCAGGAAGTGTTCGAGAAGTGTGAAGTTACATGTGAGAAGGGCCTTCTGGAGGCACAGAAGCTCAGGACTATACAGTTAGCCTTCTCCTGACCAAGGGAGAAGTTATTAGCATTGAGTGAGGAACACCTTTTGAAAGCGTCGTCGGGTTGGGGCCCCAGGAATTCCAAGTCAGCTGGACAGAATGTATATCCTTGAATGGAATAAGCACTGGTTTGATGATTGTTGAAATAATGGCTAATCTTATTGTGTGCTTCCCATGTGTGTTTACTGTTCTGTTTTACACACATTAAATCTTTTAATCATCTCAACAACCTAGGAAGTAAGTACTTTTAGCTTCATCCTTCACTTCTAAGTGTAGAGTGGAGAACCAGAAAGTTATTTTTCCCGAGGTTATAAAGCGGGTAGAGCCAAACTTTGAACTTCTGCACTCAACCACTCTCCAGGAAGTTGGTAGAGGGTTTTGTTCATTGAAAGCAGAGCATTTTTCCTATTGTCAGATGCCTCTTACAGGAATACTTCCAAGCCCATCCAAGAACACTGGAGCACTGGGGAGAAGGGAGACTTTTCTCCTCCTGCCTAACAGTGTGGTGATGGGGCTGTGGGCAAGCAGTCAGTGCGGTGGTTAAGTTCGTGGCTTGAACCAGAGGAACCTGGATTGGATCAACTCTGCTGTTACTGGCTAACTGATTTGGGACAAGTTACTTAGATTTCTCGGTGCCTCAACTTCTTTTCTAAATCAAGGGCACCTAGTATCTACCTTTGTGGTTGTTGTGAGAACATAGTGCCATAAATGATGACTCTGGATCCTTAGCACACTGCCTGGTACACAGTAAGCACTCAACACATTGTAGCTCTTATTAATGCATAGGGGATAGGTTATTCTCAAACCAATTTCCATATCATGGTCACTTTTAATTTACCACTAATTGCATTTTGATGGCATTTACATACAGTATTTAATTGACTGAAAAATGCCATTAATACTTCATAATGGAGTACACAAATTATATAGAGAAAACATTGCTAGGATATTATAAAGGAAGGCCCACGTTTTCTTTCGATTACACATCTGTGTCTCATGAGGATGACTGTATCTCAGCGGAAACTGTTTCATTTAATGGGACCTTTAGGTTCCTCATGAGAAGAGGATGCAGCCATTTAATGGCCTTACTCTATTTTTGTGTACCACCAGGGTAGGTGCTGTACCCAATTCAGCCCTCTCACTATCAGCACTGTTACTGTGTCAACCAGCTCCCTCCCCTAAGGTAAATTTTTGAGTCACTTCTTTTGTTCACATGCCAGCCTTACTCTTAGGAGGAGAGCCTTAGCATCCGGGTAGGTCATCAGTTCTCATCTTCTGGATCTTAGTCAGTTGCTGGTTTCACACACATGTGGTTATGGTGGTGAATGCTGAGACTTCTCTGGGTTTGGTTTTCTGCCATCTTCATGCTGCCTCTGCCAGTGTCCTGAATGGCATTCTCAACCACACGTCACTGGCTGCCTTCTCCTCCCCACTCCCAACCTGTCTTGAAAAAGGTGAGAAAAATTGTGGGTAGACCCACTCATGGATTTCCAGTTCTTTCTCTTCAGTGACCGTTGGTGACTTAAAATTGTGTGCCCAGCCTTGAATCCTTGTCATGTGTGTCAACATTGCCTCTCACAAGGCTGGAGGGAAGGGGTCTGAAATGAACTTCCTAACTATCCACCTAAAGGGATCTTTGAGTATCCATTTTTACTGTTACGTAGGTCCACTGTGACCCCTAGATCTTTTCCACCTGTATTTCTGCATAGCATTTGTTTCCTAGTCTACTGTATGCACTGCAGATGTTTCTTCTTAGGGATTACACTTGACATGACTGAAATTCATCTGTTATTGACATAGAAAATATTTTCTGTTCCTTCCTGTACAGAAATCATACCATAAAAAATGTTAAAAAAAAAAACCACTTTTCTGTTCCAGAGTTCTAAGTATAGCAATTAGTCAAGTATTATATGAAAATTTTATGAGACTGCTCTATTTTGATATGGAAGACATTGTATTTCATTCATTCATATGCAACATCTTGGAAACTTTTTGCTATATGCACATACCTCACTTACTTAATATATTTAAAGCCAAATGTTCCCTGGTGGGCAAAACTGCTCTTGTGATTCATGAACATGAGAGAGACCCACACAGATATCCTTGTCTTGATATTTGCTCTTCGAGTGCAAACCTCAGGTCAGTTAGTCACACCAATGCGATGGCAGCTGGACCATCCTTACCTGCTCTGTGATTGAAAAGGTCACACAAGATGTAAAATCATACTGCACGTATTGCTTATGGAGGCTGTCATGCTGTCAGAGAAGGAAAGTAGATAGGTTTGCTAAGATTTATGGTTGCTATTTAGTATTTAAATCAAGGGTCTGTTATCCTCTTAAAGGGGCTAAAGAGGAGCTACTCTTTCTCTCACTTGAAGATACATCACTAACAGAAAGAGACCCCTCTGGGGGAGATGCTGCTGACTGCCTGGTAAGTCATGGGAAGGGCAGACAGCTCATGAATCAGCAGATGCTTCTGCAGTCCTTAACTTGCTTCCAGGTTCTCCAGCTGTTCCTGTGATAAGGCTGAAGCAAGGAGCATAATGCTGTTTCCCCCTCTCTGGTTCTATATTTGTGTAAATAATGTGAGCTGCCATAACAGAGACATACCTACCCATACAATTAAAAAATTGGGTTCTGGGCTTCAGTCACAGTTGGAAGTGGGTTTGGAAGGTCCTCTGAGGCACATTTTCTCTAAGTGCTTACTCAGGGATCTCAGTGCTGCTGCCTCGTTGACCGTGTTGTTAGAGCATCTTGGACCAAGAGCTCATAGAAGATCATTTAGGGTATTTTACGGGCAAAGATTGAAGTGGTAAATGTCACTTTGCTCCATATTTCATGGTCCAAAATTGTCTATGTAGATGTAGTAGAGCTAAATTTTCTTCAGCTCTCATGAGGAAAATAAAATGTTTAAACACATAATGTTGCCTCTACCCCATTACCAAGGATGCCTGACGTCCATGTAAAGATGGGGTCTTGCCCCTGGGTTTGGGACTGATGCCCTTAAAAGTCAGGGAAAATGAGGAAGTTGTAGTCTTTACTCTCGGTATTTAGCCTGAAGTTCATCTCTGACCTTCTCAGTTCTAGTTATCCAGTATTTTCTATTGCTGCTGTAACAAATTACCGCAAATTTAGTGGCTTAAAACAACACGGACGTATTACTTTACAGTTTTGTAGGTTAGAAGTCTAACACTCGTCTCAGTGGACACCAGAGGTGCTGACAGGGTTGTGTTTTTTCTTCTGCGGGTTCTCGGGTAGAACTAGTTTCCTTTTTCCAGCTTCTGGAGGACCAGCCTGAGCTGGAGGCCCCTTCCATCTTCACATTCAATGTTGTGTCCCTCTGATGCTTCTCCCATGGTCACATCTTCCCACCCTCACCTCAACTAAGAAGGATTCTTTTAAGGATCCACATGATGAGGTAACCTAGGACAACCTTCCCATCTCAAGATCCTTAACGTTAATGACATCATCACAACCCCCTTTTCCGTGCAAAGTAACAAATTCGCAAGTTACAGGGATTAGGGTGTGCATTGCTTTGGGCGGGGGCATCATTCTGCCTGCAAGACTCAGCAAACGTTACAATATTGCTTAGTATCTAACAGGTTCTTCATGTCCCTTAGATACATTTCTTCCATTGAAATATCATAATAATCCTCTCAGACAGATTCGAATACTGTACCAATTTTCAGATGAAGTTTTAGATGAGAAACCTATGGTTCAAAGAGGTTAACTCATCCAAGTCCACAGAGCTAGGAAGTAGGAGAGGGGGCATTCAGTCCTGAGCGGCACACTCTAGAATCCAGGTGCTTCGCTGTGACGTTGCATTATCTGTACACGGTGGCATATTAATGTATATAATGCATAATGCATGTAGCATGTAATATATAGTATATAATGCAGTTATCCTAGAGATCTGGTATATATTCTAACTTATCATTGGAACCCTTCCTATTTGCTGTTTTCTCACCTTCTTTCCATTTTCTTGCAACCCAGGCCCCTCCTTTGTTCTAGAGCCCTCCTTATCCTCCTGCCTGGAGTCCTGCTACTGACCTGGAGTGCATGAAACTTGGTACTTTCTGACACACTTCCTAATGCTAAGTCTGGAAATTTCCCAAGTGTGGATTGGCCACTGCTATTGATGGTCCAAGGATGGGCCTGGTCTGTTTCACTTGTCTTTGAATATTTCCGTATAAATCCAGGAGAATATTTCTCCCTAGTTTATGTCTTTCACACTCTCTAACGCTTGATAATCTCCTTTTAATGAGAAGAGCAGACCCCCTTTTTGTTAGTGGTCTCTAGAGCAGGCTAAAAGCCTTGTGCAGAAAAAAAAAAAAGTGTTGGCCAGCATTTAATAGTGTTGTTTTTATTATGTTGATTAACTTCTATTCATGCAGGTAATCCTGTTTTCTCATACACACAAAGTTCTTTAAAATTTATTTATATAAAACGTACCAATTTCAAGAAAATAATAAGCACTTAAAATGAGAAAACAGGTACATGATGGTGACCAAAATTGTGAGGGAGGCATATGCGCAGATGCCATGTGCCTTCCTGCGTCGTGGACTGCCACCAGCTTCTAGATGACCATTGTCTGTGGGATCTCCCGGGCTCTCTGGATCATATTGTCTGGGAACCTGCCTGTCTGACAGTACTCCTAGCCATGTCCTGTATGGCTTCTCTGATGTCTCCTCTACCTCCATTCCAAATCCCAGCCACCCTTCCCCATCACTCACACAGTCTCTTTTCTGGTTCTCTGTGTGACAAGATATGGCAGCTGTAAGGGCTCAAACCGTTCCACCAGGATTACAGTCTGCGATCTCAGACAATGAACCATGACTCCCCCAAGTTATAAGCCCAGGCGTTCCGATGAGAAGGAATGTTGGAAAATGCCTTCTTATGTCAGATGAGACTTTGGAAATGAGAGAATGCACTGTGAGAGAAATGTGAGGTTTTATTTTTAATAGTATGTCTATTACAGATGGAGTTAAAACTAAAATAAGGAGATTTTCTCCTTCAGCGAAACCCAAAGCCAGTCTCGCTACAGTCTGGTCACCCCCGACAAAGATGAAAATGTATGAAAAGTTTTGACTGTTTTCATTGAGTTGGATAGCCAGGTGTTTTTGTATATATAGTGGACTTACATAGGAACACCAAAAAAGCAAGCAAAAAACGGCCCACAATTGCTTGTATGAAGGTCATGCGAAGAAAAATGTTAAACTGAAAAGTTACTTTTACTGTCATCTCTTAGGATTTCCCCCCCCCCTTTTTTTTTTTCAGTCTTTCTCCTAGAGTGAAATAGTTTTTCTAGATCTCTTGTTCTCCTCATACCAGGAAATACTATTGTTGATGTTCGATGTTTTGATTAGTATAAGCAAGTAAAATTTGATGGTGAGCAGAATTGCGAAAGAGGCAAAATCTGTGTTGTAGCCATCTTGTTCCTCTGCTTTTAACTACGCTGACAGGTTCACGAGCCCCTCAGATGCAGGTATTCTCAAGCTGTTTCTGTGGGATGAAGATGCTGTAGATCAAAGGTCATGGACATGTGTTCTTTGTACTCCAGTCACCTACATGGGGATTTTAAAGAGCGGGAATGCGACAAGTAAATGATGGTCCCGTTGAAGCCTGCTCATCCCTTGTGTAGTGGCTTTGTTTTTACTGCTATTCAGGGAAAAAATTCATCCAGTGAACAGAATATACGTGAAGGTGTTAGGGGACTAATGTATTGTATCCTTTACAGGAAAATCTTTATGTCCTTTACAAAACTATGGTGTTGTTTCATGTTAAGCTATTGAGAAGAAAATGCAACTAAAAACGTTAATTTCATGTATGTATTTGAGACCCATGTGGCTCAGAACATAGCAGCCTATGGACGTTAATAACAGATCAGTAACAATCGTAAGAAAACTTAATTTTCTTTTTGGCGTTCTCAACTTTGTGTTCAATAATTTTGGGGTTCCTCAGGGGAATCTTTCCTATCTTTGTCCTCATGATCATCAGGCCTGCTGCTGGCCCGGCTGTTCATGCTGTTTTCTGGAGCCAGTAAGGTCCTCTAAGGCCCAATATCCTTATCTTTTTCTGATGCTAGAGGTTTTCAGTTCCTGTTGTCACGTGTTCCAGTCACAAGTCCCAAGTTAAAGAGTCCTCTGCTTCCTCACAGAGGAATATAGATTCTGAGCTTCAGAACGGTGCTCCTCAGTGAAACAGTGCTGCAGTGAGCTGGATGGTGGCCCTTCCAAAAGATAGACCCACATCCTGACTCCTGTCACCTGTGAATGGGACCGTACCTAGGAAAAGAGTCTTGAAGTTAACAGTCTGGAGATGAGACTGTTCTAAATTGTCCAAGTGGGCCCTGAATCCACTGACCAGGATCCTTCTAAGAGACAGGAGAAAAGACACAAGACAAAAGAGGAAGGCCGTGTGAAGATAGGGGCAGAGATAGGAATTTTTCTGCCACAACACAAGGGACATCTGGAGCTGGTGGAGTCAGGAAGAGTTCAGAGAAGGACTCTCCCTCAGAGTCTTTGGAGGGAGTGTGACCCTGGGGACACCTTGAATTCAGACTGCTGGCCTCCACCGCTGAGAGAATCAGTTTCTGTTTTGAGCCGCCGAGTGTGTGGAGATTTGTTAAAGCAGCCCTGAGAGTAGCACAGATGGACGTTTCAGACGTGGTTCCCCCTCCTGGCCTAACTCCTGGAGGCTGGGTTCAGGACATTATGTCTGATGGGTGCAAAATCAGTCCTCAGCTGAATGTTGACTCCTTGACCCTGAAACATCATATAGGCCTCAGTTTTTTCTTGCTTTAGGCTCACGTTTTTGAGTTTCTCCACTCAGGGACTTCCCTAAAACCTGTGAGGGACCCTGGGTGTCAGTACTGGAGGTGTCTCCCTAGCAGCCATGGTCACTGACCCCCCCACCCCGAACAGAGGAGTCCAGAGGTAGACACCTGGCTCTGACGTAGCCATCAGACTGAGATGGTGGTGTTGGAATCCAGGGCAGGCGGCAGATGAAGTGCTCCGCTGTAAATGCTGAAGTGGGTAGGACCACATTTCATGGAGTAAACTGAGGAGGAAAGGAAGTGTCTGCAGATTAAAAAATAAAGTGGAACCACAGATCGGAGACTGAAGCATGTCCCCAAGGCTGTCGACTTTCTGGTCCTTCCTGGGGCCTGCGTTTTGGCTGTATGTTCCCAATCATGATTGTAACAAGTTCGCATTTTTTTTTTTTGCTTACCTAAGCTTGATTGGGTAATACTATTTGCCATGAAGGAGTCCTACGTCATGAGCAGACCCATCCCGGGGCCTCCTCAGTTAAGCCTGAGAGCAATGAGGCTCACACCGGGTTTTTAACCACATTATCCCATTTCAACGTTACTCAGGAAGATGACCTTCGAGGCACAGGAGCTTTGACCCCAGCTGGAAATAGAAAGATACTGAACTTAGAATACGCTCTGGTTTCCCAGTGCTTTCTGCTCAGTACTATCCTGTTTTATAAAACAGACACTCAAAGCAGAAGTAAACAACCCCAGCAGGGTCTGGGTGATGAAAGCTGCTTCAAAGTAGAAGGTTCTGAGCAGGAGGTGTAATGGGACCAGTGTATTTTGTGACTACATTCAGGCCAGACAGCAAGAAGGAGGGAGTTGAAGCAGGACAGGGAATGGCCCAGGCTGAGAGCTATTAAGACCCGTCAGCCCCGAAAAGGATGACAGGGAGCACTAAAGATGTAATTGGGCACCTGATGTGAGGAGCAGTCACAAATAAGCCGACAAAGCCGTAAGTAAGCCCGAGGCATCCAGCAAGGATTAAGTACCATTAGCTAACCTGTTAGCTTAGAAGTATTTGGCTTTTAGAAGACAGTTTTACTTGAACTCAGGCATTGACCTATACCAGTTAACTCTAAATGGAAAGCAGGCTTTGTGGTTGCATGTTTCAGGTTTTAACATTTCAAAGAGTTTGGAAGCACAAATGATGACTTTCAGAAGACTCCTGCGATTTCTGTCATAGTCATTTTCAAACCTAGCTCAAATTCTTTTTTTTTTTTAGCAATAGAATTATTAGTCACTACTTTCTGCTACAGTCTGTTTTTCCTCTCTAAGCTTAAGATTTGTAGCTGCTTTCTCCCAGCAGGAGCAATGAAAAAAATATGAAAACGAATATATGTATATATATTGCATGACTGGGATATTGTGCTGTGCACCAGAAATTGACACATTGCAACTGACTATACTTCAAAAAAAACCAAAAAATCCTCCCAGTGATTTGGTCATTCAGTCAAACAAGGATGTGCCAAGCATGGTTCTAGGAGCTTAGGGTATATCAGTGAATAAGGATTCCTGTCTTTTTTGAGTCTTTGGAAGTATGTTCAAAAGGCAAAGTGCTGTGGAGCAGGAGAAGGGGTGGGGAGTATGAGTTGCAGTTTTCAGTAGGGTAGCTTATTGCTGTTTTGATTCACACCCACTCTGCTGATCTGACGTCAAATCTCCCTGGTTCTACCCTTCGGTTCTGCTCCTCCACAAACCGCTGTTTTAGGATGGAACCATGCTCCTGAAGTTAGGATTCCTATTTAAATCATTAGAATTGAGGTAACACTTGCTAAGGGCTCAGGATTGGGGATATTTAGCACGTAAAGAAATTCCCAGCTGTGAGGATAATATAATATTGTCATGTGTTACTTGCATTATTATCATTACTCCAAAGCCTTGCAAAAGAAAAGGGCAACCTTCTTCCCTCTTGATCATTAGGATTTACATTAAGCATGCTGCCTACTTACCTTCCATTCACCTTATTAGGAAAATAATTCACAGTAGAGGAAGAAGAGTCTATCTTACATAATCAAGCTGGCTATTTCTGACATTTTTAGCAGAAACGAAAGAACTAAGTTACCTGTTTTTCAGAAATAAAAAGACTTTTCCATTTATTCTGTTGCCTTTCTTGGCTTCTCCACCTTCTGAAGAATTGGTACTAGCAGGGAACTTCCTTTGAAGTCAAGTAAATGAATCCTTGAGATTGCAGAGTATGAACTGGCTTAAACTTCATTACTGGGAAAGCCTTTCTACCTTTGAGTTCTTATCTTGCCCTGGAGGACCAGCTGTGTAATTTTCAAGGCTCAGTGCAAAACGAAGATTTGGAGCCCGTGTTCAAAATGAGGAATTTCAAGATGGCGATGGCAGAGCATTAAATCAAATATAGGACCCCACTGAGCCTGCCATGAAGCTGGCCCTGTCTCCTCTCTCACCTCTGTTTGAGTCAGTTGTTCACTTGGTTTAAAATTTGTAGGAAAAATTCAATATGATCAAAATAAACGGTAGCACTTTTCAGCCTTAGTTTAATGAGAAAAACTTTGTGATTGCGCTTAAACTGAGGAAAAGAGCAAACAATTTGTAGGATGTATGAAGTTGAGAAAACAAGTCCATTTTATATACTGTAAATACGTAATTAAAAGAGAAAATTATTTTTAAAAAATCATCTGAGAAACAGTCTTTGGAGTACTACTTCAGTACTTAATAAACACAATCATAGCTAAATTATCTGCTTAACCAAGCTTCCTTGGTCGACATGTATTGTGCATGTTCTAGGAAGTACAGGAAATAGGAAAACAGAGATAGGAAAAACTGGATTGTGAGATCTAGTTCTAGGCAGGAAAAAGGTGAGAAAAATACTTTGCTTTATGCAAAACAGATACAGTAATTACCTACTGAAGGTGTCTTTCCTGATTCACAACTGTCATGGTCTTGTTCATCATTACTACCCATTTATATTTAGGGGTGTGTCACTAATATGTGATATGTTCTGTGTCCCTTGAGATAAATCTTCACATTTGTTAGCAACTAAGCAGCGTCTTCAGAGGAAAGTAAATTCATACTGAGCAATTCGGGTTCTGCGAGACATGCAGAGGTACATGCTACTGTGTGCATATAGGTCGTCATATACACGTATGTGTTAATGCACATATACCAACTGCTGAAAACATATTTCAGAGCAGGAATAGGGAAATGATGATTCTTGGGCCAAGTCTGGCTTGCAGCCTGTTTTTGCAGTCATTTTATTGGAATCTAAACACACATCCTCCCGTTCATTTGTGTCTGTGGTGACTTTGCATGAAAAAGGCGAAGCTGAGTGGTTGCTGCAGACTCCCTTTTACCTGCAAAGCCTGAATATTTGCTCTCTGGCTCCTCACAGAAAAGTCTGGTCGCTATTTTTGAGTCATTTAACTGATGAAATACTCCTTAAGCAGATGACTAGTCCTACAAAATACATGAGTGTTAATTCACACTAATTTTTATTTATAAATGTATATGACAAAGCAATATTTTTTTCAGTTTAATTAGCATAAAAACAGTGTTGAAGTAAGTCCTTTTTCTGTAACTATAACCAACAAAACTAATACTTTGTATTCTGGACACAATTGATGAGATTTCTGGTTTGTCATTTTACTGTGCAGGGTGGCTAAGAGGTTAACTGCACAGTTGTGTATTTCCCATTTAAAATCTCCATAAGTACTTTGTGTGTGTTTAGAACCTGGACATAGTGGTAGCCTATCCAGGGGCCTTTTGGGAACAATTTTGCTTTAGTGTCTTAATCAGCCAGTCATGGTATATTAGCTTCTGAATATATTTCCTTATTACAAACTTTAAAAATTTTCATAAATCATGTGATTTACTTACTAGCAGAGAATGAACTCATGAGCATAAGTTTCAAAAAAAAAAATGAACAAACAAGCTAAGTAGAATTTAATTTTTCCACAGATGTTATTTACTTAAGATAAAAATCAGCCGGTTTCCCAAAGCAAATTTAAGCATACACACAGTGAGAGAGGTGAGCATATTTTCTCAACCAACGAAAAAAAAAAAAAAAAAAGTAGGTAATAATGTATGTTTTACATTGTTTAAACTGTGAGTAGATTTGTAAGTTCTCTGAGAGACTATTTAAATTTGGACTTGTAGAAAATCTTGGGTATGGAATCACCATTTGGTATTTTTATAGTTTTACAAGTAAATTGATAGCATCTCCCCTTTTTAAAAGATCTTTATAAAACAATAAATACTCCTTGGTAACTATAATATTAACTATAAAGAATGATACCCACCATGCCATTTAAGAGAAAGAACGTCATTATCTGTCTTGTTTCCTGTATGCCGCTCCCCATCAGAACCTGTTCTCCTTTTCATCTCAGAAGCATGGATAACCTACATCTTGTGTTACTCAGCCCCTTTGTGTCCTTTCTTAATGAGCTATAACTGACATACACCATCACATTAGTTTCAGATGTACAACAATGATTTGATATATGCATATATTGTGAAATGATCACCACAGTAAGTTTAGTTAACATCCATCACCATACATAGTTCAGAATTTTTTGTCATGAGAACTTGATAAATTTGGGTCTGTTAGCAACTTTCAAATATACGATACAATATTGTTAACTGTAGTCACCATGCTGTTTATTAGACCCCCAGAATTTACTTATTTTCTAATGTAAAATTTGTACCCTTTGACTCATACCACACCATTTCCCCCACCTCTCAGCCCCTGGTAACCAACTTTCTATTCTATTTCTATGAGTTAGAGTTCACATATAAATGAGACAATATGGTATTTATCTTTCAGTTTTGCCTCATTTCACTTAGAATAATGCCCTCAGGGTCCATTCATACTGTCACAAATAGCAGGATTTTTTTTCCTCATGATTGAATAATACTCCATTATATATACAACAACTTCTTTATTCATTCGTCCATCGATGGATACTTAGTTTTTTTCCATGTTGTGGCTATTGTAAATAATGCTGCAGTTAACATTGGGGTACAGATACCTTTTTGCATTAGTGTTTTTGTTTCTTTTGGATAAATGACTAGAAATGGAATTACTGGATTGTCTGCAATTCTATATTTATTTTGAAGAACCTCCATATTATTGTCCATAGTGGTTGTACCAATTTGCATTTGCATTGTAAAGAGGTCTGGTTGCTCCACATCCTGAGCAACACTTGTTAGAAAGGCTATTATTAAAAAGACAGCAGGTGTGAGGTGATAACTCGTTGTGGTTTTGATTAGTTTTGCTCTGATGATTAATGATACTGAATGCCTTTTCATGTACCTAAGTATTTTACTATATTTTTTGTATTCCTATTTTATTTTTTAAGTATTCCTAAATATTTAATTTTTGATGCTATTGTAAATTTGTTTCCTTAATTTCTGTTTTATATAGTTTATTGTTAGTGTATAGAAATACCTGATTTTTGTATGTTGTTTTTGTATCTTGCAACCTTACAGAGTTTAAAAGAGTTTTTTTGATGGAGTCTTTAGGGTTTTCTCTATATAAGATAATACTATCTGCAAATACAGTTTTACTTCTTTCTTTCCAACTTAAATGATTATTTCTTTTTCTTGCCTAATTAGTTGTTAGGACTTCCAATACCATGTTAAATACAAGTGGCAGGAGTGGACATCTTTGTCTTATCTCTCATCTTAGAGGAAAAGCTCACCTTTTCCCTTTGGGAGTGATGTTAGCTGTGGGCTTGTCATATATGGCTTTCATTATGTTAAGGTATGTTCTCTTTGTACCCACTTTGAGAGTTTTTATCATGGTGAATGTTGAATTCTGTCATACAGTTTTTCTGCACCTATGAGATGATTGTATGATTTTTAACTTTAATTTCATTACTGTGACATACCTCATTGATAAGTGAGTGTTCAACCATCCTTGCATTCCTGGAGTAAACCCACTTAATCATGGTGTGTGATTCTTTTAATGTATCGTTGAGCTGAGGATTCAAAAATTAAAGAACTGAATCTTTTTGTTGAACCCTGCTTAGATGTTGGTTGTGTCTCCAACATTTGTGGTGAGGCAAGCAGCCTACTTTGTTGCTAGTAGTTGAGGGTGTACCAGGACCTATCAGTGTTCCTCAGGGGAGGATCTCAATAAGCATCTAGATTCAGGCTAATTAGTTGTGCATCCTCAGGCAACAGCTTAAAAGTATGCAAATATATTTATTTCAGGGCAAGACTGGGAGATGGGTATTTCTGTCTGTTCCTTCTCCACTGAGCTCTGGGCTGATAGCTGGTTAAGAAATGTTTCCTTGTTTGTTCTCATTCCATTGAACCCATGAACACAAGGTCTGCTGGCCCCCAGAGCCAGATTGTCAAGGGGTATGTCCTTTGGACAGCAGCCACAAAAGCCAGGATGACAGATATGTGAACAGGCTCCTTTCTTGGAGATACTGGTGACCGGGGTAAGGCAGAGGAAGGGTGTAATGTGGTACCTGCTATCTTCAGCACTTTTTAGTAGGCTCCTAGTTGTGTGTTAAATTGGATGCCTGCCACTTGGGCTGAAGCTTTAAGTAAGCAAATAGGCCTCTTTCACAGGAAGATGGGGCACATTTCAGTTGGCTGCCTCTGTGCTGGGCCCTAAGGATAGCCAGGTGAGTCCATGCAAGCTCCTTAAGAACTCACTTCTCAGTTCACTACACCTTTGTGGGTCTTGTGAACACAAGCTCTGGCTTTCAAAGCCAGATGTCTTGGCAGCTTGTCTATCAGGTATAAATTTTACAAGCTGGGGTGCTAGATGAGGGGTTCATATTCTTAGCTCCCCCAGGAGAAGCTCATAGTTGTGAGTTCTGATTGTGGGTTGCTGTGCTGAGGGTGGGGTTTATGGCAAGATTGTGTGTCAGCCTCTCCAGCCCAGGTTTTCATTTCTCTGGTGTAATCACACAGGAGAGCAATTTCTCTGTCATAACTGTGAGTGTATGTGGTGAGAAACTGCACAACTGTCTTCCCAAGTAACTGTACCATTTGATATTCCTGCCAACAATGTACTAGAGGTCTGATTGCTCCACATTTTTGACAGTATATGGTATGGTCAGTATTTTTTAATTTTAGGCATTCTCATGGGTGTGTATTAGTATCTCCACTTTAATTTGCATATGCCTTACGGCTAATGATATTGAATATCTTTTCATATGCTTATTTTCCATTTATATATTCTACTTTGTGAAATGTCTTCAAATTTTTAGTTCATTTTCTATTTTTTCTTCCTTGCTGTTGAATTTAGACAGTCTTTTGTTCTGATACAAGTATTTTATCAGATATATGATATGCAAATACTCTCTCCAAGTCTATGGCTAATCTTTTCATCCTCTTAATGGAGTCTTTCTCAGAGCAAGATTTTTTTTTAATTTTAGTTAAGTACAATTTATTTTTTTCTTGCACAGAATGTGCCTTTGATGTGATGTTGATATCACTTTTATTGAATTCTTTTTAAATAATATTTAAGACTAATTCATGCTTGTTTTAAATATTTGCTTGTTCTTTCGGTAATCTAAGTGTCTAACATATTACTTAAAATGAATCACATTATTCAAGTTCATACAAGATTACTATCTACGGGCGCTGTCAAATTAAATGTGTATAAGGATCTGCTAAAGATTCTTTCTCTGACTTTGTTCTTCTATTTTGAGGTTAATTTGAATATGAATTTTCATGGCTTTTTTGGAAAAGATCTTCATAGATGTATATACCTATGTAACTACCACCTCTATCAAGGGAAAGAGCATTTTAATCATCCCAAAGAGTTTCTTTATTCTGTCTTTCAGATGATCTTCACTTTCATAGTCAACTACTCCTTATTTCTATCACCATAAATTAGTTTCCTCTTTTTTTTTTTTTTGAACCTCTAAAGTAGAATTATGCAGTAAGTATTTTTTTGTTATAGCTATTTTTTTGGCTCAGTCTTTAAGAATCATCTATCCTGTGTTGTGTGTAAGTAGCCTTTTTATTGCTGAGTTGTATTCCTTTATATGAATGTAGCACAAAGTGCTTATCCCGTGGCCTATTTATAGGCATTTGGATTATTGCCGGATTTTTTGCTATTACCCACAAAAAAACTGTTGTGAACATTCTCACACAAACATTTTTATGGACATGAGTTTTCATTTCTCTTGGGTCAATACCTAGGAGTGAAATTAATAGTTACAGAAAAATGTTAACTTTGTAAAAACCGGCCAAAGATTATTTTAAAGTTTTCGCAGCAATTTAAAACCCCCACCAGCAATGTATGAAGGTTACTTTCTGTGCTTGTAAATAAGACTGATAACCTTTGATTCTGCTTGCCCTCAGAAACGGTTTTCAGAATGTTCTTTGTGTCAGTGGGTTCTTTTGATGCTCTCAACAGAGATAAGTTCTTGCTAAATCAAGGAAGGAGGGACACAGCCAACACTACAAGTGGCTCACAGAAGCGACGGGACTGGAGGGAGTCACAGTAATAGGCTGGTGGCAGGGATGGAAATTTCAACCACCCTTAACGATCGAAACACCAGGCAGGAGGATCTTACTTATCTTAATTGTGTCAGATAACTTGCCTCTTGCTTAGGGACCAACAGGGCCCCCAGACATCTTTTCTGCTCGGAAAGTATTAACTCAACTATTAAGAGGAGCTGTTAGGAAGGGGAATTAGATCTTCTGTAGGCAAACCCAGTAAACAACCATTAAAATCTTCTTCCGAGTTGCCTCATGGCCCTGATGTAATTTGCGCAAATACCTTGCTTTTTGTTTTTGCTGTTTTCTGACTCATTGAATCGGAAATGAGGGACACTCTTGGCAGACCCCGTGTTTGCCAATGGACATAGCGAAAACTTTCCTTCCATGTTAGTATCAGTTCTTTGGCAGTCTACTCCAGCAGAACACATGAAGGTAGATAATCTCGAGAATGTACTGCTTTGAGGCTTTTAAGAAACTTCTTCCTTTTCCAATTTTTTGACTACTATATAGGAATTAAACTTACATATAAGAGGACATGACCCCTTCCGCCCTCTGCTTCCTATTTTATTATTCCTGGGTTGTTGAAACTGTATTCCTCCATCTGCCTCTTAGCAGTGGGGCTGTGACTAACCTGGCTGGCTGGTAGAGAGCTGGTTACTGAGTTAGGGGACAGGCAAAAGAGTAGCCCAACCAAGGGTCTCCCTGGCTTCTTTCAGGATGGTGGATCAATCTGCTTTCTGCTGGTGAAGCCCATTACCAATAATTAATCTAAATTCACTCCATAGAATTTGTAGCTCCTCCTCTAATTTTTACTGTTTTCCCCCCACCCAGTGTTAAGAGTTTTATCTCTTTCAGTGATTTTATTTTTAGGTGTTAACATCAGAAAATTGGAAGGGGTATCGATAACTGACAAGTGTTTTGAGTTGAATGTGCATTTATCCCAGATTCTATATATTAGATAAAATCATTAAACATCAGTTGTTTAAAGAGTCTTATCTTCTGTACCAATGAGTGGTGCCTTCAGGATTGCAAAAGAAAGTTGAAACCTAGGTTTCTATGTGGGAATCATCTACAGCTTGTCTGAATCATCTGCAGTTTGTTGCTTCTCTGGAGAATGCGGTCAGTGATTCATTCATCAAACTTACCCTCACGTAGGCCTGTGATCAGCTCTCCTTGACGCATGAACACCAACCATCCGTAACAAGATACTGGACTCCAGTCTGAGGGAGAGATTTATTTTCTGAAGAGTAACTATTTCAGGTACATTCACACAATTACCTCAATCAAATGGTGTGTTGATGTCATTGTCTTCCTTGTAATGGTATTTAAATCTGTTCTAGTTAATAACAGAAGTCTGATGCTGCGTTTTTTCTTATACATATACATTGCCAAAGAGGTTTAATCACAATGAGGAGGGCTTCCTATAAAATTGCTACAGAAAGGGCAAAAACCAGACCGACACACTCATAACAGAGTGGATGAGGGAACAGCAAATGAACAGTGAAAAGCCAGGTTTCTGTGATTTCTCTGACTATTCATAAGTAGCTAATATAATTTGTTCTGGTGCTGAGGATGATCAGAATCTCTGTCTCTAAACTCTTGGACTGAAGTAAGCGCTAAGCAAAAATAAGAGACAAGCTACAACTCAGAGAAGAATTTAATCCATTCATCAAAGTTAATCCACATGAATAAGTAAAGCTAGGCCTCTGGAAGAGAGAAAATGCATTTCATGTTTATCTTTTTCTCTAAGTATAAAGTCAAATGCACGGGAAGAAACTCAGTGCATGTCATTTGTGATGCTTTTGAAGTGTTTTCTTGAGACTGCAAATGATTGTTTTGTATCTTAGCATCAAGCTTTCAGAGTAGTGGTTGTTTATTTTGGAAATATTTTATTTTCTCTTTATCAAAGAGGAATAAAATAGTGATTGGCTATTGATGACAAGAATGATGCTCCTTCCAATGGAGACATGACCCAAAATGCCCCTGGGTAGCAAAGTGACCTCCGAGGGGAACTTACTAAAAACGTTTTGGCATCTAACATACCACGTTGGAGAGCTACTTTGGTAGGAATCATATCGGATATCTAGCGTTTTTTTTGCACAGTAATAAATAATGAAAAGCATCTGACTTACTTCCCTTGGAAGAACTGGAAATGAAGGCTTCTCTGAATTGAATGAAATCTGACAGGGACTTCCTAATCCTCTCCCTCTAAATAACTTCCTGTGAATCTAGGGTTTTGACCCTGCATTTGTCTACTTTGTGTGAGCTTCTGAATAGAAAGATGCTATCAGTTAAGTCTGTGATACGAGAATTAGCTCACAAAGACAAGGTTGCAGAGGATTTTTGTGGCCACATGTTTCCATAAAATCCACAACTGTACAGCCCGGGCATAGAGATAAGGCTGATCTTTTTAAAACAAGAATGTATCATTTATTTTTTTGTAAAGGTTTTTAAAAAATTGTATTACTGTGTAACATAGGCAAAATTATTTAAGTCGATACATTTTTTCAAGAGTTTCACATGTTCTGATTCCTTCCGCTGCCCATCACCTTCGTTCCTCCAATGTTTGAGTCATAATCTCCAAGGCAGCCCTTTCAAAAAGAATTTTTGCTCAATCAACAGTTGCCATGTCAGTTCATAATTCTAGTTGGGCTTCTTTGATCTCCAGTGGAACACGGATACATTGCAAAAACTGCTCACCTGGAATCTTTGGGATCCAAGTTCCTCAAGCAGTTTACTTGAGGACTGTTACATATTTGGAGTCAGGGAAGATGGACCTGCCTGGTTCTGAGTTTTAGACAGTCTCTAAACATGAATTAATTTAAATCATATTTGCCCCTAAGCTTATCACACCCTAGAACAGTACTGATACATGGGATATGCCAATATGTAAGATAAAAAAGTTTGACCGTCAAGGTTTTCGTAGTTGATTTAGCAGCGCTGTCTTGTAGTTCTTCCCCACAGACCTGACATGGAGTTCTGTGAGTAAAAGAAGCCAGATAGTTACTTGTAAGGTGCACCCAACGATGCAGGTCCACAGAAAAAGCCCCATCGGGCCATTTATTATTTTCAACCAACTCTTGGGAATCTGAGTACTAAAGTCAAGCTAAAGAAACACTTTTTACTTTTGTTCTACTTATTATTCAATTATTTCAAATGGCTTTTGGAAACCCTCTGCTTCATTTGAAAGTATTCCTTTGACCATGGTGCGTGGTGGGAGGGGGGCTTTCCATTCCAAAAGGGAATAAATGCAGAAGACTTAATCCTAATTCATAATATCTTAGATTGGAAAGCAGCCTTTGAGATCATGAGTCTAATCTCTTCCTGAAGATAATCACTGGGTCTCCCTTCCACATTCACAGTGATTAGAAACTCATTATGTTTCAGAGGATCCTTCTCTGTGGGGAAATTATTAGCAGTCTTTGAGATTAAATCTGCATACCTGTAATTTCTACACCTCAGAGCAATATAAAAGATGATTAATCATTTTACATAAAATAGCAGTTATTTTAGGGCCCTTCATGTGTGGGAAGAGAGGTGGTGTGCTCACCTGATAACAGGACACAGCTAGCTCGAAAGTATATAACCAGGCCTAGCTGAGTCTTGAGAAAGCCTATTGAGCACTTCAGGAAAAGATGCTATTTACCGTTTATCAAATGCTTACTCAGTGCCTGGCATCAAGCTAAGTATGCATTGACTTAAATATAAAACTTGGTAGAACTTGAGCCACAAAGTAACTAAGTGACAGGGTTAAGGTGATACTGCCAGGAACAAAGAGACAAGGAGCTTCCACTAGGTTCTTTGGCCTTTGAACTAACCACCCTCTTGATCACCTGGCTGTGCCAGCACACCTGGTCCTCAGGGAGTAAGGGGCAGAAAATAGAAATGGTGGCCGTCAGGCGTTGAGGGTCAGTTCTAGGGCTGGTGACAGGCCCAGTGTGGGTGGAAGATGGGATGAGGCCCTTTGCTACCCAGGTCACTTGGGGCCTAGGGCAGGGCAAAGCCAGGTAGGATGGTCTCTTCCACGGTTCCCCTTGCTCCTCATCTTGCCCATGGAGCATCCTGAATACAGGAGGTCAAGCTGGAGGTGGAGGACAGTTGCCTGAAGAGGCCGAGTGGCCTGGCTGCAGGCACGTGGAGTGCTGAGGAGGCCAGTAGGCGTACAAGGCCCCATCCTGACCCTCATGTTCACTCTCCTCTTCCACTTGAAACCAGAACATCCAGCCTTTCTCCAGGAAGTCTGAGACGGAAGAAAACAGGACTGTCACCTTGAACTAGCTAAAGAAACAGATCCCGTCTGATAGACTCACTGCTCTATTCTGAGTTTTCAGTCCTGATACCCTTACAGACCTGAGAACTGACTAAACTGACTGCTTGGTGTGTATAAATCAACCGGTTTAACACTGTTCATTAAGTCTGACCATCTTCGGAGGGTCCCTGACCGTCCCATACGGATACATTGTCTTGGGCAGGTCCACGTGATGCTGTCTTAGTAGAGACAGTAAAGGGAACACTAGGAGCCCCAAGGGGCCATTTTCAAGTACTTGATTTTGTAATATTAAGAAATAGACAAAAACTTTTGTCCTGGGTTCGTCTATGTTGATTTTCAGGTGATTACTCCAGCCTGTGTGCCTGCAAGATTCAATGACAGGGTAAAAATTCTTGTTACTTCTAAATATTGACACTAGTAAGTAACAAGTAGTGCCCTATTTGTAGGATATTTTGTTTCTAAATCTATCACAGGGACAGACTTGGGTCATATTAAGTTAACATCTTACTGAGATTTTAAGATTTTGGTCCCAGATAATACATGTTGCTTTCTGAAGAGTTTATTCACTGGTTATCTCAGTTTCAGTTTTCTTAGAGCAGAACTGAGTGAATGATGTGAGGTTAAGAAATGATGGGGAGGTCAAAAAGCACTGGCATGGGGAAGGGGAATTGATGCAGGGAAGGAAAGACAGAAAATACATATGGAGGATTAAACCATCTCCCATAGTGGGGTAACTTAACTGCATTGAGAAATGCTGGAAAATAGTGTGAAACACAGAATTACCCTGGCAAGGAGAAAAGAGGCTGGGGTATTTATATCACTGTCAGTCACTGGCAAGGACTACCTTGCACTGGCAGTCCTTAGGTACCACCCTGCTTTAGAGATGGAGAGGCTGACTGTTGAATGTCTGGTCAGGCAAGCATAGAAATGTTATATGGGTCAGGAGAAATTGAGGGAAATGCATTGAACACATTAAATGTGGTATCTGAGAGGGAAAGTAGTCAGTGGTATTTCTCCATGATGTATATAAATAAATAACTTTTATAAATACTTCTATTTATATTTGTCTACCACAGGTCTTCAACACTTCATTGTTACCAGAACTGCACACAGTTTTCTAGAACTATAATTTAAAATAAGTTTTGGTCTATACCAATCTCTGAAGATTTCTGAATGCTGAATCTCTCTTCTAAAATGTTTCTCCCAGGTTTGTTAATTTCATTAATTTACATGTGCTTGGTATCTAATTTGCACCCAGCACAGTACTAGGTGCTTACAGTATTAAATAAAGGAGCTTATAGTGAAAGAGTTTAAGTATTTCAGTTACAGCGTAAACTGTTTTAAATATAAGTGTATATGAGGACTGGATAAAGAAGTTGTGGTATATTTATACAATGGAAAACTACTCAGCCATAAAAAAGAATAAAATAATGCCATTTGCAGCAACATGGATAGACCTAGAGATCATCATTCAAAGTGAAGTAAGCCCGAAAGAGAAAGAAAATAATATTAACAAGTACCAGTTGGAGAGCTTCAAATCTATTAATTCATTTAAAGATAATTTACTTAATATTAAAATGATTCTATGTGGTAGTAACAGTATCATTATTCCAGTTTTAGAGAGAAGCCCCAGCGAGAGCCATGACCTTGCCTAAGGCCACATAGCAGTGAGTGGAAGTGCCAGGATTTGAACCCAGATCACCATGGCTAACCAGTGTATTACTGCCTCTCATTAAAATGCAATGGGTTTATCTAAGTGTTTTATAAAAGATTACACCCACTGTTGCTTCCTTGGTATATTACCTGTGAGTGCTCTTGAAAAACAATGACAAAAATGTTACTTGGGCAAAATATTTATCAGTCAGTCTATTCGGCTATTTTTATACCATTATTACCTCATACTTCAATGCAGCAGTAAATTGATTTTCATTGCTGTGAATACTTGGATAAGCAAAACAGAATCGGGGCTTTGCTTTATCACTGGGGGCATCTGACCCAGCACCTGTGTCCATTTTTTCATCAAACACTTATTATTAAAAAATTTCTTTTTAATTAAGCTCTGAAGGCTCAAATGCATGAATGCTGCTGGTTGAAAACATATCTGTGCTGGGTTTTAACCTTTCCTTGATGCTCATGTTTGAATATACCCATCAAGTTGGGCAGTTCGGCCGGAGAATGCAGCTTTCAGTGGGGAGGGTGAGGGGAGAGCATAGACCAGTGGCAGGAGTGAGGCTTGCTCGAGATTCCTTGTGCTTGTGTAGGAACACACATTAGAGGCTGTCCCAGAGACCTATGCACACACAACTGGCTTTCCAAGTTTTATTTTAAGATTTTTTTTTTAGTGTTCTAAAGAAAATGACTGCCTCATTAGCATCCAAGGACAATCGGGAACACGTAGACCAGCTGTACTTTAACTTCTCATATTTACATCAATTAGACTCAGAGATGAGCTAGCTGGGGCATACTGATGGCTAATAAGCTCCAATTTACCTGGAATGTCCTATATGCCAGGCCCTGTTGTAAGCATTACCTCATATCAACCCTATGAGGTCGGAACTACTGCAACCCCATCTTAAACAAAGGTTCAGAGACTGTTAACTTGCAAGGGCCGTGTCATTGGTAAGTGTTGGAGCGAGGACTTGAACTGGTGGGGTTCTAAGAGGAGTAATCGGTGACTCTCTGAGGACACAGTGCCCATTAGAGTTAGGTCCGCATGCCCATTCTCTTGTCTGATGTTGGGAAAATTTCCCTTCGCTCTGAATGGGGCAATGCCACCCTCAGAGTTCACCTGAGATGTACTTTTCCCTCCCCGCTCTGGAGCCTCTTGTTGGGAATTGGTAAGTGTTTTTGAAGTTAGTGTCTGATGCTGCTTGAATAAGTCTAGCAAGGGGCTGGGAGAACCTAAAGACTAGGCTGCCTAGAATCTAGATGGGGGGTGGTGTGCCTCTCAGTCAGACAGGGATCAAAGGAGGCAGCACGGCATGTCCTTCCCTGGAAGGGGACTTGAAAGAGGATCTCCCTCATGAAATGCCACACCTGCAAATCAGACTGTGCTGATGACATTTTTGATCATACCTTGGAGGAGCACATACAGACCCTTTGTTTGAATTGTTCAATTTTTGACACGACCTTCCCAGAAAGAGAAGCAAATCTTTGAAAACCATGTGTTCTGCTACACGTCCCAGCCTCTTGGATCTGTACAGTACACAGATTTTCTAGAGTAGTACCTAGAGCTTCTGTTAGGAGTTTGGACCCAAGATCCTGCCGAACCTGAATTATTAGGAATTTACTTAGTCCTGCTATCCTGTAGGTGGAGTCATGTCAGTTGTCTGAAGCACAGTGTTAAGGGCTGTGACTTCCATCCTTGAGGGTTACTACCTTTACATCGCTGAACTCCAGCTGTATTAGCCTCTCACCTAAAGTGCCCATTCTTCTGACGGTCTCCAGCATCAGGGCACTGAGATGCACCTGACCTGGCTGCTCACATCAGGCCTGATTCGAGTACTAAGTGAGTTGTTTTCCAGGTCGTGCCACTGACATTCAAGGTCAGTTCTTGAGTGTGTTGGTACTCAGTCCTCAGCCCTAACCCTGGGAATGACCAAAAGAAAAGGAATACACAAGCACACAAGAAGTGTACAGTTGCAAAGCCTAGCAGGGCCCACTGAGACCAGTGGAAATGGAGAGAATTAAACATTGTGCATCTAACCACAGAATTCAGTGAGAAATCTTTGAAATATTGTTGAAAATGTAGATACGACTGATGACGAAATGCTGTATAAAAATAAACCGGATCTATAACCCTAAATTAAGAACTTGGAATTGGAAAAAAGGCTGCTTAATGAGTGGTGATCAGAGCAGCTCAGGAGAACCCCCAGGCTGACTTGGCAACCCCACGTCTCATTGTGGTGGAGGTGGAACCAGTGCTTTTAACGGAACCCAAAGCAGTAGGATAAATGCCTATTTTGCAGGGTTGCCCACAGTCTCAGTCTGACATTTTCTTTGTCCCAATTACAGCATCATTCGGCATTGATGGATAAACAGAGATCATGCTTTGAAGGTGCTCAGGTTTACAGTGTATCATCTTCTCTGCTCTCCATCTTCTCATTCCTCCTCTTGGTATTTCAGAAGCCAGAGGGCGTCCTCTTGATCTCAGACCCAGAATGTGTGTATTGGTGGCAGCTGCCAAGGGAATAAACAGGACATAGCAGATGTGACAACAGCTGGAATGGACTTCATTCATTTTGAAACAGCTTTTCAAGTGAGGCTCAGCCAAACAGCACGCAGACCTATTCATGTGTTTTCCTTTGGTTAGTTAAAAGTACAAGAAATTTATACTTGAATTAGAAACTCTTAAGAAATGTTTTAACATGGGATGTTTTGATCTGAAGAAATAGATTTAAAAGGGAGGGCTTTCCTAGCATGCCTCGTCCCCGAGGCATATGTAATTGTCTTTGTAGTCACTGACCCTGGTAGAGCTTTTCCTACGGAAGTTTTCCTAGTTAGAATGTAAGCTGATCTTTTCGATCCTCAGTTTCTGCATCCCTTCACCTGGGGCTTGGAGAGCTAAACCTGGGCTCCATTCAAACAGACGAAGGAAGGAGGAGTTCTATTTAATTGGTCTGGGGTTTAGTCCAGCCACCTAGATTTTAAAAGGATCCCCAAATAGTTCTTAGGTACAGCCAGATTTGAGAGCCACTGATTTAGAAAGAATTCTTGGAGGCAATGATTCTGCCCTGTTGGTGGGGAAATTTGTAATCCTCTCCCCTTGCATGGTGAGGTATATTGACATCAGCATGTGTTGGAAACTAAGCAGAAGGCTTAGGGAGGGAGACTTAAGATCCAAAGCTGTCTCCATCACTCTGTCTCTGATTTTGGGAAAAGCAACCTCTGTGCTTTGGTGTCTTACTTTGAAAATGATGATAATAGCGCTTCCCTATACGGTTGCCGATGAACTAAATGAAACAATTCATGAGAAGTGCTAAGCACCAGACCTGGTACTTGACATGCTCAAATATGTGGGCTTCCTAATGTCCTTCTCCCCTGTCATTCTGGGACATACATAGGTGTGTTTGTGTGTATATCTGCATTTGATATTTATGTTAACTCCCTTCTGGGACATGGGTTTGCTCGAGGCAGAATGAAAACTCAATACACATTTGTTGCTCTGCAGTGGGTAATGAAGCTGATGTCCACCCTTAGGTGGAAACTGGGGCTGGAGGGACCCTAATACCCAGAGAAGAGGGGTAGCTCCTGGCATCTCCCCTACTATTTTCTTGTACGTCTGCTTCTCTCTGGCTAACAAAGGAATTCTAAGATGGCTTCCCCCAAATCTGCAAGAATAGTACTTTCCAGCATAGTACACAGCCCTTTCCTTTTGGCCTTATGATGCGTTTCATAAGGGATGAATGGGCCCTTAACTTGGATCTTTTTCTTAAGTATTCAGGATTCATGTAAAATTCTGATTGACAGTAAGCCTTCTTCTGTTGGGGACTTTTGATGAACATTTCTAGTCTGTCTTCCTCTATAGATGAGGATACTGAAACCCTATCAGATTAAATACTTGCCAAGTTCTCTTTGCAAATACGGGAATGAACTGGGAGGTGAAGGAAGCTTTTCTCTCCCCTCCCCAAGTCATTTTTAATGGTCTGTAGTGGCCCTTAGCAGACTTGAATGCATGTAAGAAGGCCTTGCGGATTTTGTGAAAATGCAGATTCTGATTTATGAGGTCTGGGACGGGGTCCAAGAGTCTCCATTTCAGATGTTAGAATGTAGCAGCCCTTTGTATGACAGTAACATCCAGGTGCTTCACTGAGATGCTGCTTAGACTGGAAGATGTAACACCCTCCCTGCCCACTGCCTCCCTATAAGTCTCTTACCTTACCTAACACAGATACTCTCATGTGACATGTGTCTCCTCCTCTCTCCCAGGATCAGAACCCCACTGTTCACAGAGGCATCCCTCGGTGTTCCAGCCTCACCCATCTTCTCTCTACTCTCTCGAATTAACGTTTAATAGCTGACTCAGTGTTTCCGCAGATGGCTTCCTGCATAGTAGGATAACTACATCACAAACTCCATCACAAACTCCTTGAGATGGAAATTCTGTCCTGACTTTTCACAATTCTGAATGTGTGTAAAATGACAAAGAAACTTATGTAGCCT
This sequence comes from Camelus bactrianus, assembly GCF_048773025.1. Classification (NCBI taxonomy): domain Eukaryota; kingdom Metazoa; phylum Chordata; class Mammalia; order Artiodactyla; family Camelidae; genus Camelus; species Camelus bactrianus. Next base: position 82,243,928 of record NC_133541.1, read on the forward strand.
AAGAAAATCTGTCCATGGCAGCTTGACTGGCACATGGTAGGGGGGGAGTTGCAGACTTGCCTTTTCATATGTACATCCTAAAATAAAGCCCACTGTCATTATTATTTTCATCAGCCTTGCTTTATTATTCTTTCCTTTCCTCAGGTGGTCAGCTAGGTCTTTGCACAACAGTCCTCTTCTGAAATTTCTGACATGCGATTTGCTTCACTCAGGCAGGGTCTGTTCTAGTCAGCTGTTGCTTAGCAATAATAATGACATGTGGAGAATCATCTGATGGGCTTTGAATCCCCGGAGCAGAGGCGAGCCAAGGGCAGCTGGTTGGTTAATTGTGGCCTCCAGTCATCACCAGGAGACCAGCGCTATTGAGGGAAGAAAAGTGCTGAAACCACAGCAAAATGGATTTTAAATCAGATTTCTGGTGCAAATACACAGTTTGAAAAATTAAATAGTAATAAACTCCTTCATACGTAGACAATTTTCATGTTCTTGAAACAATAGACAGAGATCTGGCCTAAAGTACTATCCTCCCCAATGACCCAAGAGGTTATTGGACAGTGTGTGTGTCTTCTGCCTCCCAGAATTCTCTGTGGGTGATGGATAGTGATGGCTGTGACACTGATGGCAGAATGGTCACCTGAGGAATGGCCACTTGTAAAATGTCAGTTTTAGACAGAGCCACGTGTGAGTGATTGGAGTTTATGTTTGTTGCTTCTCTTTCTTTTCTTTTTTCTTTTTGGTATATAACTCAGAATAAGCTGATTATGTTCCTATGCCTGGGGCCTTTCATGTCAAGTTTTAAGTTGACAGTAGCTCACAAGTGCTAAGTTATAAAATCCTGAAAATAGGGTGTCTGTTGGAAGCCTTGGAACTGCATGCTAGCAATTAAAGAGATGGAGGACTGCCCGGATGACCTCATCATCGCTCTTCTCCTTCAAGCCCCAGAGCTTTGCAGTCATGTTGCAATTAGTGATGGAGTGATAGAATGGGTCTAGAATGTTGTCATGACTGATGACTGTTTCTTTTGTCATCCTGACAGTATTGTTACTACTTATAGAACATTGAGACCCTCAAGTATCATAGGCATAGGACAGAACAAGCCTAGGAATCTAAGATATTTCAAAGAAAAGAGAAGATGGACATAATCCTCAAGTGAGAGAAAGACATCAGGACTGGGTGGGGATTCCAGCTGGTGATCCTCAGCTGCACCATACAGTGCAGAGGGGAGGAAGCGGATCTTTAAAAGCAAAAAACTCTCAGGAGACTCAGGTGGGAAAGTGTGTGGCCAATGACAGTTCTGTTTTGTGAGGTCTCTTGCTTGGTTCTCTTAGGGAATAAACCTAGTGAGATGTAATTAACTCATACTTGGGTTAGCTTCACTGCAGAGAATCTTTCTCCTGGGCCTCTGACTTCCTTTTTTTTTTTTTTTTTTTTATTTTAAGTATAGTCAGTTACAGTGTGTCAATTTCTGGTGTACAGCACAATGTCCCAGTCATGCATACATATACATATATTTTCATATTTTTCATTAAGGGTTATTATAAGATATTAAATATAGTTCCCTGTGCTATACAGAATAAATTTGTTTTTTTTAATCTATTTATATATATATATATAGTGGCTGACATTTGCAAATCTCAAACTCCCAAATTTATCTCTTGTTCTTACAACAAGGGATAAAATGTTTTAAAGTCACTTCTGGGTATTGGCTTATTAGTGGTAGGGTCCCTGAATATAGGAAGAATGACAGATTCTGTCTACCTCTAGTAAAATAAAACCCCTCAATAAATTTGAACTTTGTTTTCAACCATGGCTCTACTTGGCTACAAAAAGAGTTATCGTAACTGCTGTCATCAGACTGCAAGCTCTTGTTACTGTTTTCCTTTCTGGAACATCAAGGTCCTACAGTGCATATGACAGGGCAGAGCCTAGACTCTCACAGAAAACACCAAGGGAAAGATAGAAAAACCCCAAAATGGAGAAGGGAAAATAGGCTTGAAAAATGTGTCTTTGAGAAAACAGGTTCCTCTCTCCATACTCAGTGCAGTCAGATCCATCCCTTTAAGACATCCCATTTGTGAAGTCACTCCCTTGCTCAGAAACTGTCGTGGCTGCCCGCAGGCACAGGATGAACTGTGAACAGTGCCTTCAGACCTTCCAGACTTGCCCTAACTATTCCTCATCTCCAAATCAAAGTGCATGTCACCCTGTCTTCACTACATGTAAGGTTTTACATTTCTGCTCTGTGTGTCATTCTTTCCCAGTTAGGTTGTGATGACCTTGTCAGGGATGTTATGTCCACCTTTATATCATTTACAGTATCAGCGTTTGCCTTCCTTTGCTCCCCACCCCGCAACCTTGAGAATCACTTAGGCCCGCCTCCCTCTGTTGACCAAAGATCAACCCATCCCCCTCCTTGCTAATCTGGAGCAGGGCATCACCTACAGGCCTACCTGAGTCAGGGCTACAAATTAAACTCTCCTCCATCAGGCAGGTAGTGAGCCTCAGGTGAGTCCCAGGCCACAGACCTTTCCTGTCCCAGTGTGTTGATTTGCACTTGGTACCTGTGTCTTCCATCTTGGTTTTTTCCCAGTGTCCTAATGAATCACCTGGTGGCTCAGAATCACCTAGATCCTTAGGTACCTTGACCTGCTGCCACCCACCCCACCCCCACACATCTCACCTTGTAAAAACTCTTTGAACTTGTGAATATCAAGTCTTGTCTAAACTTGGTCAGGTGGGACACAGTGTTTGGAGCTGCTCTGCTTCCTTTGAAGCTGCGTCCTGATTTGAACATGAGTCTTTGCAAGCCACTTAACTCTCTCAGGCTTCTAGAGTTTAGTTTTCCAAGGGTATTCACGTACTTTCCTCCTGTATAGCCTTTAGCAGAAGGTAAGACTATCGTCTCCCTAAGAAGTTTTAAATTTAGTTTGGCCTAGAGACAAGATAGACAGATTGCCTTGAAGATGCCCTGTGTATCTCTGACTTAGTGACCGATTCCAAACGGATCCCTGAGATGTCAAGTCATTAGCAGACTTGATAACGTTCAAAAATCTTCTACAGTAAGGGAATTTTGTATAATCTGGGAAAATCTGCTGTAATGTGCTGTTGTTAGTGTTGAAAAATTTTGAGAGGAAAACCATTATCGGTCTTGCTTAGGGTGCTAATAATGGTGAGTCAATACAGAAACTCTGTAAGTATTCTGAAATTCAGAAAATTCCTATACAATTTGGTATATGCTTAAATTACATACCTGCCCAAATAAATGCATTATTCCTGCTTCATGTCTTCAAGAGAACCATATTACAAACCTGAGGTTATTTCCATTTATTTCCATTTGGTTTTTACAATTATAATAAAATAGACCTTTTAGAAGACTTAACAACAAAAGCTATGAGCAAAAATTTTAAAAATATGTATTGTCACCTCACCTAATGATAGTTTTTGTTATCACTTTGGTCTCCCTTACTCATCACCATATACATCATTTTTACCAAAATTAGATGCTTATGTGTATACTTTTTTTGTAGCCCTCTTTGAAAATTGACAACAATCAATATATTTCCACACCAATAAATATGTACACATGTCATCTCTTTTAATGGCCAGTAGGATTCTTGTATTAATGCCCTGTAACAAGACTAGTTTCCTATGATTGGATATTGTAGATACTCAACTTTTTGTTATTTTTAAAATGCTGAAAAAGTATACTTCAGCCTACACCTTTGCAATCTTGTTCTTTAATATAAATAGAAGTAGACAGCTAGCACGGAGTTTTCAGCTTTTAGATATCTACTGCCAAATTGCCCACAAGAAATTGGTCATTTTAATTTGTCTCCAGCAGTATATGGTACTACTCTTTCCTTTATGTTCCATGTAGATCTTTAGATTAATAGAGTGCTTTTAAATTTTTGTTAAGCTGACAGGCAAAAACACATTGTGTATTTTATTGTGTTTATGTATTCACTCATTTAATAGATACTTATCAGATGCTTACTATGTACCAGAAACTGTTCAAGGGATGCTGGAGGGGTACAGAGTAAGACAACACAGACAAAAGTTCCCTTCGAGTGAGGAAAGGTAGGATTCTAGTGGGAGGGGGGAACCAAAATGCATCCAGAGTCATCTTAAATAATGAGAAGTGCTATGTTGACATTGGGCAGCAGGTGATCGGGAAGCTGCATTGGAAAGGTGGTCATGAAAGGCCCATTTGAGGAGAGAACATTTAGGATGAGACCTGAATGACAAGGTGCTGACCTTGCAGTGATCTTGGAGATGAGTGTTCCAGATGGGGGGAACAGCTAGGGCTAAGTGGCTGAGGTCAGCGTTCATAGTGGCACTATTCGCATGCAATAGCTAAATGGTGGAAGCAACCCATTTGTTCATAAGTTGATGAATGGATAAACAGAATGTGGTATATCCCTACAGTGGAATATTATTCAGCCGTGAAAAAGAAATGAAGTCCTGTTATATGCTGCAGTATGGTTGACCCTTGAAAACATGAGTCTAAGTAAAAGGAGACAGACACAAAAGACTATGTATTGTATGATTCCATTCATGTAGAATATCCAGAATATGGGTGATGGAGACTGACTGCTTAATGGGCATAGAGCTTTCCTTGGAGCTTTCTTTTGATGAAAATATTTTGAAACTAGATAAGGGTATTATTGCAGAACATTGTCAGTGTCCTAAATGCCACCGGATTGTGTACATCCCAATGTATGTTATGTAAACATAATGAGTCATGGTGGGTATATGTGAAAATGGTAGGGAGAGAGTTGAGTTTTCTGTGCCTGCCTCGGGTCAGAGCATTTTAGTTTGACCCCTTGTCCAGTGGCAGTAGATCCTTGGCTCTATCCTGTGGGAAGGAGGGCTTCCTACCCTTTCTCCAGTGTGTCTTCTACTCCTCCATGGATGACTGATTGCCTGGGCCCTGAGCAGAGGTGGGTGAGGAGGCTCTGTGCCCTCTGCCAGCACTCAGTTCACAGGAGAGTAGGGTCTGGGGAAGTGGGCATGTTTCATGCCTTCCCTCCAGCAGCTGTTGATCACCTCCTATAGGCTGGCCTTGTCATGGTGGTGGGAGTTCTTTTGTCCGCCCCGCCCTGCCCTGCCTCCAGGCTTTCTTGTGGGCAAGGAGCCAGCCAGGGGGTGCATACTTCCCATGAGTCTGCAGTTTGTGACTCTTTCACACTGAACTCTTCCCTATCCTTGACCTTTATGAACTTTGAAAAATTTCAGCTGATGTCTTCTTACCGGCTTGTATGGTGGCTACTTCTTCCTCCCATGTTTTGTCACAGCTGAAAGTTACGTCTTGTGTCTCCTTGGAAGGGCTTGTCACTCTTTGGAAATTTTGTTCCCTTGTTTTCTTAGCATGTTCAGCTCCAGAAAAGTTAGGATTTTGTAGATTATGTGTCTTTTTTTTTTAATTGTTAGGTGGGGAGTGATGGTCACATACAGCTTTCTACATTATAAGTGGAAATAGAACTCTGTATGTGTGTGTGTATAGTTTGTAAATAGTCAAATCAATCCTTTTTTTTCCCTAAGCTTTCTGCTTATGGTCACATTTTTAGGAAAGGAAATTCTCACCAAATGTTACACAAATATTTGTCTATATGTTTTAAAATAGTTGTTTTTCTTTTCATGTTTAGATATTTAATGTATCTAGAATTTACTCTAGGATAAAATTTAAAGTGGGTAATTCCCCTTTACCTCCACAAATGATTAGAATTTTTTTTGTAACATAATTTATAAAATAACCCATCTATTTCTTCTTTTTTTTTCTTTAACTTGAAATAGTACCTTTGTCACATACGTACTTTTGTTTGTTTATTGGTTTTCCATTCCAATCTATTGATGTATTTTTTCACTGTGTCCCTAAGTTTTAATTACTGTAGCTTTATAATGTGTTAACTGATGTGATAATTTCCCCCTCATTTCTCATCTTTTAAAAAAAGATCTGATTTATTCTTTGACATCTTTTTTCTAGATAATCATCTAGAAAAATCTTTGAAGTTTTTGACGTGTCCATTGGAATTTTGATTGTGATTTCGTTAAACTTTAGGGCAGTTTAAGGAAGAACAAACACTTAAAACACTATCTTTCTATTCTGGAATGTGGTACATTTATTCCACTTTCTTTTATGATATTGAGCAAAATTTTGTTAATATTTCTATATATGTAATTTTTTCTTCCTTATAAATTAAATTCCCTCATATTTTCCACTTAATTATTGTTGCTATGTTAGAAATTACTAATATTAATATGAGCTAACATATTTAACTCTACTCAAATGCCAAGACCTACGACAAGGAATTTTGCACAATTCTATCATTTAATTCTGTCAATATTCTTTTGGGTTAGGTGCAAGTTTAAATCTATTTTACATATTAAATCTACTTTACATATGAAGAAACCAGAGTTTAAAAAGATTAAATTGTCTGATGTTAGAGATAAGGAAATGCGTCTTTGGATTTGAAAAAGCAGTCTGACTTTACTGTTACATTTTTAATCACTCACTTGTTCTAATATTTTACTACGATGATGGTGGTTAATTTTCTGAGTTTTTCAAGGATACGTAACGTGACACTAATTTTATGCTATTATTATGAATGTTACAATTCTCTACCTTAGTTCCTACTTTCATTGGCTGGTAGTACTTTCAGCATCACATAAAATAATAGTAGTAATAATAGGCAGTGTTGCTTTTTTTCTTTTTGTCCATGTTCTTAGCATTTCATCATTATATATAATACTAGTTATTGGTTTTCAATGTATTTTTAAAAATATATTTTAATTTATCATGATTTTTGAGAAATCAAGAGTGGATCTTAAATTTAAGGATAAGACACTAATCTTGTGTCTACTAAATAATATTCTTTCTTTTTTGAGATTTTTTAAAAAATAATACTTCACTGGATTTCTTAATATTGAAAAAAATTTGCATCTTGTTAATAATTCCATTTGGTTAACCTCCATTTAAAAAAGTTTACTGTTGGACTTGATACTTCTTTTTAGTTTCATTTCCACTCTGATTCATAGGTGAATATAATTTGTGTCATTTTTGCTAATGTGGCAGGCTTAGTGTCAGTTATTCTGCATTTTAAAATACATTGAAAAGTTGTACACAATTTTTTCTGTTCTGGAACTAATTAGTTACTATAGATATTATCTGTCAGAAATACTAAGACTGGGAGTCCACTGAGGAATAGCTCTCTGTCACGGTTCTCAACTTCTTGAAAGTTTATTATATATATATACTCAGATATTCAAATTCTTCTTGGGTTAAATGTGATTTTCCTGGAAGTATAAATTATGATAAATTATTAACCTTTTCAGATATACTGATATTTAATTTTCAATTTTATAAAATCTCCATAGAATTTAAAAATCTTCTGTACTTCTCTGGTGACATTTTCTCATTTCTCTAATTTCCCTTGATAAATCTTGCTAAAATTTGTCTTTTTCAAGTATACATTTTTCAAAGATCTAACACTGAATTTTATTTATTAATTTCACTGTTGTAACTTTACTGAGTCTTGGCTTTCTTAGCCTTAAGTTGAAGGTAATAGCATTGACCTCACAATATTGTCTTGAGGTTTGGATGAGACAGTAAATACAAGTAGCTTTGCTCAGTGTTGGTCTCATGGTTAGCACTCAAAAAATACCAATGATTATTATTAGAATTTGTTTTAAACATATTAATTGCCCTTTTCCTCTTTTCTTGGATTTCTATTACAATTCTTCAAGAACCTTGAGATTCATGCTAATTTAAAGCTGTTTATTTTTTTTCTGAGTTCACCCATCCCTTAAGTTTATCTTTGAGGATTAATGTGAAAGTTTTTGAACAGTATGTAATTAAAGCTTTAATTTACTTTCTGGCTTAATAATTATTTGAAATAATGGTTTTGAGAGATTTGAGTTTCATCATAGTTCTGAATCCATTTAACATGATTTTCTTGGTTATTCAAATTTTATTGCATTTTATTTTTTTGCATATCATTTATTCTATTTTTGCTGCCAGGGATTCAGTGAGGTTTTTATCTTGTTCTATCTTAAGATGATGGAAAAAAATCTTTACTCTCTGTTTGAATGGTATCAAGTATCATATATATTGATAATAACAAATGAATAATTGAAAATGTCCCTATTCCCTAAAGCTGAGGAGAGGATTTTAGATTCTGATAGGTGAGAGAATAATTAAGTCTGACTGGAATGAGGTAAGGAGTATTATCAGTAAACATTTTCACAAAAGAGTATGAACAGTGGAGTATGAAACAATCCTAGCCTTAAAGGAATAGAATAAAGCGGAGAAGGAAAAAACCAGTATGTATTAACATAAACTTCCCCAAAGATGTAGTGAGGCATTCACTCTACACATACAAGTCCTTTAGTCAGCTCAGGAAATTGTCTTCCATTATATCTATGAATATTGTTTTTACTCTACCTGTTCCCTTCTCCAGGAACCCAAATTATACAGTTAATTTTATTGCTCTTTCATATCTATAAACTTCTTTTCTCATTATTTTCTTCTGCATTTGGGAAATACACTTGGAGTTGTCCCTTTATGCTTGGGTTGGATTTTTTACATGTTCTTTTTCTGTTTAATGCCAAAATGAATTTTAATATTTTTCTCTTAAGACATCAGTTCCTTAGGAAAGCATTCTTTCGTCATTTATCTGTTACATTTCTTACAGTTTTATCCTCAGATTTATTTTATTTATTTTGCATTATTGTGAGCACATCAGGTTTCTTGAAATTTTTATCTCCATGCTGCCAACCATTTTCCAAAGATAACTTCTTCTGATCACCAGCATATTATTTCCTCTTTTGTGGCTTGTACTGTATTTGGATCTAATTCTTTGTCTTCCTTTATCTACACTTGAACAAAATGTAGATCTTGATGTTTGTCAACACGCAGCATGTGTAAACTACCTACCTTCTGTTTACGATGGTCTCCTAAACTTACTAGGCATTAATTGGAGGACAGTTTGATGTGCACAACTTCTGGTCCCGTCCCTGCGTTTACATGGGAACCTGGGTACCACCTATCTAGCCTCCCACTCCAAAATTGGGTGAGTGCAGTAGAAATTCTTTTTATTTGTGTCAACACAACTCACCTTTGATTTAAACTCTGAAACATAAACACTGTTTCTCATTCATTTGGTTTTTAATTCATTCCACCCTGAGTGTTTTTGGACAATAGGCTACCTCCTAGTTTGCATAATTCTCCTTCCTCCTGCTAATTATACTTACTGATAATCAGTTTTGCGTTTTCCCATGCCTGTTTGTTCTTGTTTATGATTAAACTTATGTAATCTAATGGAACATTACATAAACCTAATACATATGTTTGGAAATAAAATATTTTCTATGAAAAATGTTCTTGAAAAGGTAAATTGCTAATAAATAATGCTGCCAAAATAGGTATTGGCAAGAAAATTGTGAAAGGTTGAAACCAGTGAAAATCTATAAAGATTTTATACTTAGATTGTTTTACAAGGACATTAAGTTTTTCAGTGTTCCTTAAGGAACTAAAACTTGAGATGATAGTGTAATTATTCTGAGAAAGAAAATAGAAAAGTCTAATCAGGCTTATTATCAAAGGAAAGGCCTTGGTCTTGTATCATTATTTGTGAATTACTGGTTTTTTTTAATGTTTAAGTTAAAATGCTCATATGTTCAATGTTTCTGATTTTCTGCTTTAACCAAGGAATAGACCAGATTTTATCAAATCCATGAGCTTGTGCACATCATAGCTGTTTCCTGTTCATGGCTTGTACTAAGGATCTCACTGTTTTTCCCCTCTCTGAGGCACTGCTCGTGGAGGTGTACCCTTCATTTTACACAGCGCTGCCACCAATATTCTACTGTCTTCTCTCCCCTTTGTTTTTGTTTTTTGTTTTTTTTTTGAGCTACTAGATCTTAAATGTCATATGACATGCTGTAAAGAAAAAAAGGTTAGGGTAAAATGATAACTACACATGTGTACACACACACACACACACACACACACACACACACACACACACACACACACACACACACACACACAGAGGGAGGCTTCTTGCAAGCGTTATTTTTCCCAGCTCTGTAAGGAAAAATGAAAGCTATGACCCAGATTTTCTTGGGGAGGAAAGTTTTGGAGGCGAACTTTGTGTGATATGCAAAATAAATGAACTCAAACAAGCTGCAATGCAGTGGGAGTTCTGCTTTCATGCTGTAAACTCATTTGTCAAAATAATAGATGCTATGTCTACGTCGATGACCTATATGGCTTCTCATTAACCTGGTTTGATTGGACAGCTAAACTATTGAGTCAAGTCTGAGGAAGATTATAAATAAAATAGGGGGCTAACTGTTGTATGCAATGTGAAGAGACCAAAACTGAGTGGTAAGAATGTAAATTCACTATTCAAATAATTTCAGATGTGTAGAGCCACAGAAGAAATGAGAATTATCCCTGGGCATCTTTGTGCTACAATAACAACCACTTATCTATGTATGTCGAAAAATTGCTAAAACATCGGAGGGTACAATGTGTTTAATAATACGGCGTTAGACGTTGCTCATAACAGCTGATCATATCTATGTAATTTTCTTGGTTATTTTAGGAACTAACTTAAGAAGTGCGGATTATTATAAAGCATTAGGGATAAAATCATATATGTGTGCTTTCAAATACTTGTTCTAATTATTGGGGCTGACTTGAACAGCATCTTCTTTTTGGCAACTGACAGTTGGATTCATTGTAGAGGATACTCACATCTTTTACTCATTAAAAATGATGACAATGGGCCTGTTTTCAGTTTGTCTCTGTTGGTTGCCATAGTTTCCTAGGATACAATGACTCCCAGTTTCCATGGGCACACCACTGGCTGGGGCTGAAATGCTCTCTATCACGATGCAAGGGCAAACCTGGGAGTATAGTCAGCCGAAAACCACATTATTGGAAGTTTCAAAATGGAAGCATTAGAAAAAAAATAAAAGCATGGGCTCCTTTTGCCCCACCCCCAAAAAGCATAATGTTAAAGTGCCAGCTGCTCATTGGAGGCAAGTAGAAATAGCACCAAAATTCATAGACAAAGCAAAAGGAGAGGGAGATGGACAGAGAAGGAAGGGGACACAGGCCAGGAGATTCGGGAGCTAAGGAGAGAAGTCACAGACGTTATTAAATAACTAGGGTCACATGAGTTAAACAGAAAAAATAAAAGATTTCTTAGCAATGCTTTAACAGTATTAGCACTGATTTTTACCCTTTTGCTTTATACTGACTGTAGCTTTTGGTACCTTTTTACCTCTTCTTTTTCATTGTGCATCAATTAAAAGTCAACTATTATCTGAAGAATTCATGGTCCTGAAGGCTGTTTCCTTCCAGTTTTAAATCAAATCCTTGTCTCTGCTACAGATTTCCATGCTAACATTTTTTGTTTGTGGATTTCCTTTGTTGCTTCTTTCCCTGTTTCCCAATTTTGTGTGTCTTTCCTTTGAGTTTATTTCCAGTGACACTATTTTTCACCACTGTTCTGGAAAATAGTAGCTAATATTGTTAGAGAAGGCAAAGAAATAGGTTGTAAAATATTTATAATGAAAAGAAATGATTATTTGCAGAGATAGTATTTTTCCATAGAACACTCCAAATAATTGAGTAGGGAACAATTTAAAAGATTAAGAGAATTCAGTAAATTAGCAGTTACGAAAATCAATCTGTAAAATCAGTAGCTTTCCTACATATAAACAATAGGAAATAAAACAAAGAAAAATTTCATTTCTAAAAGCAACCTAAAAGTTAAAATATTATGATTTAAACTTAAAAATTGTGAAGAACTATGTGGAAGAACTGCTTTAAACTCCATTAAGAATATCAACTTTGTCTAAATTAATTTATACATTCATCCAATCCCTATGACAATACCTACAGTTTTTTTTCCAGAAGCTGAAACAGTGCTAAAATTAATCGTGAAAAGTATAATATGAAGACCAGCAAGAAAAAATTCAGAGAGAAAAAAACAGTCAGAGGAGAATAACCCTAAAAGATACTGTAAGAAGTAGTGACTACCAATATATTTCAATGTGTGGAAGAAACAAACAGATCACAGAAAATCAGTGTATTAACTGGAACAGGCTAGGTAGTAACAAAATAACCCTGTAATCCTAGGGACTTAATGCAGTGAGGTTTCTTTCTTGTGCATGATCCAACCTTATTGTGGGTCAGTGGAGTGGTACGTGGCTCAGAGCTAGGTCATCTCTCAGAGACCCAATCACACGTTACTTCTGCAGGTTCTAGTAGCATCCTTGGCAACACAGAACTTGTCTGCAGTCTCCATAGCAGCATAAGATCTGAAGCATGACACATTGTTACTACGCCGTCTCAGCCTGGGAATGTAGTCTGTGGGTCAGACATGACCTGGCCTAACTACAAGGAGTTGAGAAACACTGGCTTCTATGCACCCAGGAAATACTAGAAATGTCTATGATGGAGAGCCAGAAATAGTTCCAGATACTTAATGGGAATACAGTTTGCAAATAGCTGCCACTTTACATCTTCAGGGAAGAAGGATATTACTAAATGGTTTGTTTGGAAAGCATTAAGTGCTGGTGTGGGAGGAGGGAAATCAAACAGCATTCCTGCCTCAGACCTGTACTAACAAATTCCAAATGGGAAGAAGTTTGAAAAGATGAATTTCTAGAAGGAAGAAGGGGCAAGGAACTTTCTAAGCATGATATCAAATTCAACCCAATAGAAAATGGTGAGAGGTTTGAACTGGCAATTTGGTGGTGTGGGGGGGGGCAGATTAATCTCAAACTCTTTCATAATTAATTGCAAATAACACAAAATTTGATGATACCAAGTACTAGGGAGTATTTGGAGAAATGAACATGTTCACAATTCACTGTCAGGAGTATACATTGGTAAAAATATTTTTTATTTTTGTTAAATAACAAAACATTTTGGTACAATTGTTAGGAATTTACCCTGTAGATATACTTGCACAAATTATCCCAGTGAACAGTGCTCACTGAATTGTTTAGAGTATCAAGGAGACAGAGAACATTTAAAATGTCCTTCAGTAGAAACTGGATGAATGAATTATGCTTTACTGTTCATGTAAAGGTAGACCAGATACTTTTAAACAGGAAGTAGGTAGTGTTGGTATGTAAATATCTTCAAAGTACATTATTAAACAAAAACATAAGGTACTGAAAGTAGTGAATAATATATATATGTTTTATGTGTGTGTGAAAATACACATATACATACACACATAGATTATTTATCTATGTGTATTTGGCCCCAATTTACTTAGCACTGTAAGATTCTTTCAGTTAATTCTATTGTATTTGTTTGTTTTGTTGAATGTTTTGTTTTGTTTTTTTTGAGAAAGTCCTATAGGGCTGTGTCTGTGGGAGAGGAGGGTTTTACTTTATTTTAAAAATTGGATTTACTAATCAAATACACATTTTTTACATCAAAGCAAAGTTTAATGAAAATGTGGTAGCTTTAATTTGTATTTCTTAATATTTAACAAACAATAAAAAATTTTATATGTATATGAAACAACCAATTAAAAACTTCTTCTCCAACATTATTGCTTTTCTCATATTAAATAGAGATAGGAAGAAAGTAAACACTGAAATTAGAAAATGACAGGTTACACTTAAACTATTAAAACCCTTAATCTCATTACTCCCTGAGAATTTTTTTTCCCTTTCTCTTATTTTCCAGCTTTATTGCTATATAATTGACACATAAAATTGTATACATTTCAGGTGTACAACGTGATGGTCTGACATACATATAGTATACATTGTGAAATGATTACCACCATGAAGTTAATTAACACATCCGTCACCTCACGTGGTTACTGTGTTTTTTTGTGTGTGTGGTGGGAACCCGTAAGATCTACTCTCTTAGCAAATTTGAAGTGAACAATAGGGTATTATTAACTGTAGTCACCATGTTGTACATTAGATCCCCACAACTTTCTCATCTTATAACTGAATACTTAAGACCTTTGACCAGTATCTCCTGATTCCCTCATCTCCAGCACCTGGCATCTACCTATTCTACTTTCTGTTTCTATGAATTTAACCTTTTTTTCTTTTATATTACATTTCCTATCAATTTCAAGAAGTCTCAATGAAGAAAGGCTATATTTCAGGGTCAGAATTTTTTGAGTTTGTATCTTTATGAATCCTGATTTAAAAAAATAAATAAATTAACCATAATTCCAAGGTATCTGCATATTTACAAAAAGATGTCTACATAAAGATATTTACTGATAAATTATTTGTAGTAGCACAACTGCAGAAATATCACATATGTTCCTTTGTTAGGTACAGGTTAAATAAAGCATGGTACAGACATAAAATAGAAACCTTGTAGAGCTTAAGAGAAAGAAGCAGCTTACGTCCTAAAATGAAAACTATCAGGGCTGTATTGCTTTGTGAAAAACAAGGTGAAGAAAATACTGTGTAGTGTGCTACCTTTTGTTTGAAATAAAATCATGCCGTCCACGCATGCAGGAAGGATGTGTGCGTAGTCTCATGCTGCAGGCATACGTAAGTAACTAGTGAGAGGAGGTGCTTTAATGACAGTGGCATGAGCATAGACTTACTTTCCTTTGTTTTGCTTTTTCATCTTGTTTGATTTGTTTTGCCATGTAAAATATTTCTTTTTAAGAACGTGAACCAACCAGGCAATCAAAGAAACAGATTATGTTCTACATTTATTACCTTAGGCATATGAGCAAACAAAATTAAGGTAAATAACACCTTGGTTTTTGAAAACTTGTCTTTCATTAACTTTCTGTAAATAGTGATATGTGTGTTTTTATTGTGCGGGAAGTCATATTATCTTCATCATGAGAACAAATCTTATCCAATTGAATTTCTTTTTTTTTTTTTTTTCCTTCCTTTACCCTCAGTTGTCTGATAGCAAATGCTATAGACAAAGCAAGACCATGATGCGGTGCAAGTAGCTGTTACGGAGACCCAGTGAGGCCACTTGTGTCCAAGGCCCGCCCCTTGCTGGCTCTGTTAGGTTGGGCTAATCATGGAGGTTGAGATTCAGGCTCTCTTGCCCCCACAGTGGGCAGGTGACAGCCGTGCTCCCTTGCTGGATTCAGGTGTGCTATCTTGTTAAATGTGATAAGATATGGGAAGGGGCTTTACACACCGTGGTGTTCAGTTTCGACTGAGGGAGGTGGTCCTGATACTCCATTAAGGGCAGTAGAATGGATGCTCTAGAGATGTGCATGGAATATGGATGTGGACTTGTGCCTCAAGATACCATAGCCCTGTGCTTGGTTATTCCATAGGAAGAGAGATTGAATGGCTACTTAACAGGAAACCAGGGAATGCAGGGTCCTTAGAAGAGTTAGAAATCTGACTGCTGGAGGCTCAAATAACGAGTTCCCCGGCAACAAGGTCTTCATTCCCAAATCGCCTCCACACTGATGGAAGATTCAGGCTTAGATCCAGAGAGGAATCAACCTCCTTTAGAACTCAATTACTGTTGATTTTGTGTAACTTCTTAACCCTCTGCTATTTAATTCCAGTTTTAATTACAGTAGAAACAACAAAAGGCAAAATAAATTAGCTTTTAAAAATTATATGCGTATACATAGATAAACGCGCACACTTTTCTGTTACCCAAGAGTTAGTGAGAAAGAGATAATGGCACTAATTACCTTTTTGCTGCACTTGTCACATCATGTGTGGCTTTCCCTTTTGCAGTGACCTTTTGTTCAATAGCTCTGGAAAGTAAAGGGATCCAGTCGACTTGAACGTCCCTGACATCTTATGAGCAAACGATAAAGCGATATTTTGGGTGACTGCTGGGGTAATTACAAATGCAGTGATAATATATGCGAAGCTCATGTGAGAGAAATTATAGGTCACTGCTGTTTGTATCATGCCATTTCCGCGGTGATAAAAGAAATTGCTGTTAATTACCAGATTATTACCATGCTTAATTTTGATAATTCTAGGCTATCAAACAGTGTTTCGAAACACAAATCATATTTATTTAATTTTTCCAGCAAGATGGCAGTCCTGGGTTCCTCAGTCATGATCTCTGCAAATTCTGGTGTGTGTGTGTGTGTGTGCGTGCGTGCGTGCACTTGCATTTGATAAATTCATAGCAATTATGGGGGTAAACAAAGATTATTCATGAGTCTTTGGAAGACAGTTTCCTTTTCACTGGCCAGTGTGTATATTTCATTCCCTAGAAGCTTCACTCCTGAATTCTTCTGCATACATACTGCTCTGCTTATAAGCTCCCTGGGGGAGAAGTGAAATCAGAAACCCGTGAGAGAGCGTGTTGGCAAATTGAAAACCACAACAGATTCTCAGGGTTAAAATTGACTGACTGTGCAAATCACTTGACCACTGATGGACCCACAATCACTATCTTACTAAATGCTGGACAGTAGCATTGCGACTGCCCTAGAAAGTGGGTCAGACTTCACTCAGCCTCTGGGCGGCTTTTACAACACTCACCAGCCATGGAAGGGCTTTTGTTTTTGTTTTGTTTTTTTTTTTACTATTGAAGGCCCTGGAATGATATGGATCTTTCTCATGATGGCCCCATTTGTTTATAAAAATGAAATTCTTTGTTCATCATGTTAAGTGATGAGAGAAAAGATATTATCTACAAGGATTGGCAGCTTTACTTGGTTGGCTGTGGTTAAGAAGGTAATTACTTTGTATTTGTGACATTTAAGTTTGTCTTTTCTCGTCTGAATATAATTATTGAAATAACTTTTGGTGATCATGGGTGAAATTCTCACTTACTCAAGACTCATTACTTGCTCTGTTCCTAACTGATGAAGCTGAAAAGCAAAAGTCTACCAAGCTCCTTTGTAGAGTGACACAGGGAGTAAATCAGACCACCTCACATATATGCAGCAACTGCCTTCACAGCGTCACTCATGAAAAAGGCATTTTTATGTTTACAGAAGCCACAGTTCAGTCTGTCATTAATTTCTGGAGCTTGAAAACTTTCTTACACTCATAAAGACAGCCTGACTGGGCTATAAATTCAACTTGTTTTCAAAACTGAGTTATTTACTCTTTGTGGCGAAGAGCTAGACATTGTTCAGGGGAAAATGTAACCTCTGCACTGTTTATCAGAAATGGGACAAATGCCTACATGCCTCTGTCTTCCAAGAGCAGAGAGGATCTTCATGATCCCAGAGTGCCCCCTTACCTGTTTTCTCACCTCTGCTTGCTTATTGTGTGCATAGGGTTTTTTAAATTTTATAGATTTCTTATTTTACAGAACCTACCATACCCCTACTAACATTTTAGATGAGAACAATTTCCGAGATGCAAAACTTTGGATTTAAATCCTTTAGATGCAAATCCTTATGGGTTCATTGGTGATTTGTATCTTTGATTTTTCTCATCTAAGATGTTAGCAGAGGTGTTGTCTCTGCTTAATCTCTGCCACTAGTGAGAGATTTTCAAGAGTGCCCTCCTTTCTCTCCAAACAGAAGACTGATGAAGACTGAATGTTAAAAATTTGAACTTCTACTATAGTGTAAACACAAACAACTTAAACTGTTGCAGGTTGTGTAGGGCACACGAGGTCCTATAATCCCCGCGTGGCCTTTTTGTCATTAGAAATCCTGTTGATTTAAAGAGAAACTTAACCTGCATGTTGTGTGTCTGTGGCATTGCCACCTGTCTTAATTATAAGCTGTGGAAGGAACAGTGTGGTGTTCACAAAAGTACTGTCCCCCCCTGCCCCCCACCAAACCTGGGTCTCCTAAAATGTCCTGACCCAAATGTGCTTCCTTATTCCATGTATGAAGACTTTGGCTAGCTACACATGGTCAGGTTGTCTGAGAAGTCTTGTGATTGAAAGAAACAAATTGGTATACCACTTTTCAACTTCAACTAGACCGTTAGTGTAGCTCACAAAGCATAGGTGAAGGGAAAACCGAGTTTTCTTTAAAGGATGTTTATAGACAAATGTTCTCTAGAAAGTGGAATTTTCTGCCAGATTTTCATCAAAGCTTTCTCAGTAATCATGCAGTGGGCTATGGAAGATCTGAGTATGAATCATGTAATTTAATATATTTTAATGTAGGTCTACTGGTTTTAAATATTCTTGAAATCAGTATTAGTAGAGGAATGTGAGTGAAGAGTTCTGTCTCCGTAGATGGCAGAGACGACATTTACCTTCAAAGATTGACAGATGAGACTTGAGTGCAATCAATAAAAAAAAGGGAAAACCTCGCAGACATTGTTTGTCAAGCTTTAGTGCACGTGGCTAGCACTGCAGCAGCTTCTCTAAAGTGCAGATTTCTGGGTTTTGGTCTCAGGGGCTCTTATTCAGTAAACCTGGTCTGGGGCCCAGGAACTTGGACGTCTAATTTGTCTCCCAGGCGATTTTGATGGGATTATTCCTTGAATACTCTTTAGAAACACCCTTCTAAGACAATGATAATTTGCACTGCAATTTTCCTGACTAAATGTAAAGACACATGCCAGGTGTGTGCTCTCTAGCCAGCCCCTCATATATGTATGTATATGCCCACTGAAGGAACAAATGAAGACATTAAAGGACTTTAGCCCCTTTTATAGTCTCATTAATGTAGCCAGTGTCCATCCCAGGAGTAGCGCATGTGAGGTGGAGTGACCTCGTCCCGTCCCGTAGACAGTGATGCATGGTGACCTTCTGGAGCCGGTAAGCCCCTGCAAACTGTGGGTCGATTTCCTTACAAGCTTTATTTCTTACCAAGTCTAGTTTGGTTCTTTGACCTGACTGTAAATTAAGCCTCCTAATTTTAAAAATGACTACCTTTGTAGGCATCCGGTAGAACCTTGAGCGCCCAACATTTGGAAGTTCTGCTTCCTGGCACTGCAGAAGGAAAGCCAAGCTGAGGCCATGATTACCAGAGCCTTGGGTCGTTCACGGTCAGAAATATTCTGACACTTCCTTCAGCCAAGTGTGGCGTGAACATGGAAAGTCCTAAATACACATCTGTAGCTCCCAGGGAGCTGCGAAACTGGTTCCTAACAGTCCCGGACAGGCAGTTGTCTGAGACTTCTTGAGATTTGTAAGGTGGAACATTTCTTCACTGAGTATGCAGTTCCTGTTCTGATGATCTTAGCAATGTTCTTGTCAGACAGCGAACAGTGGGTTAAAGTAGATACTTGAGAGGCCTTTCCTGTCCCTGTTTCTCTTCATTCCTCTTGTCAAAGAGAAAGTAAACTGATGAAGCGGTTAGTCCAGGGACATCTTGTATGTCCTTCTAAAGTGCCAGCAGAAATGAGCACTGTCCGTCCTTTTGTGTGAGCAGGTTCTCTGGGACCTCACAGTCCTCAGGAGCTGCTTGTAAGTGAGGGAAGCTGGAGGAAGGGGAGACGGGAGAAACTGAAGTTGATTTTACAGAAGGGAGGCAGGTATCCTCCATTGGAATAGTGGCTGTGGCTTGATTTTCCCAGTGGGCGTGTGTTGTGCTGTTTGTTGCATCATCCAAGCTCTCGGTTTTGGCTTTTGTCCCCCAGTTTTGTTCTTCGTAAGACTGGCCAAGAGGAGGACGAAAAGATAAAAAGAGACACGAAGGAAACTTTGCACATGTGATGCTTATAAACCTGGCGGGAAAAGTAAATCCTAAAGAGGTACTGTATCTTGTTCCAAGTTAGCCATCAAGTCTGACTCAGATCTTAGAGTAGAAATTGCAGCAACTTTTACTTCCCAGACCAGGGCTTCAGCTGTCAAAAATATTCGCATGACCCTCTGAACTCAATGACAGAATTCAATAGAGACTCTAGTTCTCATTCAGAAGACCATTTAACAGCGGTATAGACCAGAGATTTTGATAGTTGAAAACTGTTGTATCCTGGATTGAAAAATTGATTTACAGTAGATTTTAATGCTCCCAGCAAGAGATTTTTGGCATTTTATATCCTACTGTTTGTCACTTTTCTCTACTGACACAGCTGTAAATCTCGATCATAGCTCCATTTCCAGTTAATATGGACTTTGTACATGGAATCTTCATCTTCTTTCTTCTGAAAAATGAGAACATATTAAAACTAATACTGAAGTTTCTGTAAAGCAAAAATATCAAAAGTGATCCTAATGACATATCCTGTGTGGTGAAGGACAAAACAGTATTAGGAGAAATCCCCAGATTCGTGCAAGTCACACTGAATATAAAAAAGTATGTGACTCTATGAAAAACTGACCATGACATTTCTAGTTAACTTAGCCTTATGTAATGTTTCTGCTATATAGGAAAGTATAGTTTTTGCATTGAGATAATCGTAGATTCATGTACAGGTGTAAGAAATAATACAAAGAGCTCGTGTGTGTCTTTTTCCCAGTTTCCCACCCTGAGACATCTTGTAAACCTGTAGCACAATATCACGATCAGATGGTAACTTGGAGCCATTTAAAATACAAACCGTCACCACCTTACAGACCCCTCACATTGCCCTCATTTAGACATACCAATTTTCCTCTTGCCCTCACCCCTCCTTAACCACAAGAAATCACTAATCTTTGTCTATTTCTGTAACTTTGTCATTTCAAGAATGCTTTGTAAATGGAATCATGCAATAGATAACTTTTTGGAATAGGCTTTTCTTACTAAACGCTTTTTTTTTTTTTTTTTTTTTTTTGGAAACTCACCCAGGTTGTTCTCTGCATCAATAATTAATTCTCTTTTATTACTGTCCTATTCCATGGTATGGACATAATCCACAATGTTTAGTTCACCGACCAAAGGATATCTGGATGGTTTTCAGGTTTTTAGCTATGGTAGGAACCTGCTAAAATACTCAAAAAATTAAAAAATCTGTGTGCATATAAGCTTTAATTTCTGTGAGCTAAATAACCAGGAGTGCCATTGCTTCATCGTATGATAGCTGCATGTTTAGTTTTTAAAGAAACAGTCAAGCTCTTCTCCACAGTGGCTGTACCATTTTACAGCCCACCAGCAATATCTGAGTGGCCCGCTTTCTCTTAACTTCTGGGTGGAGTTAGGAGCGTAGACTGCTTGCAGGTAGGGCCAGGAGTGCCTTGTTAAAGCTCCCCACATGGCCTCCACTGACCACAGGGGGCAGCAGTGGGGTGAAGGTGACCTCATTACTACTAGACTGTGATGAAAATCCTTACTCTTCTCTGATACCATGCACGCGGGGAGAGAGGAGGACACTTCATTGCTGCTGGGACGGGATGGAAGTCCAGGCTGTCTACGCAACCTTAATACCACTCTGGCCAGGGGAGTGAGTGCTTCATTATGTTACCAAACCAGCTCCATTTACCCCATGCACAGCAAAGCCACATGCTAAGATGTCTAGGCTGGTAACCCAGAAGTTTATTCCCAAGGCAGCCAAGTGAAGAGGGGAGAATAAGCCTTGGATCTGCCTCCCTGAAGTTGAGGCTGTTGGGCTACTTATGGGATAAGGAGGGAAAGTGGTCTTAGGTGTGAGGAACGGTCATTGGAGGCTGCGGGGGGAAGAGGTAAGGTAATTGGTGTTCTGCATAGGCACATCTGGGTTACATGCTTCTGCATATTAAAAAATGGAGGCATTTAGCATGATCTGAGGGTGGAGTTTTCTGGCCCTTCAGCATCAGCAGGCTGTTTGTCAGACCCCTGCGTCAGCCCCATTTGAAGGTTGGTGGCCCCAACCAGCTTTAGCCAGCTTGCTCCGAACAAGAGTTGGCTGTAAGTTCCTGTTAAATAATTGGGCTACGTGAAGCTAGGAAGGTATACCACTGAAGAAGGAAAAAAAAAGAAAAAACTAGAGGGAGTGTAATCAATGAAGGCAGTTTTCAAGCAGAGGGGTTTAACAAGCTATCTGTTGCTCCGCAAGACAAATTCAAAGAATTCCTGTGAGCCATCAGCTTCTGTTAAGTCAGTGGGGCACGGTTTTAATTATAACCTGGCCAGAGTGGACTCTGAGCGCCCCACGCAGCCTTCTCTGGTCTGGGTGTGGATCAGGACAAGGGTTCCTGTGGTGCACGACTCGGGGAGGGCTGGTACTGTCTAAACGTTTTCTCTGTTGCTAGGCTGTCCCTTCCTGGTCCTTGGCGTGTAAAGGGCAAGCTTCTGTGGGGACTTGTTTAGTCTGCCTGCTGCGCTTACCAGCCGCCTGGCTTCATCAGCTTCAAGTCTGAAATATCTGCAGGGGAAGAAAACCTTTTCCAGTGTTTGTTCTCCAACAAAGGCTTAGGTATTCTAGGTGTGCTTGGTGAGAGGCATAGGGGAAAACACATCTACTCCATTTTACTAGGAGTGAAAATCCTCTTACACCTTTAACACAAATGCTAGTTCAACTTTCTGTAAGAGCCTCAGGTCATTACCTTGATTTCTTCATTCACCAATTAACAAGCGTTGAAGGAGTTGCGAGTCTGTTCCAGGCATCAGGCTAGGTGACAGAGTGAGAGTAAATGAGATGCCTTCCCGACCTCACGGAGCTCAGAGTCTAGTAGGAGAACAAGAAATACTTAAGAACCAAAAGCCAAAGAAAACCTGGTTATAACAATGTAATGACCATAGCAATAGTGATAGGCACCAGGCACTATTTTTGGTGGGATGGCTTTTCAAAACCTCTAACCCTCACCCTCTGCTATACCCAAGCAATCTTGGGACAGTATGACAACATGGAGAAGACAAGGTCTGCAGAATTTTTTTAGATCTCTCACCAAAAGATTAACTGGGAAAAATTATCATAAAATAATGCACAATTTTAAGTCAGGTTATGACATACGGAAGCTGAAAAAGCCTCTTGCTGGCAACATTCCAGTCACTGAAACAACCTAGTCACTAAAGGTAGCGAAGAAGTGTTTCTGGTACGACTTCCTCCTAGATTTTTTTCCCCCCTGTGCTTTCTGTTGTAGTTTTCCTGGTTTTCTTGTTTCTCCGCAGGTGGCAGATGTGGGCATCATTATCTGCCCTTGGGGGTCCTCAAGCATATACTTAGCCTGTGAATTATTCTGACATAGATTACTTGCCTGTTCTTATAAGATCTGAAACAGAAATACTAAAATCTCTTATCTGCGGGTTGCTTTTCTCTGAAGATAACTTAATCCCTGTCTGACCTCCTCCAACCTCACCCTTTCCTTCAAGACTTTCCCATCCCCTTCAATATCCATCTCTCTCCTTTCTGCTGTCTTTTGTTATCATAAACCAGGATCCCCTCCTGGTGACGGTGGTCTTTACTTTATTTTAATGAGCTTGTGCTTTCATACTTACTAACACGTATTTCCTGTTAATTCTCTTACTCCTGCTCATTCTACTTCTGGTGTCTCTGCAAATTACTACCCCTCCCAGAGCAGTTTTTTAAAAATACATCTTCTCTTCTTAATTCCAGGGTCTTTAACTGTTTCTTCCAGTCCAGAAAAACTTAACTTCTTTACAACTGAAAACCCTTTTTCTTTAATGGACACAACAATTCTGCTTCTCTGAGTTTGTTAGCCTAGAGTTTGGAGCGTCATAATAGGCTTCCTGCCCAATATCCCCCCAGTTCGCTAACTCCAGATACAATAGCCTTGACAATGGCAGAATACTGTAGAAGCCATGCTTCCCCTCTGCCTGTCCCTTGTTTTGGCAGACTGCAGTTTTAGTGTCTTTACTCGTTTTTCTCTGGAGAATGTGCGAGGTCTGAGTACTTTCCTGTGTCTTGGTACTTAACATTTGCACCCAATTAAGTGCTCAGCAAGCAGACAGAAGGGAGTAAAAAAGGGAAGAACTGATAGCTACAAGGAGAGACACGAGAAGGAAAAGGGCAAAGAAGGAAATGAGGACTAGTGAGTTATCAAAGCACATCACTTAACTAAAGTGGCACTACTTGAGACGAAGCTTGGGCTACTCAAAAGGTCTTCCTAGAATTTTCTCTTCCCATGAAGATCACTTCAGATAAATGTAGATTTCATCAGAATGAATAACTTTGCCTCTGAATGGGCACTTGCTGAAAACAGATTTGTTTTGTCTATCTTTTCTTATTAAGGGAACGGAAAATAAAACTTCAGTGTTTTCGCAAAGCAGTTAAGGAAAGAAAATCACCACATGTAAGTTAACAAGAACAGCGTGCTTTATTTTACGGTGTTTACTTGCCCCGAGTCAAGAACACTTCAGCGCTGGGCAGCGAGACACCGCAGTCATGTGTGCTGTAGCGTGAACACGCACGCCAAGCCGGCAGAAGCCGGGTCCCCAGTATTGCTGCTAACGGAATGATAAATCCGCTTTTCTGAACTGTTAGTTCATTGTTCAGGCCGGAGGAAACCACGGAGTTGTAATTTTTATTACTGAATGGTATTTTGTAATGGCTTGCGTGTTGACTCAAGTTTTTAGGTCTGTCCCAATTGCTCTAATTTGTCATTCCTGCTGTTACTGCTTCTTAGCTATTAAAAAAAAAATCTTGCCAGCTAAACTGCTATAACAAATACATCCCCAACTATATACTGGCTCAGCACAGTAGAAGTTTCATTCTTGGTCCTGTCCAAGGCTGGTGTTGCTGGTTAGTTAGTAGATGACTTAAGAATCTCAGTTTCTTCCAACTGTCGCCTGCATGAGCCTGATTAAAGTAGGCAACTAGTTGAAAAGTCCTTTCACACGACTTCTTAATCTGTATTTTTTTAATTGAAGCTGACTGGCAATGTTGTGTTAATTTCTGGTGTACAGCATAGTGATTTCACTCTTAAATGCCCCTACCCAGAAGCTGTGCTCATCATTCACGCTTACTTTCCCTTGGAAGAAAACAAAGTCATTTTGACCCACCTTACTGCAAGGGACACTGGGAAATGTAGTCCGGCTATGTGCCCCAACACAGTCCTACAAATATGGGAGGAGGAAACTGAGGGCTGTGTTAAGTTTCTATGGGTTTTGCCTTTTAAAAAAAAGTAATTAGACATAACTCTGGAGAATAGTCCTTTTGTCCTATACATCTAGTAGAAAGTCAGTAGGGTTTTTCTGTGTTCATACTTGGGTACAGTTCAGAGGTTTCTTTTGGGAAATGATCTGATTCCTTTCAGAATTATGATCTAATTTAACATCTGGATAAAAGTTACCACAAAGATACTAAATCCAAGATGTCTGTATTTGTAGTTTTACTCTCTTCACATTTTTTTGTGCCAATCTGAACATTTTCTCTAAGAAAAACCCATAGAATCATGTATTTGAAGGAATTAAAAAACTAGATGTGCAACACGAACTTGATTTTTATTGCACGTGGAACCAGTGTCATCAACAATTAATTATTAGGTTTTTTTTTTAATTAAGAAACTATTAGGTCTTTAGCACTGAGCAAGGTGCTAATGGAAATAAATGCTCTGAAAACCTCTGAATGGGTCCGAATATGTGTAAATAGAGGAAGAGAAAACCAAAAACAGAATGTGATTCAATTAGCAGGCCTAGCATTAAATTTGTTTCAGGTCTAATAAACCAGTATGCCCACTGATCTCATATTACATGTGACAGGGCATGTTAAAATCCACAAGTACATCTCAGGAACTGGTCAGCCCTGGGAGGTCTGGCACTGGAATACTAAGGATGTAAAAAAGGTCTGACTCTACTGGGTTGAGTTAGTTTCTCAAGAGTGAAATAGTGGTAAAAAAAAAAGTTATCACATCAAAAGCAATTTTCAAATAAATCCTGAAAATAAAACAGTCTCCAACATTAACAGTAAATATTTTCAGATGAATGTTTTAGACGTTGCCTTTTGTTGTATTAAAAACCTCAAACTGGTCTGTATACCTCGTGAGCGACAACATCCCTTTTGGAAGCTCTATAGTTCATTGAGGCTGCTGCAGGTACAACAGTCAACTCGTGGGAACTGAAATTGCCCAGTGAGATGACCAGGATTAAGGATTTAATTCTCATTGACTTAATTCTCACTGCCTGTGCACAGCTCCATTTTTTTTGAAAATACACTTCTATTCATTAATGTGTTATAGTAGTACTGGAGAATAACCATAGCTGTGATAGATTCATTTTCTTTAATCGAGGTGCAGTTCAAATAACATACAGTTAACCATTTTAAAGTGTGTGGTTCAGTGGCATTTAGTACCTTTGCTGTGTTGTGTGACTACCACCTCTCTCTAGTTGCAAAGCTTTTCATCACCACAGAACACACCTCCTACCCTTTGAGTAATTAATCCCTATGTCCCTCCTCCCCAGCTCCTGACAACACTAATTTGCCTTCTGTCTCCGTGCATTTGCTTATTCTAGATATTTCATATAAAAGGAATCATATATGTGACCTTTCTGTCTGACTTCTTTCTCTTAGGATAACATTTTCAAGGTTCATCCATGTATAGCATATATCAGTACTTCATTTCTTTTCACAGTTAAGTAATACTCCATTTCATGGATATACCACAATTTGTTTATCCATTTATCTGCTCATGGCAGAGTTTCATTATTGAGGCTTTATTAATTCCACAGAGCTTGGCTTAACTTAAAAGAAAAAAGATTGATTCTGTGCAGCATAGTCCAAATTTAGTTTTAGAAATACACATAGAGGGAAAAGAGAGAATAAGGGCGGGAGATGAGGGAAAGACAGAGACAGACAAAAGAAGAAAAACACTTGGGTAGATGGACAGCTGAGGCTTCAACAGTGGGGGATGGTTAGGGTCTCCTCTGCCTAGTTAACAGTCCATATGTAATGTACAGTCAGATTGCATCTCTGCTTCTGTGGATTCAGTCAACTGTGGGTCCTGTAGTACTGAAGTGTTTACCGTTCAAAAAAATCCACATGTAAGTGGACTTATGCAGTTAAAACCTGTGTTGTTCAAGGGTGAGCTGTATTTCAAAATTCTTTTCTGAATTTTCTGAATGTAATCAGCATATATTAATTTATATTCAAAATAGTTTTAGTCTATTTTTTAACTACCAAAAAAAAAAAAAAACTAAACCTATGACAATGATAGATTTTAAGAGATTTTTATACAAGTCTACAGATTTTATGCACATAGTTGAGCTTTTACTGTCCGGTTTGTTATGCACTTTGAAACTATAAGTAGCTATATATTTTTGGAATTCATTGGGGGTTTAAATCATAAATCAATTAACAATACTTTATAGAATGCAAGCAGAATAAACACTTGAAGAACATTTGTTCTAAATATAAAATTTTAAATTTCAGCTGAAGTTCTAATATGCTTTTTTATATGTATATTTTTTAATTGAAGTATAGCCAGTTTACAATGTTGTGTCAGTTTCTGGTGTACAGCATGCTTCAGTCATATGTGAACATACATATATTCATTTTCATATTCTTTTTCACCATAGGTTACTGATTGTCATTATGAGTGAAGTAAGCCAGAACAAGAATGAAAAATACCATATGGTATCACTTATATGTGGAATTAAAAAAAAAAAAAAGAGAAATGAACTTATTTATAATGTGCTTTTAAATTTTTCTCACATTCTCTTTAGGACTTCAGCCTTATCCCTGCACATCTCGAAAATGTGACTATAGCCTATTATCTCTTAGTGTGTCAGAAGCAGATAATGAACTTTATTTGAATTTGAGTAGGGAATTTCTAAGGACCATACCATTTTAATTTGAAGGAATAATTAGTGATGTAACAACAGTTAACCTTCATTATTTAAACATGTGTCAGAGACTAATTCTAACAAAGAGGAGTGTATTAGCTCTAGACAACAGACTGCCCCAGGTCCTCTCAAAACAAAGAATAAAAGGAAGCCTAGAAAGGATCCAAATTATTTCAAGCAACTGCCTCTCAGAAAAACTCTAACACTAATTAAAGTAATACAAGAAAATCCAGCAACCAAAAATAAAAAAAAATGAAATTATGCAACAGCAAATTAAGCAGTTCCATATGGTTTTCTGTGTATGTGTGTGTTGTGGACTTATTGGGCTTCTTGTATATCTGCATTGTTGTTTTTAAAAATCATATTTGAAAATGTTTTTTGATTTTTTTTTCCTCAAACTTTTTTCTACTTCATTTTTTTCTCTCTCCTTCAGGATCCCAATTTCATGTGTTAAACTACTTGATGTTCTTCATGACACTGACACTCTGCACATTTTTTTTTTTGAAATCTCTTTCTGTACTTTATTGATCTGGCTTCAAGTTCACTGATCCTTTCTTCTGGCGTCTTCATCTGCTCTGAAGTGAATTTACTCCTTAAAATGTCAGTTTTAGAATTTATATTTGTTTCTTTTAAAAAAAAACTAATTTCCATTTGTTTTTTGAAGTCCTTTATCTGTTCTAGTTAAGTCTCTACTTCAGTATACTGTTTTATTTCTTTATGGCCTTTACTACCACCTGCAATTACCTCGTTTCTTTATGTATGTCCTTGTTGATTCTCTTCCCTTCCTCACTAGCAGGTAAACTCTTGGCAAGAGGCGGCCTTGTCCGTGTTGTTGACTGCTACCTCGTAGAGCCAGCACAGTGACTGGTGCTGAGAGGTATTTAAAGAACATCACTCAAATGAGTGAAAAGAGAAGAAAGTTGCTCAGGTCCTTAAACCTGGGTTAAACCCCTGTGTATTGAATGATGCTGGTTGATGTGCAGTGGAGAAGCTCATGTGAAGTAGCTTTAGATTGTAAATAACTAAGTTATTTCAACCTGAATCTTCATGAGGGTACAGTCTTGTACTGTAATTGGAAAAAGTGCACTTCCTTTATTCTGAAGAAATCGAACATAGACTACTTACCCTAAGTTTACTAAGTTGTATTTCATTTAGTAATTCACATTTTAATGATGTTTTATGAAAAGAGAGTGTATCAGAAAACCACATTCTGCAACTGGATGTATTAGGAGAAATGTTATGAAGAGTCCCATGTGATTCAATTATTATTTTTGCATTCTGAATGAATATTTGATAATTACATGATAAATAATTGACAAAATCAGTTTTGATAACTGAAAATTCTTCTAAAGTTTGAAGAATAAGGAGGAAAGATGTAGAAATATTTTCAAAAGTGTAGCTAAATGAACATGTAGAAAGAATTTTAAATACTTTTTAATGTTTCTTGCTATTATAACTTTTAATTATCTATCCAGTGAGTCTAAAATTCTAGTTGCCTCTTTTCAAAAATTTTAATTTATCCCTCCATAAAGTCATAGATTTCATTTCCTTATGTGTCTGATCATTTCAGCGTTCTTTCCAAGAGAAATTATCTGTTTTAAATAACTTGTACACCTATAAAGTCACTTAAGATAGTTCTTTCACATTTACAACACTTCGTTGAGTCTTTTAGGACTTAATATCTGCAATGAATAAAAATAAAAGGTATATAATTTTAGCACATGCTGTGTATATTTATCTTAACATAAATACAGAAGAAATTGGAAATAACTTTCAGCCACAAAAAAGATAGCAAAAAGGCAGGAATATGCTACAGTATTAGACTGTATAGAGAACTGTTATGTGTAAGTTTCTACCCTGTGACTTTTATTGTAGATTTCCAGTTAAGAAATACACCTTTCAGGGCAGTGAAATGGAGGAACCTGTAAACAACTATGTCAATTCGGGCTTTAAAAGTCTCTAAGTGCAGGCAACACTTTGGCTTTCCACTGTGGATTAAATACCTTAGCCATCAATGAATGCTTCTGTAGCATCTGTTAATGTAGTGGTCTGCTCTCCTTGAGACATAAGAAGAGAGTGGATCAGTGTTTCTACCTTCTTGCATGCTTTGATGAGAAACCACAAGAACAACAATCTAATGTACTTGGTAGGATAGCATGATGGTTTAAAGGGTTTAGAAATCTTGACATGAGCTGTCCTTGAATGTGTTGAGCGAAGCAAGAGCATCTTAGAGGTTTTAATGTTGGGGCATTGAGATAATGTATAGACTCTCCTCACTGCGTGCTGAGATGGACCAGATGTGCTTATGAAACAAGTTTCCTTAATGCACGCTGCAAGGAAAACAATTTTCAGAATTTAGATCTTTCTGTCAGGAAGCATCCATTCCAATGAGAGAAAAACAGTCAGATTTGGTGGTGATTCAGCAAACCAGAGCTAACTTTGCTTTCAACAAGAAGCTAGCAGAGGAACACTGGAATTGATGTCTTACTAAGAATTTTACATTCGTTGCCCATCATCTTGTTGGTTGTTAAATCCAGGAGTTGTTGCTCTTTCTGAAATTTCATGTAGAGAGAGGCCTACTTGATCTCAATTTAATAGATACAAGTCTCATTAAAGAGGCTGAAGATAAATGGACGTGGCCTGTAAGAGACAAATGGAAAATTTTGTCTTTAGATTTTGTGAAGTCACCATGAAAAATACCCCAAGCCTATTGATTTGTCATGAGATGACAGGTTTGCATTTGAGAAAATTGGATCATGCCTGTCCATGTATTACAGACATAAACCCACCATCTGATAAATATTCTAAATCCTCATATCTGTGAGGCACATCTACATGACCTTCATGGTGGAACGACGGGATTGTTTGTGCCGTGTCAGTTTTCTCCTGTTCCTTCTTCCTCCACATGAGCTTGGTAGACAGTAGTGCAGCAATGTCAAGGTTCTCTGGTTCAGAAGCATCAGTAGAGCTATGAGTCAGCCTTATGGTCTTCCTTTGCTTACTTCTGTTACTTGGCTAATTATAGATAAGATATTCAGTGAGGCCCCGTTGAGATGTGATGAGTGAGTGAGAACCTTAAGCACCTCAGGGCACTGATCACGTGTGTATGTAGAACAGCATTCCAGGCTGAGAAAGTGGCAAGTGCAAAGGCCCTGGATCTAGTGAACATCCTCAGCCTTATATGATGCATCATTTATTCATTCATTCGTTCATTCACATATCCACTTATCTTTAGGCACCTTTTGAGTGCTTGATTATTTGTAAAGATTTAAGTTCTAGAAGAAACTAAGGTGGACCATGCATATTAATCTTACTGAATGATGTGAACTTTTGGTCTTGAAAATAAGCAACATGTGGAAAAAAGTAGTTTAAATACTAGGAGGTTACTTGTTTACTCTGCAGCAACTGCAGCAAGCTCTTGGGTATTCCGAGAACCGACCAGACACAGTCATACTTTGGACCCTTTGCACGTGTTCCCTCCATCTGAATTGCTGTTTCCCCAGAGAGCACATCCTTGATACCCTAACTGCCTCTAGGATGTTATTTAAAATGTACCTTTTCTGTGAGGCCTTTATTTGTCACCTCATGTAAAATGTTATTCGTATAATACTTGCATTTTCTTACCTGCTTTATTTCTACTGTTGGGTTACAGTCAGCAGTTATCTCACATAGTGTACATTGTACATGTCTTGTTCCTTGTCTCCCTCATTAGAATATTACCTCCATGAGAGTGGAACTCTTTTCACTGGTTTCTCCAGTGCCTAGAACAGTTCCTGATAAACTGTGTGTGCTCCGTCAGGATTTGTAGTTGAGGGGTAGATGTATTAAGTAAAAAACACAAATCAGAGCAGTGTGTACAGTATATCATTATTGGTGTGAAAGGTGGGGAAAGTAATCATGATGTCCTTGTATGTACTTAAAACATTCCCAAAAGAGATCATAAGAAAACATTTATTGGTTGATGGAGGAATGAGGAGCAGGTGGCCAGAGGGAGAGATTGTTCATTGTATCTTTAAAAGTACGTTTCAACTTTGAGCTCCGTGAATGAGTTGTTCAAAATGTTAGTTACTATTAAAGTAATTCCAAAGAATACTGAGCAGAAAGTGCCAAATGTCAAGAAGAAAGGAGACAAAGTATTGTATGATTCTTGGTGAAAGAAAACATGGCAGTGTCATTAGCCTTGAAGGATGGGTGGTGTGCGGGGGGGTGGGAGGGATGCTGGAGGAAAAGCATTTGTGAAGAGAACAGCATGAGGTGTCCAGATGCTGAAAAAAATAGGCTACAGTTTTGGGAACAGATACAGTTTTGCTCAGTTGGAATCAAGTGTATAAGAAACTGGGAAAAATATGTGTTGATAGTTTGGAATAAAACTGTGGCTAGCTCTAGCTCCAGGTTAAGAAGTTTGAATTTGCTAAATAATTTGACTCCTAATAATAAAAACATAGTGTAGACTCTGGAATGCTATGGTCTTGTTAATCTGAAGGTGAACAAAAGTGTCCATAAGTTGCTTTAAAGATAGCGGCCATAATGAGGGGAGGGTAGAAAGAGATAAAGTCAGAAATTTATTAAACATCTACTTTTTTTTTTCCAGATTCGAATTTTTCTTACAAAAGTTACGATACATGTTCATTTTAAGTTTATTCAATCAATTTCTTAGAGGTAACCTGTCCTTGTTAGGAACATGTTTAGACTTTTTCTCTGAATTTATAAACACATATTCCTTAAAAAAATGAGACCTGTATTGTGCATACTGTTTTGCAATTTAATTTATTACATTGGCATCATTTCAAATCAATTTATAGAAGCTAAAACATTCCTTCTATAGTATATAATGTTCCACTGGGGGGATATATTGTAATTTTATTTTGACCAGTTCAGCATAAGTGGATATTGATTTTTTCCATGTTTTTGTTATTTAAAACAGTATTTTCAGTTAAAAAGATCTTTAGATATTCCTCTACTTTTATTGCTGTTGCCTTTGCATTCTTGTTTTATTTTCATGAAGTTGGTAGATGGCTTAGTACATGAAAGGTAGCCTCTATGATTATTTATCAGATTTAGAAATTCTAACAATGTTGGGGAAAATTGAAAACCGAGTTAAGTATTTCAGTTACCTATTGGGATATACCACCCCCACCCCCCAAATGCACGTACTTGAATGATAAATTCTTAGTCTTTCTTTGGTGCAGGGGGTTGACTGGGCACTGGTGGGCCATTATCACTTGGGATCGTTCATGCTGCCTAGGTAGACGGTACCCAGGGCTTCATCTGTCTGGTAGTTCAACTGGACTGGTGTCTAAGATGACTCCTTTATTCACACGTCCAGGGCCTCGGTGCTCCTTGCCTTCACACTATTTATTTCCTCTTCATGCGTATTGGGCTTTTTAAAGATGGTGGTCTAGTGAATGTACTTAATGCAAGGTAGCTAGCTTCTGAGAAGCAGGAAGCAGGAATTTCCAGGCCAGTTAAGGGCTATACCCAGAATCGGCCCAGCATCACCTCTGCCGTATTCTTTAGGGCAAGCAATCACAGTCATTTCCGGGTGGTTTGGTACCAAATCAAGCAGGGGGTGTGGTCACCAAAAGGTTAACAGTGGAAATGACAGGAGATGAGGCTTGGAAATAAGTGAGAGTATTCAATGGCTAACATGTGGAAGGGTATTTGAGATACAGGGGAAAAAAATCACGGTGACATGAAACAGGTGGACATAGGGGACATGAACCTCTTTGCATTTTAGAAAAACAAAATACCATGGCAGTGACAGAATGAGTTGGAGGAATATGAGATTAGAGGCAGTAGATCATGTTAGAGTCCCTTTCTTGGTAAGAGCTAATGGCCTCTATTAAAAATAAAAAGCATGCCCAGGAATGGAGGTTTGAGGCTAGGTATGAAAAATGTTGAGAGGTAGAATTTATAAGATGTGTTCACTGTCCGCTTGGCTGTTAGGCTGAGAAAGAGGAAGTCTAGAATGACTCCTGAGTGTCTGGCTAGAGTGCATAGTGGATGGAAGTGCCAGTCACCAAAGAATGAAGCAGAAAGAGCAGGGTCAGAGGAGTCTGCTTTTAAAACATCTATAGGAAATCCAGGTGGAGCTGCCCTGACTCCATTCCAAAATCTTAAGCTGGGCATAATGACTTGGGATTTATTAGCAATTAGCTAGCAACTGAACGCATGAGATCAATTAGCTCTTGTAATACTCAAGGTATTCAAGAAGATAGAGCAATTAAGACCGGGAGCAAGGAAGAGAACGAGGCAGGAGTGAAACAGAGGAACAGGGGATGGATCCAGTTGCAGGATGGGAGTAGTGAGTGATGTAGCCACTCCAGATTGGTTGGTTAGGCAAGTTAGATCACTTCAGTGTGGTTACCTCTGCCAAGGGTGGTCACTCTTGTGTTGAGAGGGTGAGGGAAAGGTGAGGCAGGAGATACCATTTCCAAAGGATTAGTTCTTTTCACTATTCACCTTAGTGTTTTAGCACACATTCACTTTCTTGGCGCTCCTTTTGTGTCTGAGTGTACAACGTATTCTATTCCGTAATTCCATGACCTGCAGCTTTAGTGATTTCATCCAGCCGAATTATTTCCTGCTCATGATTTTTCTCTAAACCTGAAGTTATTATGTGTATGTGGCTTAGTTTGTGACTTATTTCTCTTCTTTTCTGTCTTAGCATCTAAGTGAGCTTATTTCCCTGTCTCAGCAGACTTCCCTCAGTTATGCTTAAAATGTCAACTTGAGGAAATCATTCTTACAGGTTTAAATACTTCTATTTCAAGTGACCCTCCTTAAAATACAACCTTCCATGGTAGATGTGATGTCTTGCTGTGAATAGAACTGTATTGAGAAGGGACAGGGAAAGTTGTGATGGGAAGGGTATATTTTTTGTGCTTGAGCGTCGCAGGATGGGCTGTGCTGGGATGTTGAGAATTTAACTTGAATTTCCAGAGACTGTGCCAGGATACGGGCAATGACATTTCCAATAGGGAATGAGAAAGGGAAACACTTTTTGCTGAGTACCTAATGTGCTTCTATACGTATTATCTCATTCTGTAGTCATAGTCAGTCTGTACTATCTGTCTTACTTACAGATGAGAACATTGAGGCCTTCAAAAGTTGAATTATTTGCTCCAGAATTAGAATGCATTTTTCCCCCCCAAAACCTTGTATTTGCAAATCCCTAGGTTGATCCAATTCCTACCAGCATGTGAGCTTTTTCTACATTCATGGGTTTTATGGCCCAGTGCCTCAGATGAGAGCTCAGAGTCCTCTGCCATCAGTTTTCCCCCATCTCATGTATTTCATTGTATCAGTCAAAATTCTTTGGGTTGGAAGTAACAGACACTCAATTCAAATTGGCTTAAGCAGAAGAGGCAGTTTATTGGCTCACATAATTGAAAGATCTGCGGGATATTGGAATTCAGGCATGGTCGAATCCAGAGTGTTCAAAGAAAGTTGTCAGGAAACTGTCTCTTTCGAAGCATGGTCATTATTGTGATTTGTACTGACCTCTTTTTGGGGCCGACTGACCCTGTGTAGGGACAGAGATCACCTCTGGTAGCTCCAGCTTTATGCTGTACTAGCTTAGAAGACCCAGGTGACAGAGTGCGTGTACCCCAGAGCTGCCCAGGTCTTCCTAGTATTACTCTTAGAGGTTGGTTTCAGTCACGTACTCATCCCTGAACTAAGCTCAGGGGTGGTGGAGGGGGGGTGTTGTCCTTCCTGGCCAGGTCTGAGTCACATGCCAAATTTTGGAGCCTTAGCTTCATCCAAACCATGTCCATTATAAGTGGAAGGAAGGGTATTTGTCTAAAGGAGAATCAGGATGCTATTAGAAAAGAAGAGAAATGGAATCCTGGACAGTCACAAACAACAGATGTCCACTGTCGTTTTCACATTATTACCCTCCCTGGGCCTTCTGCTCTAGTCAGTAACGCAGAGATGATTATGAGATGATTTTCCCTCTGCACATTCCTACCTGCTGTTTCCTATGCCCTTTGCTATTCCATCCGACCAATCCTTTGATCCTTTCAAAGACCTCCCTCACAAGTGCTCCCTGCATTTGGGAAGCACGAGAGATCTCATTTCTCTCAACTGTATGTTGGTTTTTAAATGTAAATAGAATTTTTGCCATATATCCTGGTGCAGGGTATATCTTCATGTACGTAACAATTCAGAGCCCAGGGATAGGAATCTACAGACAAAATGCACTAAGATTTAACTGGAAAAGTATCATCCTCACCCTGCCACCAGGCCATGCAATGAAAGTGAAAGGCTGAATTTGGGGAAGTCGTTCAGTAAAATTCCTTGTGATCACATTGAAATAAAATATTTCAAACCCATTAGGAAGGCAGGCAGCGGCAGTACAGCATCCTCCACACCCAAGTTCCCATCCTGATTCCAGGAAGGTCTCTATGTACGTGTGTGTGCAGGTGTGTATTTGTGCTCTGCTTTGCTTCAGATGTTTAGGGCCACTCCTTGGGCTGTTTGATCTTCCTAATTGATGAAGTACAACTCCACAAGTTTTGAATTTGGCTCCAGCATCTCCTGACTTGTCTCTCTTCTTTCCTCCTCCACCTTTCTCCCTCTAATTCTTCTTTTTCCTTTTTACCCCCTTGTGGCTTTCTTTTTGTCCTTATCCCATCACACTTCTCCCTTGGTAGCATCCATCCCCGTTTCTTGAGTTAAATACTATTATCATTGAACTCTGTTGGACTATACAGGTTTTTACCAGTCCCTAAGACATAGACAGGAATGAAAGTTACTAGAATCTCTATGCTTTCTTTGTCTAGGCTATATCGTGATCACTCTAAGTACAAAATAAGTATTGCTGAGGCTCTTTCTAGAAACAGAATCCGAACAAAACAAGTTAGCGCAGAAGCTCTCAGGAGCACCTACTTTGATGGATCTTTATCTCACAGCAAATACGAAAAGAAATTCTTCCAACAAAACATTTCTAAGGGTACTTTTTTATATTGTGGAAAAAAAAATCTTTATGAAATCTCCACTCCAGGCAAAAATTTCCCTCAAGTAATTCCAAAATGTCATGGATCTCAGTTAATTTGTTGGAAACTGAAGGAATATGAATTCTCTATGTTTTCTGATACCAATGTAAAATTGTCCTGAAAAATTAAGCTTTCTGGTTTTCCAGCAAATCTAAATAAAACTGAATGCCTTACCTTTTTTTTCTTTTCAACCTCATTTGAATGTTGGTTATTTTGGTAAGGATTACATCCTAAGACTCTTCTTTGATTAGCACTGGGCCTATTTTTTTTTTTTATATATAATGCCCATTTAACAAAGAAATAAGAATACTGTTTTATCTGCAAGTAGCATCTTAGTTGCCAACAAAACCCAATTGGCTTTTCAATTCCTAAATGGTTTCATATCAGTGTGCCTCTCTGCTAAGGTATGGTAAAGACAGATGTATCTTGAAAGAAAAACAAACAAAATGAACATAGTATAAGGCAAGGCAAGCTTCAGAACAAAACACAAGTATAAATGATTTTGCCTACTCTTTCTAAATGAGGAAGGGAAGTAGGAACTGAACCAAATAACACTGCTGGGGTGATACCTGTGATGGTGCTTTTGGTGGTGGAGTGAGAGCATTGACTGTGTCTGCAGGATATTTAGCCTTTCCTGAATTTATAGAAACTTTCATAAAGAGATTGTTCTGTACTTAGTCTGATATTTCACAGCCAATTTTATATAGGGCATAGTGAGAGAGATGAGAAGGGGGAGATAGAATATGTGCTCAACACAGTTTACAATAACGTGGGAGTCAGCTATAAAGACTTGTTCCTTCTGATTTTTTTCTTTCCTGTTCTGACTTGACAAAATCCTAGCTAGGTAAGCTCAGAAGCGAAGCAAAATAGAACAAAAGTCTAACCCATTTTTGTTATGTGGTTGAAAAAATTAGAGGTTATTCTTTTTCTTTTAATATTATTAGATTCTAATTAATCATTCATTTGCAAAGGGCTTGTTTCTTACAGTTGAGGCTGGTAATCAAAAGATGCCCACAATCAATATAATTTGGCTTACAAGATGATACGTAGTCATGTGTCAAAGCACTTGGGGCAAGCATGCTTCCTATAAATTGAAAAATGGGCTTGCGTTATCTGTGCTGAGGCCAGGAATAATTCACATAGGAAGGGTACCCAGAGCACACATGCGCACACACAATACACATGTCAAATAGATCACTGAAAAGAATACTTCCCTGCATCGTTTACAAATGATGGCTCAAAATCCCAGTGACAGTCTCAGCGGTCCTGCAGCCCTATTTAAAAGTTCCCAGAGGTGTCATAGATTCCTGGACAGGCCACAGGAAACGAAAAACCTTGGCCGCGAGATAGAAAAGTGCAGCGTCTCAAAGTCAATACAGGGCAGAACTCTCTCTCACAAAGGAGAAGCCATTCTTTAGACACACACTATTACAGTTTCCTGCTGAGAGTGGTATAAATTTTTACCTACTGTTGGAGACTTGCTAAGTTTCTTTCCAGGAATTTTTCATTATTACACAACTGCTTTAGAAACTAACCACAATTTCCCCCACATTCCATGAGCAACTTCTTGGGCTTAGAAACTTTTATAAAAGCAAGTCTATGCATGGGAAATGAATATAGTTAAACATCAGCTTCGACAAATGAGTTCACTCAGGTCTCCATTAGGAAAAAAGGAACTCTTTCTAAATGTAAAGAAATCTGTAATTCACTTTTTACAGCTTTATTTTACCACCAGATTTAGATAAATATGAATTACTGATGCGCCCGCTGTTTTGCCTCTGTGCCCAGAACTTCCCCTGGTGGTCTCAAGAAATGAAAACAGACCTTCCTAGAGAGCATGTCGTAGGACCAAGGACTTAAACACAGGCAGATTCTTTCTGAATCTCTAGTAATTAATTATCATCAGTTGTCTCATTGACAGCTGGGGGCCACATTTAGCCAACCAGCTGCCCTGCGGTGCACAATGCTGTGTTTGTTCTAAGCCCCTTGGGCGATTCTTGCTGTATGTAAAATAGCAGCAGTTGGAGTCCCATTTGCTTCCGCATAGATGCTTTATGACTTGCGTGTCAGGACTATGGCAACCCTTCAGGACCAGTGAGTGCCCGGTGAATACCGGAGATGATTCTCTGGATGTGAGCGGAGAGAACAGGAAATGATTAAACCACAAGTGGAAATAAAACAGAACGCCCAACAAAATGGCATTAAAGTGTGAAGTTGGTTCAAGCCTGACTTAATTATTTCGCTTATTAGGAATTTTTCTGTGGAGATTTGAGGTGGAAGATCCAGCCCTCAGCGAGGACCCCTGTGAATGTTTCTGCTCCTCTGTAGGAAACATTTTGGTACAAAACATGTCTTACCAGACTGTGACGGACATAATTGAGTCTAGCCTGTTACTAGATCTTACTGATCTATGAATTAACGGATGATATTCTGCAGGCAATATCCTGTGTCCTTATCTGTTTCTTTAAATATCAGCAGTATACTCCTACCTAATACAGCAGAGTAAATCTGAGCTTTGGAAGAAATAGCAGAAAATTCTGAATTTGGTCTGTTATCCAAGTGAACGTTCTCAGACTTCAGAGGTCAAGGGCTAATATATTCATCATCTTAAAGGAAGTTCAGGAAACTGGGTGCTGCTTTTGTCCTCAATTTCCTTTTGGTGTGTTGAACACAGCCTGTAAAATGACTTTAAAGCCTTGGCAGTTTTAGCAGAGACTATTCTTCTATTTATAGAATGCTCTTCAGATAGACTCCTTGTTTATCTCTTTACCCGGCTCCTATCTTCTTAAGAGTTGTCTCTTATGAATTTAAAATTAATTCAAATGAATGCAGCCAGAGGGGTGGGAAGGAGTCTGAGAGGTCAATTCTGAGTTCACAGCAGCTCTATCGTGTCCACATTTTTTTTTTTAACTTGATCAGATATATCTGATCAAGAGGCGAGATCCGGCAGTGTTTGTTCTGGAACAGGCTAGTTGCTGCTGGTTTCTTTTTGAAAAATTGCTCTCAAGGTTGTCAAGATTTATTAAAGCTCGATCCATGACAACTTTGTAATTAACACTTAAATTTTTTTTTGAATTTCAAAAACGTGTGTGTACAAGGAATTGTCTTGATTTATGTGTGTGTGTAAATGCATGTGTGTGCTTACTAATTGTACAGCTACAAGCTTGGTTCCAAGCTTGTATCTGTAAACTTGGGTTTACAGTCTTGAAGACTTCTTTGAACTATCATTCACTTAGGATTTGAGTTGCAAAAAGACACGTCATACTAAGCAAATCCTGGTAAACATCACGGTTTTGCCCATGTTTCAGTATTTCTTTTCCTGGTTTCAATTTGACATTGTTCTGACACGAATTGGAAAAGTATTTCTCAGCTTTGTAAAATTCACATCAACATCTGTTACCACTGTAAAAGTTTATAGTTACATGGAAATTTGAAATGTAAATCAGATATCATTTTCTGTTACAACTTTCAATTAAAAAGAAGTAGCTAGATGTTTTAAGGGAATCGGTGTTAGCAGAGGGATGCTCAC
This sequence comes from Camelus bactrianus, assembly GCF_048773025.1. NCBI lineage: Eukaryota > Metazoa > Chordata > Mammalia > Artiodactyla > Camelidae > Camelus > Camelus bactrianus. Next base: position 82,283,971 of record NC_133541.1, read on the forward strand.
AGAACTGCCTTTTTACCTAGAATCTAAATTTGTGCTGGCCAACGCCATCTTCTCTTTTGGTGACGTTTTGTGTGTTATGCAGTGAGAAACATGGTCCTTCTCCAAAATACTTCTGATGATAGGAAACAGTTAAATATTGGCCCAAATATTACTGAATTTTATCTTTTGTCTTAGCATACATTTTATTAAGGATGGTACTGGTGTTTCTGAAGAAAATTGGAAACAGCTTTTCCACCTTCAAAATGACTCCAGATTTCTCTATTGTGAAGGAGAGCCATCTCTGACCTAGAACTGGGTAGATTTTAATAGTAGCAGCAATGTTAATGGAAAGGCTTACACCCTGTTAAGTGCTTTAAGAAGTACTTTACCTGGTATATAATAGACACTCAATAATGGTTTTGGAATGAGTGAAGCACAGAAGGAAAAATGCACAATAAAAGCAGTGGGAAACTATCCTGGTAATTAACAGGGAGGCTTTTAACCCAATAATACGGTATTTTCATCTCTTTATGGTTACGTTACTTAATCTTTTTTCTCTTAACAAATAAAATGTATTGGGAAGATCAATGTAGAGCCAGTACAGTAAACTCAAGGTGATTTCCTGTCATAGCAAACTTAGGAACAGTTCTTGAATATCTACTTCAGTATTGAGAATTTAGAAATAAACAGAAGAATGCTGAAATTGATGGCATCTAAAGTTCAGTGTCCATAATAAATACAAAAAGTCATTAAGACTTTCATTTTTTTCCACAGTCAGCTTATTCCCAGACCTCTTCCTTTTTCATTGTCAATCATGAACCTTGATATTTTCTTAAAGTCAAGTCAGTTAATAGGTGGAAATACTTGTTTACCACATTCTAACTCTAATGCACGAGATACACTGATGGGGTTTGGTGTCGGAGAGACCTAGCTTTGCAGTTACTGTCAGCTCTCAAAATGTTTCCTCATGTGAAAATGGTCATAATGACACTTAGCTTTCAGGGTTTGATCAGTAGGTACTAAGACATAGGATTTGACAAAAGTGTTTCAGCCCAATTTCTAAATGCATAAGAACTGGTGAGCTAGTATCCTAATAAGTTTCTGTGGTCCTTTATGGTTAGGGTGACCATGTAATTGATCATCCAAGCCAGGAGACTTTGGAGAATGGAAGTAAAAACTATTCATACTTGCACTGAGACACCAGGCATAAATCAGCACTATGGGCAAGTTGGGAACCATAGTCGTCCCAATCCCGACACATCCATCTGGAAGTAAAGCAGGCTTACTCGACGTTAAAGAGAAACAGAACATGTAAACCTTCCTTCTAAATGTGATTAAAATGGCAATAAAGGAGGTTTTTTCCTTCAATCCACTGCATAAGTTATTTGTGTTACTGCCTGAGTAAGAAGACGATAATTAAGAGGGGAGAATTGTATTGGTGGTTTCCCTCTGGAAACCAACATGGAGAGAAGAAAAGTTCCAGCAAGGGGAGATGGAGCAGTGGGAGGCGTCTGCTGTAGGACAGGGCTGCTCAAAGTGCGGTTCTTGGACAGGCAGCACTCGCATCGCCAGAGAGCTTGCTGTAAAGGCAAGTTTCAGTGGCGTGTTTCACACCCGCTAAAAGGGAATATATGGGTCCAGTGCCCACGGGTCTGTTTTAACAAGCTCCTCGTGTATTCTTCTACACACTGAAGGTTTAGAAGCTCTGCTCCAGGAAATCCAGAGATTTTTGAGTTTGTAAAAGTAACCTTAGAGGTCGGCCAACCTCCAATTTACATACAAAGAAACCAAGTCTTGAGAGAGGTGAAACACCTGGATTAATGAGCAAAGTTAAGGGGAGGGAAATGAGAGGGACAGCCTGGGTTTTTCCATTGCATATTTCTTTCCGGTTTGTTATAGTGATACATTGCCCATCTCCTGATGCCCAGATATCCCTTACTATGTTTTGAACACTATCTCTCCCTATCAATGAAGGACAAATGTATACTATTCAGTATTGTGTTTTTACTCCCCACATTCAAACTAATTCACAGTATGCCTGGGGATGTGTAAGAGGTTGGGGGTTTTCATCATGAAATATATTTGTTTGGCTCTGACGAATTTATGCTTGCAGTAAGTTATCATCTTCATTTGCTTTAAATGAAATCTGTAACTTAGAGACGAGTAAAAAGAAGAAGGGTGTCACAAATTAAGATACTGGGCGCTGTCATGAGGATCTTGGACTACTGGGAGGTGTGTGACTTAGACAACTCAGTGGGAAAAAATAAACAATGGAGTCAGAAAAATGTAGGATATACTTTAGGATAATAACAATAGCTGATATTAACTGACAGCTAGGCAACGTATGCCAGGCAGCCCAGTGCTCCATGGGTCGTATTTAGCCCTTGTAGTTGTCATATGATGTGGGTGATAACCATTATTTCAGTTTTAAAGATGAGAAAGCGTTGTAAAGATAAAGACAGGTTAAACTGACGTTCTTACGTTTGATTACAGAAACCACTATTTCAGTTTGTTCACATAGACCCCAGCCGCTACCACAGAACAGTAACAACAGCTGCAACCAAACAAGAGAGATTTAAGGTTGCTGGCAGAAATAGATACTACACAGCAAATAAAACAAATTTAAAAGAAAGAAAGTGAGGGAAAGTGATCATATGTTAGGAACATGAGAGAAGCCAAAGAAAAGACAATGCACAAAATAACAGCAAATAGATAAGCATATCTGTTATAAATCAGCCAAATTAGCAACCAGTGTGAAGGAGGAAATAAAACAAATTATAAGATTCATAGAGTCCATAAAGTAAAACATAAAAAGAAACTTTTGAAAATCTTGATTGCTACCAATACTGGGATGAGAAATGAATTTTTCCAAGGGGCCCTCATAACTTATAATAGTATTAATCACTAGCATTTAATTCAGTACTTGGCTTCTATTACTCCACTTAGTCTTCATAGACAGTTGGGAGTTATTCTCATTTTGAAGGTGGGAAAATTGAGGCCCAGAGAAGTTAAGTAAATTGCTTACGGTCACACAGCTGGCAAATAGCAGAACTCGGATTCCAAACCAGATCTATTTTGGGGCCCCAGGCAATGGTTTTAACTACCAAATCACACAGATTCTTGAAAACTTTGATACAATATACTCTGGCATGTATTTAAAAGGGAGCTCTCTGTTTCTCACAGCTCTCCTCAATCAAGTACAATGAAATCGTTTTAGGGAGAATTTTGCAAAAACAATCCCCGAGGCAGCCAATGCAGCAAGAGTCAGTAATGTATTTTTTGTGCCGAACTTTTCCTGGACCAAAGCTTTAGAAGAGGGCTTCAGTTTGCCGGGCATTGTGTTGCATTGTGCTACATGTATCAAGTGGCAGGGTGATGACTCTAACATACTGCAGATGAGAGCTTCATTAAAAACTCAAAAAGCCAAAACCTTGGTATGAAGAACTGTGATTGGATTTGGAATTCATTTCAACGTTACATTGGATAATGTAAAAATAACAAGAGCTGTTAGCTTCTTGAACTAAAAATGTCAACTGTTGGAAACCTTTTAAAGGATGTGAAAAGGTCTTAGATTTTTGTCCGTTGCTTTTTGTTAACAACTTAATTGAGGTGTAATTGGCATACGATGAATCGCACATATTTAAAATGTATAATTTGATATGTTTGCCATGTGTTTACACCTGCAAAAACGAGCACCACCTTTAAGAGTGAATACACGAATCACTCTAAAACGTTTCCTCCTATCCCCTTGGAATCCATTCTTCTTTCTCTTCAGTGCTCGCCCCTTCCCTGGCCAGCACGGCTCTGCTTTCTGTCACTACAGATCAGTTCACATTCTCTAGAGCAGGTGTTGGCAAACCACATGGCCTGTGAGTCAATTACTTGTTCTTGTGAATAAAGTTTTATTGGTGCCCAGTCCTGCTCATTCATTTACACTTTGTCTAAAGCTGCTTTTGCTGTACAGTATCAGAGCTGAGTATTTGCAACACAGACTCTATGACCTTCCAGTATTTGCTATCGGGGTCTTTACCAAGGAAGTGTATTAACCTTTATTCTAGAGTTTTGTATAAATGGAACCATAGGGTACACCCTTAAAAAAGCAAAGATGCTCTGGTTTCTTTCATTCAGCTTAAGCACTTTGAGATTCATCCCTGTTGTTGCAAATATTGTAGTTTATTCTTTCTCATTGCTGAGTAATAATCCATTGTATGGATATGCTGAGACTTGTTGATTGATTCACCGTTTGATGTACGTTTGGGATGTTTCCAGTTTGGGGCTATTACAAATAATGGTGCAGTGAGTTTCCATATACAAGACTTTGGATGGGCAGACTTTTTCTTTATTTTTAGAGAAATTCTTCAGAGGGGATGATTGGACTATGTAGTAGGTGTATGTTTAACTTGGTAAGAAACTATTTAACTCTTTTCCGAGTAGTGGAGCCATTTTTCTCTTCCCACCAGCAGTGTGAGAGCTTCAGTCCCTCTGCATGCTTCCCAGCACTTGGCTTGGGCAGTCTTGAAAATTTTCACCATTCTGCACACAACCACGTGTAGTGGTATCTCACTGTAGTTTTAATTTGCATTTTGTTAATTGGTGATGAAGTTGAGCATGTTTTCATGTACTTACTTGCCATTTATATTTGGGTATGCATGTATGAAATACCTTGTCAGCCGAGGGAGGCTGACGTGGGGTTCTAGGAGGTGAGTGGCCCAAACGAAAAAATGCACGAGGAGTTGACATACTGCCGGACAGACTTCAGCCAGAGACACCATGGGGTTAACAACACTTTATTGCCACAGGGAGGTGCGCGCCTATGATGAACCTGTCCTGCTTTTATCTGTTTTTCTGTCAGCACATGCGCAGTCTGAGTTTCTTTGTTCATTAGGCTTACAGAATATCTCTAGCACATGCTACTTCTATTTTCTTTGTTCTAAATCTTATATAATTGATGCATGTGTGGAGCAGTTATTTACTGCATACTACAAACATGCTCTGTAGTCGCAGCCTTGGGTCCCACGGCCTTAACTTATCTCAAGGCTCTGGCCATGGCCTTGGGCCCCATGGCCTTAACTCGTCTCAAGGCCAGCTCACATACCTATTCAAATATTTTGCTCATTTTTTAATTAGGTTATTTTGTAATTACTGGATCTTGAGAATTCTTTTTATGCTATGGTTACAAGTCCTTTGCCAGATAGGTGATGTGCAAATACCATCTTCTAGCCTGTAGCTTGTCTTTTTATTTTCTTAACATTGTCTTTTGAAAGCAGGAAGTTTAAAAATGAAACTCCAGTTTACCAACTTAATCTTTATAGATTGTGCCTCTGATGTTATATTTAAGATGTCTTAACCTAGGCCAAGATCAGAGAGATTTTCTCCAGTGCGTTCTACTATAAGTTTTATGATTTTAGGATTTAGAACTGTGATTCATTTTGAGGTAATCTTTCCATATAGTGTGAAGTATATAAATAGTTCCTTTTTTGTCTTTCTTTCTTTCTCTCTCTTTCTCTCTTTTTCTCTCTTTCTTTCTTTCTTTCTCTCTTTCTCTCTTTCTTTCTTTCTTTCTTTCTCTTTCTTTCTTTCTTTCTCTTTCTTTCTTTCTTTCTTTCTTTCTCTCTTTCTTTCTCTTTCTTTCTTTCTCTTTTTCTTTCTCTCTCTTTCTTTCTTCCTTCCTTCCTTTCTTTCTTTCTTTTTCTTTCTTTCTTTCTTTCTTCTTTTCTTTCTTTTCTTTCTTTCTTCCTCTTACCAAATTTTCCTGTATCATTCATTGATTGAAAAGACTATCTGCTGAAATAACTTTAAATATTTGTTAAAAATCACTTTCCTGCATATTCATAAGACTATTTCTGGACCCTTTATTCCATTTAAACATTTATCTTTACACAGATACCACGTTCTTTTGATTACTCTAGATTTATAAGTATTAAAATCAGGTAGCACTAGTCTTTCAATTAAATTCTTTTTAAAAAATTTGCAAAACTGTCTCTGGTATTTTTTTCTATTTCCGTGTAATTTTAAAAATTTAACAATTTTTACGAAGAAAATTCTGCCAGATTTTAATTGGGATTTCATTGAATTGATAGATCAATTTGGGGGGAATTGACGTCTTGACAACATTTTCTCTCCATGTATAACCCCATTTATTGAGGTCATCTTTAATTTCTCTCAGCAGTGTTTTGTAGTTTTTAACACACAGGTCTTTCACATCTTATTGTCAGATTTATTACCCAAGTATTTTATATTTTTTGATGCTTTATTTTATAATTTCAATTTGTGCTAATATATAGAAATATAATTGATTTTTGTGAATTACTCTTGAATCTTGCTAAGTTAATTTTTTAGTTATGGTAGTTTTTGTGGATTCCAGCTGACTTTCTGTGTAGATGACAATGTCATTTGTGAACAAAGACAGTTTTATCTCAGTATGTATAATCTGAGTATTATTTATTTTTCTGGCCTCTTTGCACTGGCCAGCACTTGGAGTGCAGTGTTGAAAACAGCAGTGGTGAGAGGAGATATCCTTGCCTTTACCTTAGTCTTGGGGAAAATCTTTCAGCTTTTCACCATTAAAGTATGATGTTAGCTGTAGATTTTGTTTGTTTTTGTTTTTTGATAGATACCATTTATCAGGTTAAGGAAATTACCTTCTGTTCATAGGTAGCTGAGTTTTTTTTTTTAATCAAAAATGAGTACTGGATTTTGTTGAATGACTTTTCTGTACATATTGAGATGATTTTTTTCTAAGTTGTTAGTATATTGCAATACATTGACTTTTTAATGTTAAACAAATTCTGCATTCTCCGGATAAGTCTTACTTTGTCATGATATATTACACTTTTTACATGGAGTTGAATTTTACTTGCTAAAGTTTTGTTCAGAATGTTTGCATCTGTGTTCACGGGGTATATTGGTATGTGGTTTTCCTTTGTTGTAATGTCTTAGTCTGATATTACTACCTAGTTAACGCTGTCCTCATAGAATGATTGGTGGCATGTTTCCACCTTGTCAACCTCCTGAAAGAATGTGTAAAATTGATATTAGTGTTGACTTTCGAATAATGTGAGGGTTAATCCACGGATTACTTAATAGTCAGCCTTCTGATTCACCCACCCATGGACTGTGTAGTACTATAATATTTACTGTTGAAAAATAACCGGTTTTAAGTGGACAACTGTATTTCTCACTTAAGTATTTGGTGGAATCACTGGTGAAGCTATTCTGGCCTAGATTTCTCTTTATGGAAATGTTTTTACTACAAATCCAATTTCTTAGTTAGATTCAGATCTATCTAGGTTATTTATTTCTTGAATAATATTTGGTAGTGTGTGTATTTCTAGAAATGTGTCCATTTCATTCAAGATTCGATATTTACGGGCATAAAGTTGTTGTTAACATTCACTTCAGATCTTCTTGTTATTTGTATGATGAGTAATGAAATTATCTCCCCTTTCTGATATTGGTAATTTGTGTCCTTTTTCTTTTTTTACAGGTCAGTCTGGCTAGAGGTTTATTTTACTGGTCTTCTCAGTAAAATTGTTTCCATTGCCTATTGGTATTTCTTTCTGTCTTATATTCCATTGCTTTCCACTGTGATTTTTATTATTTTCTTTCTTCTGCTTACTTTGGGTTTAATTTGCTCTACCTTTTCTGATTACTTAAGATAGTTTCTATGAGAACTTTCTTTTTTCCTAATGTAGGCTACTGCTATAATTTCCCCCTTGCCCCCGCCCCAGTAGTATTTTAGTGGCATCTCACAAATTCATATATGTTGTGCTTTTATTTTTATTTAGTTCAAAGTATTTTCTGTATTGCCTTTTAACCTTTTCTTTGACTCATGGACTTTTCCCCCCCCCTTTTTTGAAGTGTTAGTTTCCAAGTATTTAGGAATTTCCAGAGATCTTTTTGCTATTAATTTCTAATACAATTTCATTATGGTTAAAGAACGTATTTCACATGACTTGAGTTCTTTTAAATATATTGAGATTGGAGTTTTGGTCTAGAAGTTGGTCTATCTTAATAACTGTTTTGTGAGAACTTGAAAGCAATATATGTTTTGTTGTGTGGAGTATTATGTGAATGTTATTGAGGTTAAATTAGTCAATAGGGTTCTCCTTACTGATGGTCTGTCTACTTTTCCTGTCAGTTATTGAAAGTGGGGTATTAAAATCTGACTATAATTATTGAATTTATTTAGTTCTTTTTGCAGTTCTACTTTTTGCTTTACCAATTTTGAATGTCTGATATTAGGTACATAAACACTTAAGTGCAAAATCAGTTAGGATTATTATGTCACCTTGATGAATTACCCCTTTTGTCATTATGAAATTACATTTTTTGTCCCTAATTATATTCTTTGTTCTGAAAACTACCTTGATTCTAATATAGCTACCTCACCTTCCTTTTTATTAGTATTAATACATATTTCCTATCCTTTTACTTTTAATTCTTTTTTTTTTTAAATGGAAGTACTGGGGGTTGAACCCAGGACCTTGTGCCTGCTAAGCATGCACTCTACCACTGAGCTATACCCATCCCCAAATCCTTTTACTTGTGTCTTTATATTTAAAGTGCGTTTCTCGTAGGCAGAATACAGTGGTCTTACTTGTTCATTCAGTCTGACAATCTCTAACTTTTAATTGGGGTGTTGAGATCATCTACATTTAATGTGATTGTTGATATGCTAAGATTTGACTTAATCATTTTGGTGTTGGTTTCCTACTTGTCGGATCTGTTTTTTCTTGACTTTTTCCCTTTCCTGTCTTATTTTGGAGTAATCAAATATATTTTATAATTTCATTTTTGTTCTTTTGAAGGTTATTATAAGTATTTGTTTGGACATTTTATTTTTAATCTTTTAAACATGTTTTAAAACATTTTTTATTGAGTTTTAGTCATTTTACAATGTTGTGTCAAATTCCAGCGTAGAGCACAATTTTTCAGTTATACATGAACGTATGTATATTCATTGTCACATTTTTTTTTGCTGTGAGCTACCACAAGAAGTTGTATGTATTTCCCTGTGCTATACAGTTGCATTTCTTTACACTAATGATGAATCAACAGAAAAAGAAAGTAAAGAAACAATCCCCTTTAAAATAGCACCCAAAGTAATAAAATACCTGGGAATAAATCTAACCAAGGAGGTGAAAGACTTATAAACAGAAAACTATGAAACACTGATTAAGGAAATTAAAGAAGACTTAAAAAAATGGAAAGATATCGCATGCTCCTGGATTGGAAGAATCAATATTGTTAAAATGGTCACACTGCCCAAGGCAATCTACAGATTTAATGCAATCCCTATCGAATTACCCAGGACATACTTCACAGAAGTAGAACTAATCATAATAAAATTTATAAGGAACCACAAAAGAACCTAGAATTGCCAAAAATTACTGAAGAAAAAGAAAGAGGCTGGAGGAATAACTCTCCCAGACTTCAGACAATACTATAGAGCTACAGTCATCAAAACAGCATGGTATTGGTACAAAAACAGACATATGGACCAATGGAACAGAATAGAGAGCCCAGAAATGAACCCACAAACTTTTGGTCAACAATCTTCGACAAAGGAGGCAAGAATATACAATGGAATAAAGACAGTCTCTTCAGCAAATGGTGTTAGGAAAACTGGACAGCAGCATGTAAAGCAGTGAAGCTAGAACACTCCCTTACACCATACACAAAAATCAACTCAAAATGGATCAAAGACTTAAACATAAGACAAGATACAATAAACCTCCTAGAAGAAAATATAGGCAAAACATTATTTCACATACATCTCAAAAAGGTTCTCCTATGGCAGTCTACCCAAGCAATAAAAATGAAAGCAAGAAGAAACAAATGGGACCTAATTAAACTTATAAGCTTCTGCACAACAAAGGAAACCATAAGTAAAACAAAATGACAATCTGTGGAATGGGAGAAAATTTTTGGACATTTTAGTCATTCGTTTGGGGTTTATAGTTACATCTTTATCTTATTTCACTTTACTATTAAGCATATTATATTATTTCATGGATAAGAAATTTATAATAAAATAATTCCACTTCCCATTATGGTTTTTATATTTAAATAGACAGTTATCTTTTTAAATAGATTAAGATAATAAGAAACAATTTTGTACATTACCCATGTATTTACCATTTTTGATGTAGTTTATTTCTTTGTATAGATTCATAGTTCAGCTGGTACCGTTTTCATTCTGCCTGAAGGACTTTAGTTTATATTAAGTGAGGTTTAGGGTGATGATTTCTTTCAATCTTCTGTCTGAAAATGCCTTTAATTAGGCTTTGATTTTTAAAGATATTATTTCTGGACTCTGACAGTTTTTTTTTCTTTCAGTACTAAAGATACTGTTTCACTGTGTTCACTTGCATTGTTTCTGACAAGATGTTTGTCATCATGCTAATTTTTTGTTCTTCTGTAGTAAACATACCTGTTTTCTCCAGCTACTTTGAAGATTCTCTTTTCAAAACTGGTTTTGAGCAATTTGATTATGTTGTTCTTGGTGTATTTTTCTTGATGATTTATGTGCTTGGAGATAGTAGTAGTTTTTGCATCCATGGGTTTATAGTTCTTGCCAAATTTTGAAAATAGTAGGCTATTATTTTTTTCAAAAATTTTTTTCTGTCTGCCACCTCTCTGCTCTCTTTCAGGGACTCCAATTACATATATATTGGTCTATTTGAAATTTCCCCATTTTTCAATGATGTTCTTTTCACATTTTAAATTAATTTTTCTGTTTGTGTTTTGAATAATTTCTGTTGCTATATTTTACAGTTGACCAGTCTTTTCTTTTGTAATGTCCAATCTGCCGTTAATCCCAACCAGTGTGTTTTTCTTCTCAGACATAGTAATTTTTATCTCTAGTAGTTTTATCTGAATGCTTTTTACATCTTCCATGTCTCTATTTAACTTTTTAAAAAACCTAAATACAATTATAATAACTATTCTAATCTTCTTGCCAATGAATTCTAACAAATATGTCAGTACTAGGTCTAGATTGATTGATTATATCATTTTAGGTTTTGTTTTTCTTTCTCTTTCAATAACTGGTAATCTTGGACTGGATGCCACACCTTGTATATTTTATTTTATTTTATTTTATTTTATTTTATTTTATTTTATTTTATTTTATTTTATTTTATTTTATTTTATTTTATTTTATTGGTGCTGAATATTTTTATATTCCTGTAAATATTATGCTTTTTTTTTTATGGAAAGCATTTGATTCTTTCGAGTCAAGATTTTATGATCTATTAGGTGGGTCAAGAACAGTGGTCAGTCTAGAGTTAATTGTCCCCCTTTACGGGGTCAGGGTCTGTTTCATTATTCTACCCAGTGCCCTGTAAATTATTAGTTTTCTTTTATTCTCTCAGCTGGTGTTCTCCTGGCTCTGGATAGTTTTCCTCACATATACGCATTGGCTGATGTTTTACTGAACAGCTGTGTGGGACCATCTGCAGATCTCTAGGGTTCCCTCTGTACAGTTCTCTTCTCTTCAGTGGTCTGTCGGAATTCTAGCTGCCTTGATCTCCCTGAGTTCTCACCTCCATCTTCTCACTCAGGAAGTTGTCTGCTTGGGTTTCCGCTCTCTATACCTCTCCTTGAAATTCTTCCAAGGCTGTAGGCTTGAGTAAGCCTGTCTCTCGGAGATCACGATCCTTGCTGCCTGATGTCCAGGGTATTGGATATTATACTTGAATATATTTTGTGTGTAACTGTCATTTGTTTCAATGTGAAGGTAAATCTGATACTGATAACTTCATCTGGCTTTACGCTTTTTGTTACCTATCTGCACAAATAAATTTTCTCATGGATGGTGACTCTCAGGATTTTGATGATACCACTATTAAAAATTTTAATTGAGAATTGCATCTAGCCATTTTTAAGAATATTGGAAAGTTGTATTCCCAAAAGCAAGCTAAAGAGTCTCATTAAATATTTGAAAGTATTTTATTTGGACATTTTAGGCACATCTAATAATGATTATCTTCTCTAATGCTTTGCATTTCATGCCTATAATTACATAATGTAAGAGAAGGTAATGAATTTTAAAATCATTTGCAACTTAGATTCCCTCATGTCCCTTAGTGTGTTATACAAAAAAAAAAAAAAAAAAAGCTAATTTTCTATTTGTACCATGACATGAAAAATTTTGGGAAGTGCCGACTTATAAAATCTGATTAAAGCAGTGAGCTCTCTTCCCTGAAAAATGCCCACAGAAATCCAGTGCTACATAAAATTTGGAGGATTTTTTAGGCCTCTTGAATACTACTCATGGACTCCCTCAGTTAAGTCTTCACTAAAAATGTTTCAGCTGAGCATTTGAGCAGTATTTGTTAGGAATGAACTAAAAATTAAAGGTAGATTCTTAAAATAGCGTCTTTAAGCAAGGGGCTAGGCTCTTTGATCAGTGCTACAGCTGAAATCATGTTGTTATGCTGACTTTTGAAAATCTCTTAAATCTCCTGTAAAGTAAAATACCCATGTTTGTATATACAAACCTATTCTGTAATTCTTAAATATACTAAAATTTGAGAACCCTTGAATTTAAAAGGAACAAGAGGAATATCTTTGTATAGATGTTTGTGTTTTCAAAACACTCCTGTTTAAGCTGCCCAGTTCTTAGGTTAAATAGGGCAAAGGTAGAAGTTACTGATGTGGGCCTGGAGGTAAAGGGTTTAGCTTACCTCATTTTAAGAGTAAACATTTAGAACATAAATACTCTAATATTTTTTCAAGTATTTGTAATATTTGACCTCTAACTGTGAAATAAAGCATGATCTTATAAATTGCAAGAATCTTTAAAGTTATATAGAAGTTTTAATACATTGGGAAATCAAAATACAAAAGTCAAAAGCTGATGAAGTCAAAATGCTTTTAGAGTTAGACATGTACATGTACGTATACATGTACCTTAAGAGACAACATACAAAATCTAATCAAATGATGAATGTTGGTGATAGTCACAAACTTATCTGAGCTGAGAATTCCATAATGTGATCTAAGGTATTGACCCCTCTTAAAGTTTTGAAACCCGGATATAGGGACTAAAAAAGGATTTCAGTAAGCAATTGGTGGAAATAAGAATCTCTCCAGGTGTGAAAAGAATAAGAACTGAGCAGCTGTAGTTTACTGGTCTTCTGTGAGAACACATCTTATAACCATTGGGTAATTTAGCATTATATACAGTGATGGAATAAATTGTACAAGACCCCAAAAGAGAAAAATGAAACCTCTTGTTTAGGAATGGATACATATGTGATAAAATACTATACACAAAGAAAATAAACAGCAGGATGATAATCACCATCAGTATTAAAATTTTATTTTATTTTTTTCAGTTTATGTTTGGGCTGAAGTGGGATGATGGGATGGGTGTGGAACTTGTAGGTAGATTTCAGTGTAGGGATGCTCAGGGCAGAGAATGTGCGCTGTGTTCCACTTTTGAGTAGAAGGTTCATAGGTACTCATTTTTATGACTATGCTTTACAATGAATATACTTGTTACATCTACTCAGTTAAAATATTAAATATTAGATTTAAAATAAAAATGAAAACATTTTTATAAGGTGAAGGAAATAATCATAGTACTAATATTTTTGTGTTAAAATTTTTTGTATATTTGATGTTTCTAATAGTTAGAGATATGTAAGAAAAAATAGCTCAAGCTTGGCAGCCCTGCAACTCTAATGGACAATGTGTAACTGTGTAATTGATTCAGTCTTAGGTTTTAAGAAATTTTATCAAGTGGCTAAATGGTGTTGGAATATTAATAACATTAGATTCATTATATTTACAAACTTAATCTGTTCATGAGTTATTGAAATACTGCCATTTTTATTAAGTCAGAGGAAAAAATACATTTAGAAGGAATAAAAAGTCACAAATGTAATAAATGCTGCTTAACATGCTTAAATGTCTTTAACTAGGTTTGCTAATACAACAAAATATTTAAGGACCCTTTTAGAAATAACTGATAAAATCTACCAGATTTAAAAATAGATGGTATGATGAGTCACCTAAATTCACAAGCCTAAAGAAGAATGAAGATTTTAAATTCTTACCTTTAATAAATTTAATAATAATGGTTAAAACTAAACTTGTGATCAATCCTTTTTGTGTGTTAAAAAACTCATATTCATAATGTGTCACCAAGTATATGTATTTTTGCCAAGTAAATGTAGAATCATGGGCTTTACTCATCATCAAACCTGGGGTAGAGTTGACAGCATGCTGTGAAAATTCAGAAGTCCTACAAGGAGAGGTACATGAATAGAAGGCCCCAGGAAGAGAGGCAATCAGCCCCAGCAGGCACAGTCAGTCCTTTCTGAAAAAGAGTTTGGGTTTACTGTGATACAAAGATAAATGGTAATCATGGGCTCAAATTTACAACACAAAGGAAGAATGCAACCATCTTGTCCTAGGGAAAAATTCAAATGAGTTGTAAAAAAATAGACTCCTCCACTTTTAAACAATGAAAATGAAATAAATTATTGGTAATGCCCAACTTTAATAATCTGTCCTAATGAGTAAGTTGCTGTGATAAAACTGTTAGACATTACAGTTAAAGGTCGGGCCATGACTTTCAACAGTAGTGAATCTGCTTTGAATCTAATTCTTCATGGTCGTCTTCCTGGCAGCTACCAGATGGCAAGACCAGTGTTCAAACAAGGCTGCTCTTTATTGTATTCAGGAAACCAACATTTTTGAATTTAAAAAGAAAAAAAGTTTAGATTTTCAAAAGAAGGAGGATTTCATCCAAAATCGGTATCAAATAATGTGCAAGTTTAAGGGAATGGGCACTGCAGGATTTGTGTTTTACATGCGTCTCTCTGGAATGTCAAGTTCAGAGCTCATCTCCCATAGTTGCAGGGGATTTGAGACTGGGGGGCATCTTGGGATGGCAGTTGTTCTGCTGTGTTGTAGTTTTCGCAAATTTTTCACTATAGAATTAACATATGACAATGAACTTGGTCATAGTTTTATTTCTTTGAAAATGTTCTATTATGCACACACCTAGTTTCCATCAGCAGATTCCATAACTCAGCTCTGTAATGACATCAGAGGGAACATGATGTCATGGGTACAGGGAGCTGTGAAAATGATACACGACTGTTAATCTTCATCTTGAAACTCCAGGTCACTTATGAATCTCATTGTCATCAGTAGTCTTCTGTGAAGTTGAGAACTGTATTCCGCAGTGAGAAACGATAAATCAAAGAGACTTGTTGAGGGACACTGAAGAGTAAGCCTTTAGCATCCAAGAGGTTAAAAAAAAAAAATGGACACAGAGTTCTACTTTGATCTCAGATAAAATACGGTTTACTCCTTGGGAAGAATCTTATATTCTTATGGGCCTGGGATAGAATGTGAACATATGGTTAAGCATGAAATAGATTGGACTTATATTAGGAGGAAGGTGTTACGCTACTTGGGAGAGAGGAGACAATGTGATAGATGAGGATATGCTGTGTATTGAGTGTGTGTGTGAGAGTGAGGGAATAATATTCTCTCTGTTTGTGCCAACTTATTATATATTATTTTCTATAGAAATAAATGTTATAAAAGGAATACATTGCTGTATTTTTATCCAAAGACTAATTATTTAAGGGTGGAAAACTGTGTGTTGAACAACATGAATAGCACTTAAGGTCATGTAACACTGTATGAAAACTTATTATTTGATCTCCTTTTGACAAAGTAGAAATTCAGTTTGTTTTAGCTTTGTTAGAAACCCTCTCATCTTCCAATTATACCTGTTGGTGCATGCGTAGACAGAGCAGCAGATAACACCCTGACAACTTGCAGACCAACGTGTGAATATCTATTATCACAAGTCCTAGTGTTTAGACCAGATGTTAGTGAAATCGATGTATTTTTCTAAGTGTGAAGTAGCCACCATTTTTAACAGAAAAACACTTCTCTTCTAAAAAGTAGAAGGCTGTTCAAAAAAAGCTGCCTAGACTAAAATTAATTATCACAGAGAGGCATAATAAAAAACCCTAAAATAACCACTAACAAAAAAACCTCCTCGTGATATATGCAAGCAAAATTTATCTTCCTGAAAACTTTTTCTGGGTGAAATGAGAGCTAAATTTCCAGCCGTGGCAGTGAATTTCAATTATCAGAGCAAGCTGAAGGATTACTGGACATACCTCAAGGATGTGAGTAAAATAAATCAGGTTCCCCAATGACTGATCTCTATATAATTTTCTACTGGAAGCAAATCGTCCTGAGATTCTGATCACTCTTTTTGGTGATGTCCAGTGTCCCTGCATTAACTTATGGATATCAGTCAGTATATTATTCTAAACAACAAATACATTTTAAAGCCATGACTCACCGAAGATGACATAATTTATAGTGAATATCAAAATCTGCATCAAAGTTTGCTTGGACAGTAAAGATTCATGGCTGCAAAATCCAAACTGAGGATAATAAATTTATAACTTGAGGAGGTTTTCTTATAATGCTGTGGGAAAAAAAGTATTTCAAACATTTAAAAAATGAGTGTACGCTGGTGTTCTGAAATAAGGGGATAAATCAGAAATCTTTTATTTATTCATAAAACAAAGAGCTTTTTTATTGTGCTTTGCCTGTGACCTTAACCTCGCATAAACGGAACATAATCCCCCCACCCCCATCCCTGCAATCAGCCTTTTCTTCTGCCAAGGAGGAAAGCTGTTGCCAAATTACCCTGATTGTCCTGAATAGTGGACAAGTAATAATGGGAATGCTTTGAACTCATGAAACACCTTTTCATCCACAAAGCGCAAAACACTTCAAAAAGAATAACTCACACATTCACATAATCACCCAGGCCCTTCTTGCTGGGGCTAGGGGTGGGGTGAAGTGTCAACGACGGGTTCTGCTTTGTTCAGAAAAAGAAATTAAAACTTACAAAAGTAAAATATTCTTAGGTAAGGAATGATTGAACTTACAAGGATGACTTGACTAGACTGAAATTTTACTGAACTGAAATGCAAGCGGTTGAATGTGACTTTGTAACAGGGCTGGGATGGGGGTGATATAAAAATGTGCCTAGGACAGCTCTTAAGGTTACATAAGTGCCTCATTGAATTGTGCCCTGGAGGCGCCTCTTTTGCTTCATCCCAGTGCCAGCGATTTCACTAGTCCAACAGTTACGCCTGGTGAAGCATTGCTGTGTAGTCTGAGATGTGTGCTTCTGTGTGTGCGGTGATGGTGGTGGGGGCAGACTGAGTTGACTCCAGACGGAAAGGCAGTATTAGCATCTGGTAGGTGTTGGCCATAGACGGTGAGATCTGTGATTGGAACTCAGCTCAGAGTGACTGCAAAGGCAATGCTCTCCATTCTGTGGTGGGACCGGCCTTTCATCTCACCCTGGTAACTCAGGGAACTGAGTTCCACTGCACCAGATCCATTTGGAGACACAGCAGGCTGACACAGCTAGCAGTTAGGAAGGGAAGTGAGTCTCTTTTAGTTTCCAGGTCACGGTTCAGAAAACGATGGTTTGTTTAAATACTGATTACGAACAGGTCAGTCATTATGAACACTTATTATGAAGTAATATTCGAATTCTTGACATTTAAATTGTTTTCTTGTTTGTTTTAATTTTATTTCATAAAATTGTAGAGGGCCTTCTTTGTTCCCTACTCAGTAACCATTTGACTACCTTTCCTTTCTGATAGAGCCTCAATTTTATTTAGGTACTGACTGACCTTTCAGTCAACCCATTTGACTTGAGGGATGTTAAACCCAAACCTGAGTCCCAGTGTGGTTTCTGGTTGGTTTAATCTTGGTAATCCCCTCTTTGCTACCAGTGACTAATTCAGGACCTAGGCTAGAACTAAGCAGCTAGTTGGAACTATTCTTCGTCCAGGTATGCATTCGGGTGTAAATTGGCCCAATCGGTCTCAAGGGAAGAAATTTAATTGCATAACTGTGGAAATCTCTCATTCTTTCCACTCTGTGTTGCTGTAGTTGCTGTTGGCCTCCATCCCCCAATCAAAACGGGACTGAGCTCATGCTATTAAAGGCATATCAGAGCCAAGAATGTGATCTGGGCTTTCTATGACATCACTGAGTCATTAAATCAACAAAGCTAGGGCTTTCTACTTGTTGTGAGATAAATTTCATTACTGCCTAAGTCACTTTGAATCTGAGTTTACTGTTACTTTCAGGAAGCGGCCTCTAAACTGACTGAAGAGATTCAGTCAGTTTCTCTTTCCTTTATATAAATGCCTGATGCCAACAATATTTGGTGAATCATACCCTTAGCTGGGATTTGGTACTTGCCATTTTAAAAGCTTACATATATATCTTTATATAGAATATATGTATGTATTTATAAGCATGTATATAGTATATAGAAATATATAAATACAGTTAATGTGTTGATACATGTCAGTTATGTTGACATTCATTTTTTATATGTAGAGCATATGTTATTAACCATATTTGATATTAAAAGTATTTTCTATTTCTAGTTTAAGAGTATGGAAACTATATCTTATTATTTGTCCTTTAAGACACTCACCATATTTCTGCTGATACACCATGAATTCTGAAATAGAGGATCTCAGTCCAGCATCCTGACATTTGGTCAGTTTTCAGGGGGAAATAATCTGGGGTTAAACTGTATTGTAGAAAACAGAATAAATTACAATTTTTGAGATTACATCTAGCTGATGTGCAAGTTGAAAATACAGACTAAAAATCAAGAGAAGAAATGTTATGTGTAGTCAGTGAGTCAGTGAGGTTTTGAAATAATTGTCCCTGAGCTTCAATACCCTCGTCTGAATTCCATGCTCCGGTAGGTTTGCTCTGGTTGTCCCACGTTCCTATGAAACAACATGTCCTGCTTATCCCACAGGAACATTGCAAAGAAAGAGGATTTTTAAGGAGAAGAACAAAAACGCCTTTCCCATGAGATTTGAGGCAATGAATTCATGTAAATTTATTCAGAAGATCTTCTTTGATAATTTAAGGACCAGATATTTCGTAAACGATAAACAATACACCTTTTTTTTTTTTTTTGCAGCTGATTTTTTTTTTTTTTTTTTAATTTCAGGCTAACTTTGAACAGAAGTAGCATAAGAAAAAGCTCTGAATTAACTACTCTGGCCAAAAAGCTCTTTCACAAAAATTTAATGCTTTTAGAGTCCCTAGTGCCGCAAATCTGGGAGTTCCAAATATTGACATAATGCTATGCAGAGTCACATTCAAGCTAAGAGATCCTAGAAAGTAAGGACTTAGGGTCACTTAGAAAGTCCTGAATGAAGAGTCTGAAGGGGAGTAGGACTTAACAACACCCACAAAACAGATGTTTGTTGCAAGATGGGTAAAGGTGATGTAATCCCCGTGTACAGCATAGGTGGGCATACTACCAAGCCATAGGACACATTTTGATACACAGCATCTGATGAACACTAGGAAACATTTTTTTCCCTATGATATTAAAAGCACTGGGACAAGCTACTTTATCACCATCTACACTCCACCCTATACAAAGCATCATTTTCATTTCTGCATGCATATGAGTGGGTGGCAGAACCAAAACTTGATGGAACATTCGCTTGCAAAGCACACAGTTACATGAAAATGTAACTGGAGGAGAGGTCTAAGCACCTACTTGTACGAGAGTCCATATTGCTTGCTGTCACACTCTGGGGAACCATTGCTTTACTAACTGATTAGTTGTTACATTAAGAAGGAAAGGAAGTCTAGTTTAATGTCGTAAAAGTAAGTTGAGCAATTGCAGTAAGTTTGCATTCATGAAATTAATGATAAGCATATCCATCCTGCTTGCTTTTAATACAGCTGCATTTAACTAAATTTTCTCTATGTAACTGTAAATTTTAATTTCTTAGCAAGCCTAGCCTGAAATTTACCTCCTTAGGAATTCTTAGAATTACTCATTTAAAGTCCTAGTTGGCGTTTATCAGTGTTCTTGTTTCAGAATTTTGTGAAAACTATCCCACCCTTGATTTGTGATTGGTGAGAAGTAATGTATTTAAGTGTTTGGTTTTATGGTAAGTTGTGCTTACAATTTCATTATTTGAAGTAGAGACAACACTGATTTAGGGGTCTGAAAGCTTTGGAATATTGGGAAAACTTTCAAATTGATGTTTTCCTAATCTGTAGAAAAGGATTAAAGCCCCTATCTTGGTAGAACAATTTTGAGAGTAAGGAGGTAATGGCTTTAAAAACAATTTTTAAAAGAGCAATGGGCTGTACTCTTGTGAGGTCTTACTGTATTAAATATTGGAGAACTAACATGGCATATCAATTCAGATGCTGTCAGCTGCCAGTAATGGAAACCGCAATTCCAAATGGCTTAAAGACAAGGAGATCTATCATCTAAATGAACAAGAAGTCCACGAGAAGGGAAGCTACAGGATTAGCTAACTTAGTTCAGGGGCATGATCTCTTTCATAAAACCTCCCTCCCTTGGGCTTGCCAGCCAGCTCACCTCATGGTCAGACATGGTTGCATCTCTCCAGGAGTCTGATACTGTCTTATTCTGTTCTGGCTTCTGTTAAAAAAAAAAAAGCCATAACCTGCGTAGTTTATAAACAGCCAAATGTATTTCTCATAGTTCTGAAGGCTGGAAAGTCCAAGATGAAGATGCCAACAGATTCTGTGTCTGGTGAGAATCCTCTCAGGGGCTGCAGACTGCAGAATTCTTGATACATCCTCCCATAGTGGAAGGGGCAAGGGACATCTCTCAGGCCTCTTTTATAAAGGTCCTAATCTCACTTGTGAGAGTGCCACCCTCATGGTCCAGTCACCTCCCAAAGGCCCTCCTTCCAAACACAATCTAATTGGGCATTAGAACCCATACAAAGGAGAACAAATATTCAGTCCACAGTAAACGCCTTATACAGCAGTGTCCTTGTGTCTCTTCTGAGGATCTATGAAGCCATTGCCTGAAATCTGAATCTCATCTCCAGTAGAATTCTCTTTATGTATTTCCCTTTTTGCAAACCATTGGCAAGAAACATTGGCTTGAAATCGTTGGTTTAGACTGACCAGCCCCCAGCCTGCTCCCACCCCCAACTAGGGATGGGGGTCAGGCTATCCTGAGTCCGGTGGCCCTGCATAGCAACACCGAGTCACAGACTGGGCAAGGAAGAAGAGAGTACTGACTCTTACGTAGCACCCAACAGCTGCCACTAAAAATGGCCTCAGATATGATCGGTTTTGTATGTGTTACCCTTTAAGCAAAACAAAACCTGACCTAAATTGGCTTAATCAGCAAAAGCATTTTATTGGCTCAATAAGTGAGAAGTCCAGATGTAGACTGGAATCAGGCCTATTCATATGCAGAAGCTCCGGGTATTATGGTTTTCAGCCTCATCTCTCTGAGCCTCTGGACTCTCTTCAGCTCTAAAGGCCAGCTTCATCTTTGTCTTCAGGCTGGCTTCTTGGTAGCAACACTGACTACAGCAGCTCTGATTTTAGATCTTAATAGCATGCCATCACGATGAAGAGAGGGCATCAGTTCCGGTCACTGGAGAAGAGAGAGGGAGTTTAGGTATCAGGAACTCTAACACATGTCCCCTCATCACTCCTTGGCTCTGACTGGGGTTTGTGCCCATTCCTAGGCCAACAGCTGTGACTAGGGGATGGGATGTGCTGGTGGACCTGTGTCATCAAGGGCCCACCCTGGAGTGCCGGCGGAATCTGTCACCGGTGCACCTCAGTGCAGAGAGTGGCACTGGGTGTTTCCTCAGTGGAAAGAAGAAAGTGGAGGACATGAAGGTCACCAGCAGATGTTGAATGTGTAGTTATGTCACAGACAGGGAAATTAGGACACATGGTCGTTGACATGGCCTGTCCGTTGGTGACTGACAATACGAGAATGCAGGACTTCTGACTTCCGAGATGCTCCTTCCAGTATATCACGGTTTCTCCCTTTATTCTTCAATATCATCTCTTCTTATAGTTGGTTTATTTATTGCAGTTTTTATTAACATTTCTGTGGGAGGCTACTTCCCATATTTGAATATGACATATATTTTCCTAGAGCTGAGTTTGGTTGACCATAAATTGAGTTTTCCAGATTTCAACATTATTTCAAAGCTGCCTCATGCTGAATGGGCTTTGTGGCATGCATTCAATTTGTTGTATTGTAGGAAATGTAGTAAATTTTAATCCTTAATAGGCTGGGAGAGAGTGATAGTTTAACTCCGCCTCTTGTCATAAACCCTTTCAAGACTCCTGAGTGTGGCAGAGCAGGGGAGATATATTTTATTATCTTATATTCATAAATGCCTTTATGAATTAAGCAAAAGTTAATACTTTCAAATTAATCCTTGTATATTGGTTTATAAAAAGGATTATCATAATTTACAATCTGTTTGACATTTATTCTACATTGTATCTATGAGGTAAATTCTTTCACTTGACAGCTTGATTTGCAGAGGAAGACATTAAATGTGAAGAAAATCTCACTTGGTTTCTTCCTTTAGTCTTCACTATTTGCTTAGAAAGCCATGGTTAAATAGCTAACAAGCATTTAGTTCAGACCACCAGTTCTCCGATTTAAAATAAAGTTTTGTAGGGAGTTTTGGAGAAAATACAGCAGACTGGACAGTGTATTGCTTTTCATAGTAACAAGGAAAGTGTAATTTCATTATTTAATAGTGAGAAACAACAGCTGCACTTTGGATACGATATTTGGAACACATGGAATGTAGTGAAAAAACTCCATCTTTAAGGGAACCTGGATTTTGGTTGGTGTTTGAATCAACATAATTTGAGGCCACAAGCAAAAAGTTCATGTGTCAAATAAGATGATGGCAAAAGACTACCAGTTGTCAGATGCTTTGAATAGCGTAACATTTTTAACACATAAGATGTTACATGAAAGCCATTGTGTGAACAGATAAAAGCAGAAGTGTTCTGGCTGAATCATTGGAAGGCTCAAAACTTAGCCATCGTAGTTTCACACTCTTTCTCCTCTTCTTCTCTCTGCCATGGAAGAACTTGGTCAGGGCTCCAGGACTCCAAAGAAGGTATTTTGAAAACCAGTGAAATACATGCAGTTTTTTAAAAAGTCACTGAGCATCTATTACGTGCCACTCACTGGGGATGAAATAGTGGGATAATAAAGCAAAACAAAGTCGCTGCTCTCCTGAAGCTCACGTTCCAGTACAGGGAGAGAAAAAGGCAAGTATACAAATAAATTACAAGGTGCCTTTGAAGACTGGTGAATGATACGAGGAACATGAGTAGGGTGTCACGTTAGCACTTGGCAGACCTATGGATATCACTGTTCAGTGAGGGTAAACAAGTAGGTGTCACTGAGGAGGTGACCTTTAAGCTGGATCTGAAAGACCTTGTGGGAAGAGCAAGCTTGGTTTGTTTCAGGAATTGAAAGAAGGCTGTATTCCACGTTCAAGTTTGGACTCTATCAGAAAAAGGAATGGGAAGACACTTGATCATTTCAAGCAGGGAATTGTAAGGTCCCTTATGCATTAAATGTTTCCTTTAGCTGTTGATGGAGGATGGAAACAAGGAGACTGGCTGAGAGGGTTTTCTAGGGGTCCAGTGAGATACCGGTGATGATGCTGTAGATGCAAAGAAATAGGGAAAAAAAGATGCGTTTTGTGGATAAATTCAACCAGACTTGATGATGTACGTAGGGTGAGGGAAAAGCAGGGATCTAGGATGAGGCCTAGTTTTATATTTGAGCCACTGGATACATGGGATAATTTTATTGAAATGACTGCAGTTGGGGAAGAGAAAGGCTGGTGTGGTAGAAACAGGTTTGTTTTCCACAGACAAGTGGAGATGTCAAGTGGGCAATTTGGTACATAAACCAGGGGAAAGGTCAGGGTGATGCAAATTTGGGAGTCATTGACATACAGATGATATTTAAGAGAACGAAATGGGATGAGACCACCTGGAGGGAGAGAGAGAGTGGAAATGGGGAGCGGGAGGGCCAAAGACTGTGACTGAAGACACTCCAGTCTCAAGCCCTGTCTGGAAACTCTCTTCAGTCTCTCAGTTCTGAAAGGTCTAACTGTGGTGTGAAAAACGCAGGACCTTCATTGGATTAGTTTGGCTCTTTCCACCTTCAGCTCTCTGTTAGTGCCTCAGACTGCTCCTCTGTCCCTTAGTTCTCTCTCTCGTCCCCTGTGATTGGGAACGGGCGAAGGGTGCCGCTTAGCCTCACAGCATAGATCTGTTTGTCACGCGTGCCATGGTGGTTAGATGGTCTCCTCTGGTTAGCGTTGTGTGGGCTGGCACACTTAGTCATGGAACAAAAGGGTTTCCAGCGGCCAGCTGCCAAGAGTTTAAGACTGTTGGACTAGAAGTCCCTGGAGAACTGACCATCACCCGGGGCTCAGCTCGCATCCTGGCTACGCCTGAACAGCAGCCCAGACCTTCAGATCACACAGGCGTGAGTTCTGAAGGAAGAAGGAAGAGTCACTTCTGAAGGGTCGTCCTTAGCATTGTGCCTCTGTTTCTTGTGCCCCTTGAGAGGTCCAGAGGGCGGTATTTGAGCCTCCATTAGGGAAGTAGGCAGCCCACTGGGCAAAAATGAATTGTATCCCTGGATGCCACGTGGGGAGGGCTAAGCCCCGCGTGGCATCCCCCTGACCTGCGGTAGGCTGGGCGGCTGTTGTCCGGGAGACATGATCCTCTGTGAAGATTCTCACTCATTTTCTCTCTGGTTCAGGTAAAAGCAGTATCCTCGGCACAGAACACTGTGATAGAAGCCATCTATGCTGAAACTGGCAAAGTCTAAAGAGGGTGGTTGTGGTAAAGATGCTCAAAATACTGAGACTAGAAATGAGTGCAGAGGATGTCTAACCTGACCGTTATGCAGATAGCCCAGACAACTAACTCCCTCTACTCTGTCTCTGTTTGGAAATCTAAAGGCATTTTAAAATTAAAATGAATATGGCCAAAATGGCGTTTGTAATTACTCTCACTTTCCCCAGCTATCTGTTCTGTCTTCAGAATTCTCTGTCTTAACAAGTGGCAGCACTATGTGCAGACCGAGCACGGAGTTTTCCTTGTTTCTTCCCTTTGTCTCGCCTGGCGTATTCAATAGAATAACAAATTCTTAATTTTCTACCTTTAAGATGTACCCTGTATCTGATAGCGTCTTGTCTCCTCCCCTGCTGTCACATCTAACCCCCGTCTGTCTTCCCCCGGACTAGTCATCTCTTGTTCACTGTCTCGGTTAGATATTACCACAGTAATGCTGTGCAGGACACCATCCTCAAATCACAGTGTCTTACAGCAACAAAGATTTCTTCTTAGGCTTCTAGGTCAGCAGGTCAGCATTTAGAACCTGTCAGTTCTAGTAGACAATTGACAGTCACTCGATCCATGCGTTTCATTTTTGCCACTCCCCTTGGTTTTTATACCTCGCTACTTCGCAGATCTGCAGTTTGTTTGGGTTTGACATTTTCCTTCCCCGTGACCGTGGGGATTAGTGCAGGGATGGTCAGGCATGCCGCATCATCAGTGTTAGGCGTGGTGGGCGATCAAGCAGAAGAGGGGCCCTCTCTCCCTCCAGACAGTCAGGGGTGGCGTAGGCTGTGCCGGGACGATGGGTTCATTCTGCTACTGTGGGAGGCGTGAGCCTGGAGCTGCTGGGAGCCCCCTCGGGAGGTCTGAGGATGAAACTGAGGCTGGAAAGCAGAGGGGAGAGACAGAAAGAGCAGCTTCCTGGTGACATCATTTGTTCAGAACTTGCCTGCAACCAACAGTGTTTCTGGAGTTGGTGGTTCCAGGAGCCATACATTTATTATTAATGTCAGCTTGCACTGGGTTTTCTCCCCCTTGAAACTGGAGAAGTTCTGGCTGATAGAGGATCTTAGATTGCAGTGTGACTTGTACTTGAGGGAATGTCCTCACTACCCTGCAGGTAAAGACACCTGAGAGCAGAAAGGAAACGAACGTTCATTAAGTGCCTGGTGCTATGAGGAGTGTTCCGTATATCACCTCATTGGCTCCCCAGGCAATCCTCAGAGGTAAGAATTACGCTGCCTGGATTTAAGGCAGTGGGAGTTGAGGTTCAGGAACACTGGGGAATTTCCTAAACTTGAATCTCTCATTTGGCTTGGGTACTGTGTGAAGCAACAGACGAAGTCACATGTGGGAATGGTGGTGCAATTTACAACGCCTGCATCTCTAGCCTTTGACTAATCTTCCCTCACATTGTGCTCATTTTTTGTCCCATATTTCCCATCAATTTCTCACTTTAAGACATCCAAGTTTAAGTTTATTTGCTGCTGTATTATTAGCAGTCCTTGTAGCGTTCTGACAGGAAGGCAGACATACTGTGTGATACATGGTGTTCCAAGCATAAAGGTGTCCATATTCTGGATGAAGATGACGGTGGAAAAATAGATTCAACTGCTCAAATCAATAAGATATTTGCCCAAAGGAACAGATTGATTTTATTTACACCTGTAGTAGTGGGCTCTTGGCACCTCTCCTTAGGGCTCATACTGTTCAGGGCACGGAGAGTGACAGGACTGCTGCGGATCCTGGAGAAGGGAGCCACATTTAGGGATGCTCAGCCGCAGCTGGAGATGGGATGCTTTGTAACTGAGTGAGTTAAAGGGAAAACTGTTGAATTCCCACAACATACTCAACTTTACACTCCTTGAAGAGCATTTCTTACCAAGTAGAAGGTTTTTGTGTTAACCAGGTCGTTCTGGAAGGAGGTCTTTAAAGGATCGAGTCTCCAAAGGCAGAGGAAGCTGAGGCAGGAGCTGACTTCATCTGTGGAGGTGACGCTCACTTCAGTAAGCTCAGTTCTGTGGTTCTAGGCCCAAATCTTGACTATCTAGATGACTTTGACAAGTTCTCCCTTCCCCTGACAGCTAAGTGTGCTTCCAGAATTTTGATGGTCAAATCAATCTGCAGATTCCTTATGATTCTTTTTAAAGAAGTTGGTCTTTCCTATATTCTACAATTCACAAATGGTAACCCCAGGCCCAACGCTTGACTTTTCTCTTGTCATATTGTTACTCTTTCAAGATGCATAATTTATAATTTATCTCAATTGCGATTGCTTTTTTTTATTTAACAGTTTACACAGTTGGATCCACATTCAGTAAACGTAGCCTGTCAAAAATCCTGGATTACCATATGACTGTCCCCAATTCTGTTTGTGCTAGGGCTGTTCCTTGGTCATCTCTGAGCGATACTTAGGCCAGAATAGCCAACACACTCCATGTCATATGCCAGCTGTGAGTAAGCAAGAGTGGTGGTCCAGAGCCCTGGGTTGAGGGCTGTAAACTGGGCTGTGTCTGGGTTCAGTTAGAAGAATTCTGTTATCTGTGATCAGTGTCTTCCTTGGGTGCCCCCCAAGGAAGAGAGGGTGATTGCTTTTCCCTTTTCAAGTGTCTGAAATGGAGTATTGAGGTTGCACATGGGTATCTGTCATTTAGGAAGGACTCAGAAAGGAATAAAGCGGTGCTTCTCATCCTGATGCAGAAGGTTCTTTGCTTCCCAAGCTGCAGCTGTCGCATTGCCAAGATGGCTGGGGAGGTACTCTGAAGGCCATGAAGCTGGGAGTAGCTTCCTGGGTCTGGATGGCAGAGTGTGAGCATCAGGCTGGGGAGAGCTTGGAAGGGTAGCCTGGGGACTGGGGCAGGACCTCACAGGGTGTGTGCGTGGAAGGTTACACTGGCATTTGAACTTGAGCCTCTGCAGTCAATCTCATCCAGGTGAAGATACCTGTCTGCTTGTCCTCAGAGAGGTCAATGCACCTTGGGCTGTGCTGGATACTCATCTTTACATGAACCTTACCATGTAAGATAATTGTGATCCCTAGCTAAACTTACCAAAATTTATTTCAGCCGGGACTATAAAATATTGATACTCGTTAACCATAATTATTACTTTTACTAGGCATATTTTTTGAGTGCCACCTCATCTTGAATAAGTGAATCACTGGTTTTCAGATTAGTGTTTATTAAGCTTCCAATTAAGACTCTGAACATAACAGATCACAGTCCTAGAATAATTTGACTGTGCCAAACGAGGCCTGCCATATAGGTCTGTTTACTAGCAATTCAACAGTTACACTCATATTTCATGAAGTATTGTCATGCCTTGTTCACTCATCACTCTTTTTCTGAATGTCAGTAACATATACCAAATTATTTAATATTGCGTTATATTAACATAACATCACTCTCCCCTTGTATAGAGTGCTGGAGCATAGATTTTATACTTTTCTTTATACCTTTGAAATAACACAATGCAGATAGAGCACAATATGTTAGGATGTGTAGTATATTAGTATAAATAGCATTGTTGTTGTGATAAAATCATGGCTGCTTTTGTTCATCTGTCAAGAATAAACTAATAGATCTAGTAAAGGAGAATTTAGCATCAGATTCACTCACTTAGTTACATTTGAAGGAAACTATAGACCCAATGTGTGAATTTATCAAACACGTCCTCATTTCACTGAAACTTTAAGACTGACGTGGGCTTATTTATAGGTTTTTCATAGGTGGTTAAGTCAACCAGAGGAAGAATTTACAAATCAGTGAAGAACTTGGTAGAGAGGATGGGCCTATTAAATACAACTTCATAGAAGAATTCTCTTTTCTATTTCATATGTTTACATCATTTTAACTAAAGATGTCAAAAGATATCTTCAAAAGCATCCTTTTGGAGTGTATAATATAACTCACCTTGGAAAAATATACTTTAGGTACAAATGATATGATCATGTCAGAAGTACAGAAACTTTCTTATTTCCCCCAAAAGTTCTACTCATCGAATTTATGGAGGTAGCTTCTCATTTTAGAGATCATATGTATGCTACATATATACTGTAGCCTTCTTACGAGACGTGTGTAATAACTTATTTTAGAGAAATAAAAAAGCGAAAGCTCCAGAATGTCATGTGGCATTGAAGGAACTGCTGAGTGCGGCTCCCAGGCTTCTAAAGCAGGATTGTTAGTACTGCTCCACACCCAGCCTCTCTCTTCTCAATTCCACGTCGTATGGAAGAGAGGTAATTTTCTTTATGGTTTGAATTAGGCAAGCAATTTGTAATGCGTTTCATCTGGCCCCCTCCATAAAAAGGGACCCAAAATATTTTGAATTCCATTGTAAATTAAACTAAAAATTTTGTTATTCCAGATGTTTGCCTCCTGACTGGGGATTGTTTTCTGGGAAAGAATATTAATTTCTGAAATGTCAGTCTTGACGTTCTCAGTATTGTCGGGGATGGTGCTTTATTTTCTTTACATTCAGAATAAAAATAGAGAGTCTCCTAGGCAGTAGGCTGTATGGCCATAAGGAGAAGTCCAGATGAACTGATGGAGGTGTCTAAACTTACGGCAGGATTGATTACTTTGATTATAAAAGACTTTTTGATTTTTCTTGAGTCTTCTATTAAAACACAAATACTCAGGGAGAGTTAAACTTATAAGCACAAACTGACAGTGAGGACGAGGGGGAGGTGGATTGTTCAACATTTGCATTAAATTCCCGAGGAGAACAGGCCCTGGAAAGGGGATGTGGACAGAGGGAAGGGATGGAACAGAACCAGGATTAGCCAGGTAATAGGAGAATCCTGGGACTTGCCTGATCATTAGAACCACCTGGGAAAACTTAGTTGGAATAATTGGATGAAATTAGTTATAAGTCATTGTGGGCCTTGAAGAAATGTGGTCAGAGGTTTTAAGTAAGTCATAGTTTTAAAGTAATCATTGAATAAATTTCAGGACATATATGTGTGACAAAAGCATTGCTTTCAATAAAACAAGATGGGTGTATTACCTTAACACAAACAATTATCTCTCCTTGAAATTCACTTTTTTTCAGTTAGAAAATAAGATATTGGCTTAGGTAATTAAATAAGCAATGTTTTTTCTTTTCTCTTGTGCAGCTCTGACAGGCAAATGCATAGTATATGTGTTCATCTTGATATATCTTTTTAACAGTAGTAGATAATAATTGTCCTAGTGAATTATATATTATAATTGGTTGTCATAAAATCATTTTGACATGAGAAAACTGAAAATAGCTAAAGATTTTTTTGCATTAGAAATTGGAAAATTTTCCCTCCTGTCTGTGTTACATTTAGTACCATTTAGTGATATGGAGGTTAACGAGAAGGAAAATACAGGATTGAACAATTTGTATTCTTTATCTTCATAACAATTTAGAACAGAGGAGAGTGGTTGATCACAGCCTTGGTCGTGTTTGCAGACAGGGGTCTTCAGATCAGGGCTGTGATTCCCTCCTCTATGTAGATAAAGTTCTTCTAAAATATCATTCCTTCTTGAAAGATTTACTCTTACATTCTCTAACCCCGCGTGACCATTACTACTTGAACACAGTCATCAGGGACAAGGACCTGATTTGAACTCAGTTTCTTAGCAGTAAACCAACTAGACATATGGGTGTTAACTGGTATTCGGTTCTATTTTTATGGTGATTTGAAGGCACAGGAAAACTGTTTTGTGCTATAGGAAGTTGACTTCCTAATAAAGTGGTAATTGATAGGACACTCTGGTGTGAGATCATCTCTGATCAGATGACTCGACTTAAGTGTTTCTGAGCAAAAATAAAGATTCTGCAGACAAAACTCTGCAAATAGACTGAGCTATTAAATGCCTGACACGCAACTGGCTTTACATGTGTCCAGTGTAGAATGACCAGTTTTGGATTTTGAGAAGAAAGAAACTTAAATTTCCTGTATTTGTCATGTATAGTTGCTTTCAACCCCAGGAAATTATTCTGTTCTCAAAAGGATGCTATGATGTAAAAGGAACATACATTACTCGCTCCTTTCTGCAAAGAGAAACAAAGGATTAGAAGAGGTTAAGTGACTTACCTAAAAGTTAAGTGACAGGCTGTAGACGTCTTCCAAGGTCTAGAGAAAGTGCCCCTACTTCTCATGGCCATTAAGGCTCAGCCACGGAGCTGGAGTCCAGGAGAAGCAGGGTACAGGAAGTCTCCTTCCACTCGCGTGGGGTCATGGCAGGGAGAGTCTCGATGGCCTCATGATGAGGTGGATCCCGAGAAGCTGTCTCCCAGGCCTTTCTCTGTTTCTGTGTTGTGTGTGTTCTCTTTCTGTGCGTTCTCACTCCCCTGAGTCTTTCCAGGAATGCAGCTGAGCTGAAGATAGCAGGTCTGTCATAGAGACCTCCTTGGTGAGGAGCAGTGTGACCCCGCAGCCAGGGTAGAGAGCTGACCACTCACTCGGGAGATGGGTCAAAGACTTTGGGATTCTCTGCATGTGAGAGCCAAGGTTAGGTCTCCCTTACCAGAAGCAGCTACCAGGCCCTAAGCAAGGCAAGAGAAGGAAGCGGCACTGCCACCTGCCATTATCTAGGGGGACAAAGGACTCTGCCTGAGGATGCCTACCTAGACCTTCGCAAGAAGGTTTTAGAAGTCTGAGCCTTCATCTCTCCCCGTGCTTCAGACATGCCCAGCAGTGATGATGAAGGCGGCCAAATCTACAACACTTTAAAGTGGATTAAACAGTATTATTTTGAGGATTTTTTTATAAAGAATGGACCAAAATGTGTTTTAAATTGAATCGCTCCCTAAACTAGGTTTTCTCTCTAACCAGCCAATAACGGCTCAATAAGAAAAGTAGATTGTTTAGTGACAAATTAAGAGACCTACATATATGCTTTTTTTTTTTCTTAAGAATTTATTTATTTTGGAGGGGAGGTAATTAGGCTTATTTATTTTTAATGGCGGTACTTGGGGATTGAACCCAGGACCTTGTGAATGCTAAGCACACACTCTCCCACTGGGCTATACACTCCTCCCCTTAAGAGACCTATATAAATGGTGGTATGAGTGGATTTGGGACCCTCCTCCATGTACATATAAGAGAAATTGTCCATTAAAAACTCCTCATAATGTACATGGCTGTTCCTTCAAAATAACTTCCCAGATCATGAATTTTAGACTTTTACTTGGACCAACAGCTCAAGCCTGCAATATGGCTTTTATTTTACAGTGTTTAGGAGTAAGTGGGTAAAAAAAACGTTATGAAAGAACTCAGAAAAAGTGCTTGCTTTAATAGTCACTTGAATGGGGAGTATTCCCATAAAGAAAAGAGGGGAAATTAAAATTTTACCCTGCAGGACTTGAGGCCAGAATAGTTAGAGGCCATTTATCCAGGGAATTCCATTTCCTCACCTACATGTGAATTGCCGGGAGGAGAGTGGAAAAATCTCCCACCACTGCTTTTGGAGTCAGCAGTCAGCATTTCTAAATGTTCCATGGTTATGAAAACTTACATGGAACCACTCTGGTACTCAGGATGATGTTTGAGTTTATGTGGCATCTGGTGCAGAGTCGAGGGCATTTGATAATTCAACACAACTATTTCACGATGTCTGTGGGTCAGAAGTTTGATTACAGTATTGTTTTCACTGAGGTTGTAAGTTCTGTGAATTTCCTCTCTTCCCCCACATTTGGAAGATTCTCATTGTTAATATGTTAAATCTTTAATTGCCCACAGCTGGAAGTTTCCTTCAGTAATTACGAGATTCTTTTCTGCGGTTTTTTTGTTTTTTTTTTTTTTTTGCATTGTTGATCATCCTGTGTGAAACTCTGTAACAGCCCTCATTTAACTCTTCTAGAGTGCTTGAAAAATTATCACTTTGGAGACAGGAACAAGATTGTATTAGATACTTTTTTCCTTTTGGCATCAGAGCAGGTTCCTATTGTTTAAAAGAAGGCATGATTAAAATACTTTAAAATCATTCTCAATTGTTTGGGGATTAAAATTCCTCCTAGATTCAGGCTTGAAGGCTTTGATCTCAGTCTGAAATTTTTTTCTTTCGGCTTTTATGAAAAGTTGCTTCATCCATTTTTAATTTTTAGAAGCAAAAATTGCTATATGTGCATTGGAGAGTTTCCAATTTTTTTTTTTCCATTTGAAAAGTGATAGAAGTCAGCTAATTTGCTTTCAAGACAGGTTTATGAAATGGCTGTTACTTCACCTATTGTTATTTCATACATTTTGAAATAAATTCTTTAAAATCATTTTCTGAACTTGCCTTTGGCTTACTTTAATGTAAAGCTTTTAGCTTCAGTGAAGCCCATTGAGTTGAAAATGACAGCTCTCTACAGACATTGACTCACCATCGCCACTTGGAATCAATACTCTTCTGCTTGAGAGGCGTGATGGTAATTTACATTATCACAGTACTCAACAAACAGACATTAATTTCTTCTTCCAAAAAAGAGAGGTGAGGTTTCCCTCTGGAGTATGAGACCTTAGCTCAGAAGTTAATACACACATTTTACATTTTAACTTTCCCACTTCCAACTTTGCTTCTTATCTGAGTGATTGAAAGCAATTTCAGTAAGTGCTAAATCTAATTGTTTCATACCCACACAGGATCTCTGGGGGTTTCTTGCATATTCCACTGCTAACATGCCCCACCCCCCAATTCTCTCCCTCTGTACAAAGAACGCTTCCCTCAGGATCTTTATTGCTGGCTGGTTCACTGTACCTGCGTCAGGTTTACTAAGTAGCTGTGTGAAATCAAGTGTTCATTAACCAGATAGCCTCTGCTCAGGGAGGACTTGCAGAGAGAAGCTTAACTGCAGGGGACCAAGGCAGATGAACAAGGCACCGGAAGAGCCTCTTGGCTTCCCTGTGTGAGATAACACCCACGTAGAGCGATTTGCAGTAATAATAATGGCCATTATTTATTGAGAAATGATTGAGCTAAGTGCTTTGCATGGATCACCTCACTTCATCCTCACCATGTCTGTATGCAGGAGATGCCATTATGTACAGCTGTGAACCCGAGGAACACAAATTGGAGTTACTACTTTGTCCAAAGTCCTATCTCCAGTAATTGCCGAAGGTAGTGTGAATTCAGGCGTTCTAGCTCGGGAGCTTAGGGGCGTAAACTTCTCTGCTGTTCTTGACCTAGCTCGTGTCTTGAGGTGCTAGACGGTGGCAGCGTGTGTCTGCCTGTGGTGACTACAGACTGCAGTGTCAAACTGGATGTGACCCTCCAGGTTTCTCTCTCATTCTTTTGCACTGAATTCCTTACGATGCATCACTTTCTTCTAGTCTTACTGAATATATACACTGATGTGCGGTATCTCATTTAAACTGTAAAATCACTCATAGTAGGACCCCTGTTTCTGTCATTCATTTATTCATTCATTCATCCCCCAAATATTTATTGAGCTGACACTGACTCCCAGGCCTTTGTATATCCTTTATTTGCCTGATAATATCTGGTTTCTTAAGACAGCTGGGGCTGAGGAACTTGTGGGGAGGGAAGGAAAAGCCCAGGAACAGTGAGGACTCTGTGGAGCAGAGAGAAGAGGGGGAGAACGTCTCCTGACCACTGGGGGGGGGGCGGGAGCCGCAGGAGGAACTGGCCAGGAGATGGTGGGCACGTACCACCTCGTCTGTTTATGTGCTAATAAGACATTGCTATTCTGGGAACTAACCATAAAGTGATTCTTTGCATCTCTCACTGCCTCTGGTCCAGTAACCTGCGCATTCTGGGCACGTAATTAACATTCACTTGAGGAATAAATAAATCATGTAGATGCACACTGAGAATATATAAATTAAAATGCAAATCAATTAAATAAGCAGCAAATAAATTCTGGTTTGAAACATAAGGAGTTTCTGGGTACATGGAATGAGTCTTCTTGGAGACTAGGTTGGCTCTGATCAGGCAGGGGCTGAAGAGTCCTTGACAGAAGTTGAGCTGTTCTCCTTGGGAAAAATACAAAGGGGAAGAGCTGTTTAAGCCTGAAAATCTGGTTTTTTGCGTTCCCTAGCGCACCTGGATACTGGTTTAACATCTAACCCATTTCAGGTACTAGAGGCACTGGCTGTCTCTGAGTTACTGCATTTTAGGTCTTTAGTACCCTGTGTATTGTTTTTGAGTATGTTTACTTGATTTGACTTATTTTTGGCTTCGTTCCCTTGGTGGCAAACTGGAGATCAGCCCGAGCATAAAATACGCTTCACTCAGTGCTCTAAAAATCACTTAAAATTTTTCCCTTTAAAAGACTTAAACAATGCTAGAATTGGGCAGATAGAGGGAACATTAAATTAATGTATTTTTTTGAAGTACCTAATGGCTTTCAATTTATCCACAAAATGGGACACAGACTCTTACGTTGGGGAGTATCACGGCATGTGGAAGACCCGCATTTAAATGCTCCACCTCCTGAGCTGTTGAGGCCGTAGAGTGATTCCAAGAAGGAGCCGGAGGAGAGCTGACCATGTGGGTTCAGAGCTTGACGTCAGGCCCAGGGGTGACACGTGCACTGTTTGGTCTCTGCCCAACTGGAGCTTTGTAAGGCAGCCTCTCCATCCCTCAGTGTGTGTGTGTGGGGGGGCCTGGACACCTGCCTTCTGGACATCCAAGAGAGGAGACAGCCAAGCCCTCTATTTTGGTTTCAGAGTGGTTTCTGGGCAAAATCAGCGGCATACAGTAAATATTTTTAAACGCTGCCAGGAGTTCTCTCCAGACAGATCAAGGGCCCTCCCTGAGGGAAAAGGATTGTGACAGATGCCCTCCGAGTCACCTTGCTGAGTGGATTTGTGGACTCCTGTTGCTGTTTGATGTGGCTTCTGGCAGGCCTTTCATTAAATCCATGCCTTGGGCTGACCCATGGCTCTTTGCCTCTGCTTCAGTGCCCTTCTCTGCAGAGGCAAATGGCCAGGAACGCAGAAGGTTGTGTGAGGAGCTGGGCACCTCTGGGGGACAAGAGGTACCCACCCTTGTCTCCACCCGCCCTGGTAGACAGGGCCATACCCGGCCTTAGAGAGCCATTAGTGTGACCAGATGTGCCCTCGGAGAGCCTGGGCCTCTCGGGACCGCAGAGAAACAGTAGCTAGCAGCGAGGGCTGATGACGTCTCAGATGTTCACGTGTTTTCAGATGGAAACAACTTAGGACATCACTGAACCCTGGTACCCTCTACACAGTCTTCTGCCCGTTTCTCATCATTGGCTTTGCTCGGCCTGCCTGAGAGCTGCACAGCAAGATGGAATTTTATGACTGCATTTGCTCAACCTTTGCTGTTCAGTTACACGAGGGGCGTGTGGTTCATGCAGAACCCAAATTTAAGTAATGGTTGATGAGTGGAAAAGTGAGTCTTGATTGTTAAGGAATTCCTCCCATTTAAATGAACCCTTGTGTTGGTAACACGAGGGAATTTCTTATTTTGCAATGCTAGAGGCATTGGGCAGGTTTTATTAATCCACAGAACACACCTTCAGGGTGTTTAGGCAGTGAGCATTTTACTGTTAAAAGCAGCAACATCTTGGTATTCTATATTTTAGGGTAGTGACTTTCATAAACATGCCCCGGGCACTTCTGCAGGGTGACAGTTGCATTTCCTGGCCATCTCGGTGTCCTCCGCTCAGTTGGGAATCGATTGCTGTTGGGCAGATAACTTCAGCTCTTTGGGACAGACAGAGCACCAGGCCCTAGGCGATCTACAAGCACGGGGCTTTGCCCTTCTGCAGCTTGGCTGTTAAAAGGCAGACCAAATTGAGAGAGGCACTAAAAAAACCTGGTGGATGAAACCAAGCAGTTAGCATCTCCCTCTCCCAAATCTCCTCTCGGAATTGCTTCTTTCAGCAGGTGAGGGGGCCACACAGGGCATTTATTCTTCCCCTATCCAAAGGGACACGATCTCTCCAGGGTCAAGGGTCAGGCTTAATTTTTACCCCTCTTTGAGCATCGTCCAGATTTTTTCTAAAGGGAAACACACCCACAGGTAGTGTGTGACTAACATGTACATTTTGCAAGGATGTTTTTTTTTTTCTCAGTCATAGTGAAAGCTGC
The DNA here is from genome assembly GCF_048773025.1 of Camelus bactrianus. Classification (NCBI taxonomy): domain Eukaryota; kingdom Metazoa; phylum Chordata; class Mammalia; order Artiodactyla; family Camelidae; genus Camelus; species Camelus bactrianus. The sequence continues at coordinate 82,320,743 of NC_133541.1, forward strand.
CAAGCCTTCCACCAGTCCCTGTTTTGGACTGACCCCACTAAGTGACATTAAGCAAGTCTGGTGATCCCAAGGGCTTCAGTTTTATAACTTGTTAATGGGAGCAGGGGTTGCATTTAGAGACGCATAACATCCCCCTCAGCTCTCAAACTCTATGATCCTCGGAGGCTTTCTCTTCCTGTCCACATCAGTCTTTCCCTTCTCTGAATTTTTGCTCTTTTACTTTGAATGCTTTATGGTATAGAACAGCAGCGTTGGCCTCACCTGGGAACTTGTCAGAAATCTAAATTCCTGAATCAGAAACTCTGCGGTGGACCCAGCAATCTCTGCTGATTGAGATACACACTAAAATTTGAGAGCTGCTGGTCTAGGGCTCTGATTATTTGTATATTTTTAGCATCTTTGGGGCAGGAGTGAAGCCTAATAGAATTTCTATCTCCCATGGTTCAGAAAATGAGTGCTGAAATAACCCTATTAATTTATTAAGTGCATCTGCATGACACTGAATAGACTCAGCCTATGATACACATCTCAGTTCCAACGGTGACTTTTAACAAGAGCTACATAAGAGGAGTAACAGAGTTTCTGTCTTGATCACAAACTGCTTTTCCTCTCATTCCTTCTCTCTTCATTGACCCCTTCCTTACCTGCAAAAGTGTACCCTCATTTTGTGTTTTGCTTTCTATGACTTATTCTTTTAATGGGCAGTGTTATATTTATATGGAGCTGGGAGACAAAGAGATTGAAGCTTTCTTTAAATATATCATGATACAAGGCTTCCCTCCAGCAGGAAAAAGCAAAAACAAACAAACAAACAAAAAACAAGCAATGTGTATTTCAGTATTTGAGGCCATGATTTAAAACCTGTTTACATGGCTAATTATTAAAGCATGATAAACACACTTTTTCAAAGACATGAGGAAAAGTGCATATTTTAGTCTACCTTCTGTTTCTGCTGGGCTATGTTTCCAACAGATGGCAGGAGCATCTGGGAAGCAAGCCAGTTAGGCACACTGATGGGCCCTGTACTTACATAGCAACGGCTCCTGGTCATTTCCATGAGTCAGGAGTGCCGATGAGAGCGGCATTAGCGCTGAGCTTAAACAGCAAACTTGAGCTGTCTCCTAGAGCGAGACCAGAGATAAAAGGATCATAGATTGGACAGACCAGAGAAGGATTGTTAACTTCCTTTCATTTTAGAAATGATTTGTGTTGGAAAGAATTAATACGTATAGGTGTGTTTTTCATTACGCAAAGGTTATCTCTGCCGTTGTAAAGGAGCACAGCCAGCAGTAATTAAGCATGTCATTCCTTGCTGGCAGCTGCTTGGTTTACGTGTTGTTTCTATTCCCATTTAGCTGTTTTCTGAAGTAAAAGACTCTAGAATCAACAAGGACATATATGTGACAGGGAAAACATCAACTTCTTACAATTAGTATATCATAAAAACTACAAATGGCCATGTCTGCGAACGCAGTTAGCTTTATAGAGCATGCAAAATTTATTCATGGGTAGATCTGCAAGGGGACTTGGGTAAATACTGCAAAACAGTCACAAGACACTGAATAACTTTGCAATTCTGATGACATTTCTTGGAGCCAGTCTGCAACATAATGAAGGAATGTTCACATTTTGTGAAATGAGTCTGAGGCTGCAGGATAAGAAGAGGAAAATACATTTGCCTTTAAAAAGTCAAACACATTGGACTTAAAAAAAAAAAAAAATCAGTGGTTGAGGTGGCAATTCCAAAGGAGACTACAGTGGATATTCTTAGCTTCAAAGATCCCCGCAGGAATTTCCTAAATACACCTTGAAATTTGTAAGTAAAAGAGGATAAACATATTGGAAGGACTATCAAAGACCATTTCACTTAAAAGGTACAGTAAAAAGCAAACGTTTTCAGGGCGATTTTTCTCCTTGCCCTTTTAGTACTGGTCAGGACTCCTGTCCCTCTGCCACCAGGGCCCGAGCATTCTTCTCTAGGGTTGTGGCCTTGGGCTGATGAGCTACTCCACTAGGCTCTGAGAAACAGGAAAGGATTTTATCTTTTTAGTTTTGAGTCCCCATTCCCTCGTCTATAAGGACTTCATAAGTGTTGAATGTTCCATGACTTAATAAGTCCAGAGGGAGCCTCTAGCTGAACAGACTGCTGGCTTGTTATCAAACCCAGCTCTTCCTTTATGGTCTGTTGGTGCCCCCTGTGCATCTTAGGCCCCTTGCCCAGAGTCGGACCTCCCATCAGCTTGGCTTCCTGGAACTTGGCTTTCTGATCCTTGGGGCCCACAAGAGAAAGTAGAGGAGGAAGGAAAGGACTCCTGAGAAAGATTCCATAAACAGTTGGGAAAATTTCATGGTAGCCGTTTAATCACTTCATTTCCTTCTTTGTCATGTGGAGAATCCTTAGGGCAGTGGGAAAAAGTCCATCCTCCTTCCGTGAATCTTCTGTATGGTAATTCTTCTGTAGACACGCAATCAGCTAGATCTTTGTCATTCAGACAAGGCAAGAAAGTAAGTTGTGATGAATGTGAAGGCAGGATAGGAGAATGACTCCTTGGTGTTATTTGGGGGAATGTGGCAGCTGGACACTTGCTTATCCCGAGATTCCTTTTTTATTTTAAATTGAAGTTTAGTCAATTTATAGTGTTACGTTGATTTCTGATGTTCATAGTGACTCAGTTATACATATATATGTATTCTTTTCCATATTCTCTTTCATTATAGGCTATTACAAGATATTGAATATGTGCTGTACAGTAGGACCTTGTTTTTTATCCGTTTTACATGTAGTAGATTCCTTCTTGACACTAATTAAGCCTACAATTCTGCAGTTGGTATTTTTTGAATGGAAAAAACATGCGAATATTCCTGGGAGAAGTAATAAATTACCCACTGTGCAATATATTATCAGACTGACACGTTAGAATATGTGATTATAATTCATGTTACTGTGAATACATGTACCAGTTCTGTGTACTTTCACTCTAACCATCTTTGCCATAGACATCTTTGCCACGTTTTTATCACATACATTTTCACTGTGTAACTAACTGGCCATAAGGCAGTTTTGCCGTGAAAGATACAATACCTGGTTGACCATTTGGTTTGGCAGTTTGGTTTCATCTGGATGAAGCACATTAGCATTTCTTTCAATTAATGACATTATTGATGTCTTTATTGAGCTGACAGATGATGATGATTTACCTCAAGAGTTGGTTTCTTTTATTTTTAATTAATTTTTATTAAGGTATAGTTGTACAAATTATAGTAAGTTTTAAGGTGTACAACATAGTGATCACAATTTTTAAAGGTTATGTTCCATTTATAGTTATTATAAAATATTGGATATATTCTCCATGTTGTACTGTGTAGCTTATTTATTTTATACATAGTAGTTGGTACCTTTTAATTCCCTACCGGTATCTTGCCCCTCCCTCTTCCATCTCCCCACTGGAAACCACTGGTTCATTCTCTATGTATCTGCTTCTTTTTGTTATATTCACTAGTTCTGTTTTTTAGATTTCACATATAAATGACATCACACAATATTTATCTTCCTCTGTGAGACTTCAGTTAGCGTAATACCATCAGACTCCATCCACATTGTTGCAAATGGCAAAATTTCTTTTAATGACTGAGTGGTATTTCATTGTGTATTTCATTTATCCATACATTTATTGATGGACACTTAGGCTGCTTTGATATCTTGGCAATTGTAAACAGTGCTACTGTGAACATTGGGTTGCATCTGTCTTTTTGAATGAGTCTTTTCATTTTTTTTTTTTTTTTTGGCATAAATACCCAGGAGTGGAATGGTTGAGTCATATGGTAGTTCTGTTTTTCGTTTTTTTGAGGAATGTCCATATTGTTTTCCATAGTGGCTGCACCAATTTACATTCCCACTGATGGCGTATGAGAATTCCTTTTTCTCCACATCTTCAGCAACATTTGTCATTTGGAGTTATTTTGATGATAGCCATTCTGACAGGTGTGAGGTGATATCTCATTGTGGTTTTAATTTGCATTTCTCTGATAATTAACAATGTCAAGCATCTATTCTTGTGCCTGTTGGTCCTCTGCATGCCCTCTTTGGAAAAATGTCTATTCATGTCTTCTGCCCATTTTCAATTGGATTGTTTTTGTTTGTTTGTTTGTTTGTTTTTGGTGTGGAGCTATATGAGCTGTTTATATATTTTGGATATTAACCTCTTATCAGTCATATCATTTGCAGGTATTTTCTCCCTTTCAGTAGATTGCCTTTTTGTTGTGTCGATAGTTTCCCTTGCTGTGCAAAATCTTTTAAGTATGATTATTTCTGTATATGGTGCTAGAGTATGTTCTAATGTCATTCTTTTACATGTAGCTGTCCAGGTTTTCCAGCACAGTTTATTGAAGAGACTGTCTCTTCTCCATTGCATATTCTTGCCTCCTTTGTCATAGAGTAATTGATCATAAGGACATGGGCTTATCTCTGGGTTCTGTTTTGTTCCCTTGATCTTTGTGTCTGTCTTTGTGTCAGTTCCACGCTGTTTGATGACTGTAGCTTTTAGTTTTGACTAAAGTCATACTGCATAATATTTCCAGCTCTGTTCTTCATTCTTAAGATTGTTTTGGCTATTCATGCTCTTCTGTGTTTCCACAGATATTTTAAAATTATTTGTTACAGTTCTATGAAAAATGCCCTTGGCATTTTGATAGGGATGGTATTGGATCTGTAGACTGCCATGGATAGTACAGTCATTTTAACAATATTAATCCTTCCAAGCCTTGAATATGGGATGTCTTATCTTTGTGTCATCTTCAGTTTCTTTCATCAGTGTCTTACAGTTTTCTGTGTACAGATCTGTTGCCTCCTTAGGTAGGTTTATTCCTAGGTATTTTATTCTTTTTGTGGAGATATTAAGTGGGAATGTTTTCTTAATTTCTCCTTCTGATAGTTTGTTGTTAGTATATAGAAATGCAATAGACTTCTGTATATTTGTATATTCTGTATGTTTGTAACCTTCAGCTTTACCAGATTCATTCATGAGCTCTAGTAGTTTCCTGGTGGCAGGAACAATTTTCCATGTACAGTACCATGGCATCTGCAAACAGCGACAGGATTACTACTTCTCTTCTAATTTGGTTTTCTTTTATTTCTCTTGTCTGATTGCTGTGGCTAGAACTTCCAACACTATGTTGAACAGAAGAGGCAAGAATGGGCATCCACGTCTTGTTTCTGATCTTAGAGGAAATGCTTTCAGCTTTTCCCCACTGAGTATGATGTTAGCTGTGGGCCATCATATCTGGCCTTTATTATGTTGTGGTATGTTCCCTCTGTGCCCTTTTTATTCAAATTTTTCATCATAAATACATGTTGAATTTTGTCCAAATCTTTTTCTGCATCTATTTATTCTTCAGTTTGTTATTATCATATATCACATTGATCAGTTTGCAGATACTGAGCCATACCTTTGTCTGGTCTTAGTATAAGGGTGATGCTGGCTTAACAGAAAGAGTTTGGAAGTCTTCCTTCCTCTGCAATTTTTTGGAATAGTTGAGAAGGATAGGTGTTAGCTCTTTACTAAATGGTAGAATTCAGCTGCGAAGCCATCTGATCATGGACTTTTGTTTGTTGGGAGTTTATTTAAAAATTATTATTACTGGTTCATTTGCACTACAGATACTTGGTCTGTTCATATTTTTTTATTGCTTCCTAGTTCCGTCTTGGGACATTATACATTTCTAGGAATTTGTGCATTTCTTCCAGGTTGACCATTTTATTGGCACATAGTTGTTCGTAGTAGTCTCTTGGGATTTTTTATATTTCCTTGGTGTCAGTTGTAACTTTTCCTTTTTCATTTCTGACTTTTGTTGATTTGGACCCTCTCTGTTTTGTTGGTTAGTCTGGCTAAATGTTTATCAGTTTTGTTTATCTTTTCAAAGAACCAGCTCTTAGTCTCATTGATCTTTTCTACTGTGTTTTGTTTTTTGTTTTTTGTTTTTTGGTTTTTTTTTTTTTGATAAGAGTTGATTTGTTATTTTGAAACACACTATGCTGCAGGAAAAAAAGCCAAGGGCCTCAAAGACACAGAGTTGAATCCACATTTCCTATAGAACTGTGGAAAATCTATCAGTGGTCGTGTGATATAAACAACAGTGCTAAAGGCTTTTACAGCACAATACAAAGCTCAGTTCCAAGTATGCATCCTAGTATTTGGGAACTGATACCTCTCTTAATAAAGGAAGAAACTTCAGTGAAAAAGTAAAAGAGCAAAGAGAAATGCTGGATGAGGAGACAAATCAGCAAACAAAAATTTTATACTACTATGTCCCTCTTTTATTTTTTATGATTTTATCTTTTACAACAAAATTGCCTTATGGCTCACTAGTGATGTAGTGAAATGTTTGTGATGAAAATGCTTGTGGTAAAGGGCAAAGATGTCTATGACAAAGATGTGAAGGGTGAAAATACCAGATCTTTGATCGAGAGAGGTAAGAAATGAGTCTTCTACAAGGGGAGAAAAAGTCTTCCAGAGAAAAAGTCAAGCTTTGCTATGTGTCTCTGAGAATGCCTGCACTGCCTAGTAATGTCTTTGGCCAACTCGGCCAAGCATCCCCCAATGGCAAAGCGACTGGCGATGTGGTAACTGAGTGTGTAAGTCAGTCCTCTTAAATACGCCAGGGTTTGTCTTTACTCTCCTTAATCCCTGAATGCAAGAGACAAGAACGTTATTAATTCTGGATGAATGAATCTAGTACATGCCCTGCATTTCACAGACACTGTGAAAACCTCCTGTGCTACCAAAAGCAGGTGAAAACTGTCGTAAATCAATTTATTTTAAGACAAGTGATTTCATTATCAGATTTGCTCTGCCATCTGTGAAGTAAAAGGACAAAAACCCTTGCACATCTACCACGTTTGAAGAGTGAAACTCATGCTGATTCATTTATTTTTTCTATCAGAGGTTTCATCTTTGAAGGCTTAGGATCCTCTGTTTCTGAGGATTTGTCATCCTAGAGTAGATATCTTCATTGCTAGTCTCGTCTACAAGGAAGCTGCGTGTGCAATGTGCAGATGCTTGCCTCGGTTGAGGTCCTCACTCTTTGTCTAAGCAATCACCGAGCTCTTGGTTCACCTCAGTGCCCACCATGTGTGACGGGATCACCAGCTTTCTGAAATGGATATGGCTGATGGCACTGGTAAGGCATGTAGACCAGACTGTAAACTGCTTCTGCACTCTGTGAACCCCAACTCCATCCATGCCTGGTAAGTGGGAAATCTCTGTATTGACTCGTGTTGCCTTCCTTCAGCTTCATTGACATTACTTTTATTGGCCAGTCCATTTGGAGATTAGGATAGGTTTTTTGGGGACTCTACTGAGAATGTGCCAGAGTTCTTAGCACGGGATTTGTGCCAACACAATGAAATCATCAGAACAAATGTCCCGGGATGAAAAAATTATTTCCAAGGTTAAGACTCATGACACAGGAAAATAAAAAAATATTAAACTTGACAAAATACTTGGGAAACAAAGGAACTTGGGAGACCTTGTGTTGCTCTGTAATAGTAGGATTTAGCTTTGAGTAACCTTCTTGAGAGGGGAAATCACGTCACCTCCTCTGTGCGGCAGTTGCTTTTAGAAAGCACATTACTTTGTTTATTAGAACCACAGAATTTTAAATGTGGAAGTGATGCAGGAAAAACCGATGTGGGGCATGAGAAGGGCTGTGTCCCAGGCTTCAGTTGAGCCCCCAGTATGTGCCCTGCCAAGTGTGGGTCCTTGGCTTCGTGCAGGAAAGAATTCAACAGCGAGCCACAGTTGAGTAAGGATAGATTTATTCAGAGAGATACATTGAAAGGCAAGAGAAAGGCCGTGAGGTGTAGGGGTTGGGTGCTCAGATTAAAAGTAGGCACACACTCCACAGAGAGAGAGAGAGAGAGGGGTGGTGAGGCGCCGTGTTGCTGGTTTCTGTGGGCTTGGTGGCTTCATATGCTAATAAGTGGAAGGACCAGTCTAAGTAGCCTCGGGAAGGGGCTAGGATTCCCAGGAAGTTGTCCATTTCTCACTCTTTGACCTTTTGTGGCTAGCCTTGGGACTGCCATGGTGCCTGTGGGCATGTTGTTATATGCTTATTACAATAAGCATGTAATGAGGCTGAAGTTCTGCTAGAAGTTAAATCTCCCATCATCCTGAGCCTCAAGGCCTACTAGGGGTTGAATCTTTCACCATTTTGATGTTAATTGCTGTGGCATTTCTTGGATGGCTGTGCCCTGCCCCCTTCCTGTCTCAGAAGGTAATTTAGTATTATCTGATCCAGCCTGCCTTTTAGGACAGTGTCTTGGCTTTGGGTTCCCTTGAAAGCAGAGCCTGAGACTAAAGCTTGTGTACATTTTACCAGAAGGTACAATCCTTGGAAGCAGAGTAGGAAACAAAGTGGGCAGAGCCGGAAAGAGGTGTGAAGATTTGTTGTCAAGGTGGCTGCAGCTGAGGGCAGCTGAGGGCTCCTGTCCGTAGGGGAGAATCCACATGATCTGCGGCTGCTGGCCGTCAATCTCTGAGAAATCGGGAATTCAGATAATTGAGACGGAGGCATTGTTCATTTTACAGTATAACTATTGTTTCCTCTTTCTCTCTGTATTGACTTTGTTTTTCCGCCTGCGTCCAGACATTCTTGCTGATCCACTCTTATTTCAGCGTTGTTTCATATCTAGTCAAAGCTTCCTTTCTCGTGGCCCCACCCTGGTTCAGAACTGCATTTCCAATCTGTGAGCGAACTTCTAACACTTTGTCCCTACCTGAATTCATCCCTCGTACCATGCTCAGATTAATCTTATACTCATCTTCTGCTTCTAGATGTCTCTGGTTCCTCAGTGTCTGCTCTCTTGTTAGTAAGTCCAAATTCCTCAGCTTTGGTGTATTAAGATGTTTTGAAATGTAAAAAATACAAAATCCAGCTTTAATGGATTAAGCAATACAAGGGTTTATTATATCTCAAATAGTACAAGATTCTTAGGTAGGCTCCAGCCTTGGCTCCTTAGCAGTTCTTTTGGGTCCATACTCTGTCTTGGTGGCTTCATCTATAGGCTGATAAGACAGCTGTATAAGTTTGAAGGATCACGTGCATGGCCAACACTGGAAGAAGAGGGGCCATTTCTAATACTTAAGAGCAAAGTGACATTTGCCAGCAGGCCCACAAGCAGACAACCCTCCCATCTAATTGGTCATGTGCTTCTGCTAAACCAACTCCTAATTTTGGGGGGATGGGGGTATCATGACTAGTGTAGGATACTGAGAATTTAGCGTTGGGGTTGAGGATAGGATTAACATCACTGAATCATGCCGGAGGGGGAGGTCACCCAGTGGCATCTGCTTTGTGCACTCAAGATCTGCCATGCTCCGCCTCTAATCAAGTTTTGCTTGATTTCCCACTGTTTCCTCTCACCCACGTTGTGATAGCCACATCCACCTCCCTGCTCTAGTCCAATCTTGCCCGCCCTTTTACCCTGTAGAATACCTTTCCCTCATTGCTGCCTGGGAAAGCCAGATCTGTTCTCCCAGGCCTGTCTTCAGTGTAACATTCGTGGTGAATCTATTCATCAACACTCAGTGAAGAGTGATTTTTTTTTCCCCTTACCTAATACTACTTTTTTGGAATTTGTATTATTTATCTGTTATTTCAGCTGGTAGGCTTCTTGAAGGCAGAGCGTGTAATGTATTTATTTTTGCATTGTTATATTCTAAGCAGCAAGCACCAGACCTATACTTGGTACTTAATATTTATTTCCTGAGAAGGTAAAGTAAATGTCCAAGAATTAGTCAGATGAATCATAGGCTTTTTAGTTTGGGCAGTGCATGGGTAATGGTTCTGTTTTTCCCAGACAAAAGCATGTTAACTCAGTCTTTAAAGAGTGAATTGAAGATTGTGAGAGAGAGGTTTGAAAGAAGCTAAACATTACCGTGAAAGAGAGTTTTGCAGTAGGTACATTTTTGCTGGTGGAGTATGAAAAAATTGGCATGGGTTTCCAGCAAGAAAAATCATTAATTTGACTGCAAAGACTGTGGGTTCATCCTGATGTCTAATAATAAAGGATGTGATGTCTCCTATGAAGAGAGAATTCAGCAGTTCTCCTGTACCTCTAACTCCTTCACCGCCATTATGAGCATGGAAAATCTGTTTCTGGTTGTAATAAATCTGTCATGTCACTGGAAAACCCAAAGAAAAAGACATTACCAGTTACTAACTGAAAAATCCACAAGTATTTACATGACAAGAAACTATGTATCGTATAAAATACAGTGTTACCTTCTGTTAGTGCCACCGTATAATGAATTAATAAAGCATCTTCATCTCTTTATTAGGACATTCCACTGCAAATTTGCATTTTTTTTAAGGCAGACATCTATTCTAGAGTCGAAACAGCATAAAGCAATATTATAAAGTGATCTTGTATTATGTCTGAGAAACTCTAACTGCTGTCTTTTCATATTGGGAAAATTACTATATCCATGTGAAATTTAGTACATTAGATTTGAGTACTGACTGATTTTATTTCTGGAAAAAGAGAAGTAGGTTGTCTAAATTACACTGGATGTATAACATATATTGGACAAGTTACTTAACCTCTCTGTTTCATTTTTGTCATCTATAAATTAAGGATAATGCTGATAACTATGCTTTACAGTTGTTGAAAGAATTTAAATGGTTACTATAGAACTTTCTGTGATGATGCAATTGCTCTGTAATTTAGCCACTAACTACATGTAGCTGTTGAGCATTTACAATGTGGCTAATCTGTCTAACTGGATTTCTAATTTAGTTTAAATTATATTTAAATAGTCACATATAGCTAGTGGCTACCTTATCTGACTGCACAGGTCTGGAACAATCCTTGGCTTGTGATAAATAATAAGTCCTATTTTTCAGCCCCTTCTCAGGACAGAATGTGCCACAAAAATATTTTTCAGCATTGCATATACATATGACTTCTTTTTAAAAGGTCAAACAGAACATGTCTAGGAAAGTTGTTTATATCCTTTATTTAACTTTATTGTGTGCATACTTGATTGGTGAATTTATTACCTTATCCACTTAAAAAACAATCCTAGAATAGTTTCCAAGTTTTGACTCCACATTTTACTTGAAAATAAAAAAGGAAAGCAAAATAAGAGCATATAATAAACTGGTCAAAACAAAAAAAAAATTGGTGTTGCCAGAGGTGTGAAGAAATAGGCATCCAATGCAATCCTGATGCATTAAGATTTTCTGTTCCATTCGCTTGGAATGCTCTTTCCACAAACAGCTGTGCATCTTGAATCCCCATTCCCTTCAGGTCTCTGCTTGGATATCACTTTAAAAAAGGGGGCTTTCCTTGACCATTAGTCTCCTGACCATCAGTGTATAAAATTGTACCTTCCCATCACTCTCTCTACCTCTGCCTACCATTCTCTATACCTTTTTTTAACTGTTATATTTTCTTTGATATGCATTATTTCTTAATATATTACTTATTTGCCTATTTATTGTCTGCTTCCATTCATTAGTATGAAAATTCCTTGAAAGCAGGAGTTCTGTTGAAATACTTGTTAAAGTGAAAAATGGGAAATCATTCAAATGTCTATCAGATTCTAATATATTAACACAATGGATGCAGTGCTATAAAACCAAACTAAAGTGTTAAAGGTTATGAATGTTTTAAAGGTTTCAGGGAATCAGTATCTCCCCCTGCCCCACATGGACTGACGTACCTTGTCTATGCCTCTTCCCTTTTACTATGTACTTTTTATTCACTTTGGGAAAAATTACAAAAACGTATTTTCATTGTACTGTATGTTATTACAGGCAAGCAATACCATAAATGCTACATAAAATTGTTTGTCATTTTTTAATGAAAATCAAATGGCTTTCTATCACCATAGAACAAAATCCAGCCTTATGTGGGTCTTGAAAACTGTCCAGGCTGCAGACCCTAACTACCCTCTGACTTCGCCTCCCCTTTCTCTCCCCACCACTGATGCTGTTTCAGCCACAGTGACCTCCATGGTCTTTTTGGTTGTCCATATGGCTCTGCCCAGGTTTTTGTAATTGTTGGTATGACTCTCCTCTCTCCCCAAAACACCTACATGGCCTGTTGTCTCATTTCTTCCAGGTGTTTGCTCAGATGTCACCTCCTCTACTGCCCTGATGATTGACTTACTCTGATTTAGTTGCCTTCATAACTTCACTTGTTACTATGTTAGGTTTGTTTGGTTGACTACATCTTTCCCCACAATGTAATGCTTTATCTGCCTTGTTCACTTTTCTATTTCCACAATTAATATTGGTTGAATGAATTTAAAAGTCTGTTGAACACAGTGAAGGATTCGTGTGGATAGAGACTGATAACTGTAGTAGGAGTGTTGAGAGAGAACACAGAAGGGCTTTTGTTCAGTAGCATTCATCCAGGTATTTCCTGAGCAACTACTATGTGCTGGTCACTCTTCTAAATCGTGGGGGTATGTCAGGGTACAAAACAAGGATCATGCCTCATAGAATTTTCATTCTAGCAAAATAAATAATAAGCAGAATAAAGCATCATGACATATGTTGAAAAGTAACAAGTGCTATGAAAAAATGAAAAATCAGTGCACGGTAAGGAGTGTGGGGTGTTTGAGCAGTAGAAAATGAGATGGCTGGGATGAGCTGCACTGAGAAGTAAGATTTGAGCCCAAGTTGAAGGGGATGAAAGAGCTGGCTGAGGTGGTATTTTTTTTTAGTGGAGATAAAATTGACATTCAACATTGTGTTAGTGTTGGGTATGTAACATCATAATTTGATACATACACCTTTTGACCACCTTCGCTCATTTCACCCACCTTCCACCCCTGCCTCCAGTTCTTGTAACCAACAATCTGTTCTTTATGTCTATGAGATCATTTTTCTCCCCACGTATAAATGAATGCATACAGTATTTGTCTTTCTCTAACTTACTTAGCTTACACAATCCCCTCTAAGTCCATCCATGTAGTTGCATATGGCAGGATTTCTTTTTGTGCCCAAGTAATACTCATTGCATGTGTATATATACACCATATTTTCTTTATTCTTCCATTGATGGACACTTCATTTGTTCCCATATCATGGCTGTTGTAAATAATGCTGTAGTGAACATAGTGATACAGATGTCTTTTTGAGACAGTGATTTTGTTTTTGTTGGATAAATACTCAGAAGTGGAATTGTTGAATCATATGGTAATTCCATTTTTAATTTTTTGGAGGAAACTCCATACTGTTTTCCATAGTGTCTGCACCAATATAAAATCCCACCCATGGTACACAAGGGTTCCCTCTTCCCCACATCCTCACCAATGCTTTTTTTTTTTTTTTTTTGATAATAGACATTCTAACATGTGTGAAGTAATATCTAATTGTCACTATGATTTTCATTTTCCTTCTGATTACTGATGTTGAGCATCTTTTCATGTGTCTGTTGGATAGCTATAAGTCTTCTTTAGAAAACTGTCTATTTAGGTCCTCTGCCCATTTTTTTAATTGGATTAAAATTATTTTTGCTGTTGAGTTATGAGTTCTTTATATATTTTGGGTATTAACCTCGTATCAGATACATGATTTACAAATATTTTCTTCAATTCCATATGTTGCCTTTTCATTTTATTGATGGTTTCCTTTGTTGTACAGAAGCTTCTTAGTTTGCTGTAGTCCTATTTGTTTATTTTTGCTCTTGTTGCCATTGCTTTTAGTGTCAAATCAAAAAAAATTATCCCCAAGATCTATGTCAAGGTGCTTACTTGCCATACTTTCTTCTAAGAATTTTATGATTTCAAGTCTTACGTTCAAGTATTTATTCCATTTTGTTTTGGTTTTTGTGTGTGGATTAAGGTAGTGGTCCAGTTTCATTCTTTTGCATGTGGCTGTCCAGTTTTCCCAAGACCATTTATTGAACAGACCATCCTTGGCTCCTTTGTCTTACATTAATGGACTATGTATGTGTGGATTTATTTCTGGGTTCTCTATTGTGTTCCATTGATTTATGTGTCTGTTTTTAATGTCAATATCATACTGCTTTGATTACTACAGGTTTGTAAGACAGTTTAAGATCATGAAGTATGATGCCTGCAGCTTTGTTGTTCTTTTTCTATATTGCTTTGACTATTAGGGTTTTGTGGTTCAATACAAATTTTAGGATTGTTCTATTTCTGTAAAAGATGCCATTGGATTGCACTGAATCTGCATTTTGTTTTGGGTAGCATGGCGTTTAACCAATATTAATTCTTTCAATTCATGCACGCACAATATTTTTCCATTTATTTGTGTCTTCTTCTATGTCTTTCATCAGTGTCTCACAGTTTTTAGTGTGCAGATCTTTCACCTCCTTGGTGAAATTTATTCCTAAGTATTCTTTTTGATGCAGTTGCAAATGGGATTGTTTTCTTAATTCCTCTTTCTGATAGTTTATTAGTTATGAAAACACAGCTGATTTTTGTGTATTGATTTTGTACCTTGCTACATTACTGAATTCGAGATTAGATTGAACAGTTTTTGGTGGAATCTTTCAGATTTTCCATATATATATATATATTTATATATATAAAGTTTTTGGATCATAGCACCTGCAAATAGAGATAGTTTTATAGGTGTTCCCTTACTTTTCAGAAGTTTGCTTTACTCCAATTTGCTTTTGTGAAATTGCTATCCGAAATCAATGCCTGTTTTCGCTAATCACAAGAAATCCAAAGAGAATTTTTGCTTTTACAAAAAAAGGGAAAAGTGAAAATAGCATTCAGCATTTGTTTTGCGGTGCATTGTTACAAAGGCAGCACGCACCCCAGGTAGCTAGAGTGCTATAGCCAGGCTTTTTGCCAGGAAACTACACTGAGCATCTCAGCATCAAGTTGCCATAGCTTTGAACTGTGTCTGTGAGCATCTGTGCTTTATCTCTATTTATTTTGTGCATTCATGAGCAAGATATGACCTACGGTAATTGCTTCTTCACTTTGTACCATTTTGACTTACGGAAGTTTTCACAGGAACATGCTTCTTTCAGATAGCAAGGGAAACCGGTACTTCCTGAAGATTTGGATCTCTTCCTTCCTTCCTTCCTTCCTTCCTTCCTTCCTTCCTTCCTTCCTTTCTCTCTCTCTTTCTCTCTTCCTTTCTCTCTTCCTTCCTTTCTCTCTTCCTTCCTTTCTCTCTTCCTTTCTTTCTCTCTTCCTTTCTTTCTCTCTTCCTTTCTTTCTCTCTTCCTTTCTTTCTCTCCTCCTTTCTTCCTTTCCTCCTTTCCTCCTTTCCTCCTTTCTTCCGAATTTGCTCTGCCTAGGACATCTAGTACTACAGTGAATAAAAATGGCAAGAGTGGGCAACATTATCTTTTTCCTGATCTTAGAGGAAGAGTGTTCAGCTTTTCACCACTGAGTATGTTAGCTGTGGGCTTGTTGTAGTGATTGTTCTCATGTTGAAGTATGTTCCCTGTTCGTCCACTTTGTTGAGAGTTTTTATCATGATCGATGCTGAATTTTGTCAAATGCTTTTTCTGCAGCTGTTGATAATATTGTACGATTTGTATCCTTCCTTCTGTTAATGTGGTATAGCACACTGATTGACTGTGGATGTTGGAACATCCTTGCATCCCTGGAAAAAAATCCCACTTGATCATAGTATATGATTGTTTTACATTTTGTTGAACTTGATTTGCTAACTTGATTTTGTTGAGGATTTTTGCATCTATATTCACTAGGGATATTGGCCTGTAATTTTCTTTTCTTGCAGTGTCCTTTTTTGGTTTTGGTCCAAGAGAGTGTTTGTAGAAATAGAGTCCCTGAAGGAGGGACAGTTAGAATAAAAGCTCTAGAATGGGAGCACACAGCAAGATAGCCAGTGTGCCCCAGCCGGAGTGATCTAGGGCAGTAGTGAGAAAGGAGGTGAGAAAAGTAACAGAGAACTAGTTTGTGCTGGAAGGAGTTTGGTTCTTACTTTGAGTAAAATTGAAAGCTGTTGTAGTCAACTGTATCTAGTAAGACATTATTTCAACTTAGTGCTAAAAGAAGTTCAAATGATAATTCCTGAATAGGGTTAGTTTGTGAGGTTAAACTGTTCATGGAGAGGAAGGTATAGCTCAGTGGTAGAGCGCATGCTTAGCATGCACAAAGTCCTGGGTTCAATCCCCAGTACCTCCATTAAAATAAATACGTATATAAATAAACCTAATTACCTCCTCCTGAAACAAAAACAAAAACAGCAAACAGTAAATAAATAAAATATTTTTAAAATCTATTTAGGAAATATATATATATATAATCTAATGCAGTATACAGATGTATCTATCTTTAAGACAATCAGTGATACCAAGTGCCTGAGTCACATCAATATAAACCTTAACTTTAATTCCTTTGGTGCGTAACTGAGTTAAGAACATTTAGGTAATCCACAGGGCTACTAATAGTTTTGTATACATGATTGTATACAATCATCTAGAATTTTCTAATTGTCAAGAAATTTTGATAATTTGATCTAGAATATCACTAAGGTAAAATTAATCAACTCTTAAAGAATAAAAATGTAAAAAATAATTTGTATTATTTCTTAGATATTTCAAAATTTTAAACTGTGTCCCACAAAAAAGAAATATGTATTATGTACACAGATACAGAATCAATCCTTAGGATTCGATGTGTGTAACTCAGGCATTGGTTTCATAAAACAACTCACATCTGTGTATTCTGATATATTTAATTTCATTTTGGTTCATACCTGTTGTGCTCTCTAGCCTTAAAAGTTTTTTTTCTTCTTTTCCTTTCCGGAGTGATGTCTTGCTGGTTCACTGAAGACCTGCGGATCACTATGATTTCCCCATTAAATTCAGCTCTAAGAACATACAGGAATACATTTATAATTAACTGCAAATGACTGATAGCAATTCAAGTGCTGTATTTCCCAGAACACGCTCCAGGAAAAGAGTGAAGGTTTGCCTGGAAAAAGATCAGACAGATTCTAGGCAAAGGCAAACTTACAAGCACCACATTGGGCAGGAAGCCTTTGCATGAGAGGTCAGAGGTCCTACCCTGTAGGCAGTGGTGGCGGGTGCCAAAGGCCAGCGGAACTGGGGCTCTTGCTTACAGAGACTGAGTCGCTGCCTCCGCTTCCCAGGCAGCGCGGGGCCAGCTAACCTCAGTTCTGAGGTTATGTGTAGAAGACCAGGAAGCCCTTACAATCAGAGAGTGACGAACTCTTAGGAAAATAAGACCCCACGCTCCCCTACCTGAGCACATAGGCTGTAGTTACACAGCTGCACAGGCTCTGTTGTCCCTGTTTCCAATTTTCCAGGCATTTCCCAGGATTTAGGGGAAATTCCAGAGTCAGGATATTTACTTTTAATCTTTAAGTAAACCTCATATTCACTAATTTACTAGTACGCTCTCCTATGACCAATTAAATTTCCCCATGTGCCAGCTGTAATAAAGAAAAGTAAACTGCCCGAAAGAATATAGAGCATTTTTGTTCATTTAAGGAAAACTGGTAATAAAAAATGTGCAGGGGAGCTGCTGACACATAGCAATGTGGGTCTATACCAAAAAAGAAAGAAAAAGGCTAATAAAGACCAACTGATGGTTTGTGAGTTTGAGCACATGGAATGGCTTCCTGGGAACCACTCCTAATACAATCAGCTTTGTGTCTTCACTTGAGTTATTCCACCTCTCTGAACCTCAATATGCTCATCTGAAAACAAAACAAAAACCAAAACAATAAGCATCTGGATGTGGCTTTGCAAGTTGCTCTCCTGCTTCCTTTTTCTAAGAGTTTATCACTGAACTTGATCTTACATGATGGTAGTGTTCCGGAGGTTTTCTCCTTCCCTGTCTAATTAATCCAGTTGGATAAAATCCAGATAGTAGAATGTCTATGAGAATGAAGAAACCCACCCTGCTTACTGTATGACCGACCAATAATTGCATGGCTGACGTATTCCACAAGTCTTGCCATCTATTATATCAAGCTCCTTGTCTGATGAGGCAGTCTAGCCATGAGATGAGTTGACCAGATTTGTCTGCACCACAGTATGATGTCAGGAACACAGTGAAATGCTTTTAGAATAATTGAGAAAGTTACAAGGAGAACAAAATGACTAGTTCTTTCCTAGCTAAGTGTTGGCATGTAGAGTCAACTTTATTATGTGAATAAATTTAATACTTGATAAATTTATGTTTAAGTACAAAATAAAATTTTAAAAGTTATTATTCTGGGGGATTTGGAGGCTTAGAGGACAAGCCGGTTGAGTAATTGTGAATTTTTATTCCAAAGACATAGAATTATTCCTAGTTCCACCTTTTTCCTTCTGTGAAATACTTGGTCATTATTATGAACATTTTGCTTTCTAAAGAAGATTAAGAAAGGGGTCAAAAAGTAGTTTTAATATAGAAAATTTATTCTGAGAGATTTATTAGCTAATTTTCTCCTGAAAGCAACCACAAATCAAGAACTGATTGAGGCTGTGTGGTTACAATATATTTTCTTCACCTCTACAAATAGCCTTATAAGTATTTCATCATCTAAATCCATCTCATTTTCCAGTATGCTGGCTGTTGCCATTTGTGGCAGACAGTTCACTATTCTCCAATGTTCGTTTCCCCATAGTTTCTTAGTAACATGATATTCTGGGCACACGTGAGCCCAGCTGAAGACTTTTCCCATCCTCCCTTGCAGCTACATAGACCTATGGGGCTAAGTTACAGCACGTCAGCTATAAATGTAAGAGCTTTGGGGTCTTGTTCTTAAAAGGGTTGGAAATGCATTTCCTTCTTTTTGTACCTCTTAATGTTAGCTGTGAAGTGGTGAAACTGGGAAATATATAGCGGATATTGTATTTATTTTTTATTATTTGTATTATAAAACACTTCATTCTATAAATAATAAATATTATATATTTTACTTTCTTATATGGAAATGTTTTATATATTGCTATATAGAAGAATAAAGCTAACATGGAGAACACTCATGTATCTGTCCCTTAGCTTAAGGAGAGGAATATTACTAGTATCATTGTAGCCCCTGGGGAACTCCTCCTTATTAAGTGTCTCCACCTACCCTCAAAGAAAACCCCAGAGAAACTATTATCCTCCTGCATATTTTTCACTCATTTACTTGTATTTAACATCTTATGACACATGTATTTTCTGTAAATCCATATTTAGGTTGGCATGTTTTTGAACTTTGGAGAACTTCTTTGTATCACATTAAATGTATTATTGGTGACTTGCTTTTGCTTCCTCAAGATTATATTTTTGAGATTCATCCATGTTGAATAGGCTTTAGAAAATTTATTTTCACTGTTGTGTAGAATTTCAATATTAAAGGTCTCATAAAAATATAAAGTTTTTAATATTAGCTAATACTTACAGAGTACTATGTCTCATGGATTATCCTAAGTACCTTACGTTTACCAGTTAACTGAATTTTCATACCAACATCATGAGATGGTTAATATGAATAATCACACTTGACACGCCGGAGAAGTATGTCATTGCTTGGTTGAGTCATTAAGTTACAGTTAATAGAAGTGAACTGGGATTCATACTTAGGTGTTGCAACTCTGAAGTCTATGCTCAAGTCCTGCACTATCTTCCTCTCCCTCTCAGACCCATTCTTCTGTTGATGTACATGTGGTTCCTTTGCAGTTTTTGCTGTAACGGGCCATGCTGCCAGAACGATTGTGTATGTGTCACCTGGTGCATTCATGTATTTACTTACGAGTGGAAGGTTGCTGAATTATAATTATGTGCATTAGTTTCCTATTGCTGCTGTAACAAATTACCAAAAGTATAGTGGCTTAAAACAACACAAATTTATTACCTACAGTCCTGGAAGTAAGAAGTCTAAAAGGAGTCTCATGGTCCAAAGTCAAAGTATCAACAGGGTTTTGTTCCACCTGGAGGTTCTAGGGAGAATCTGATCTGTGCTAACTCTTGCCCCCGTCCATCTCCAAAGCTAGCAATGGTGGATTGAGTCTGTACATAGAATGATTCCAACCTTGCTTTTGTTGTAGAATCTCAAATGTTTTATTTTTCTTGAACATTGTTTTGTCCAGATAAATACCAGAATCAACATTTTAAGTTTCATAACATTTCCTGATTGTACTTTTATTGGAATGGAATGATTTTATATATTAATTTTGGGTGAATTGACATTTTTCACAAAGCTGAGATTTCTCATTTCATAATATTATACATATTCTCATAAGTTCATATTTAACACTTTTTAAAAGAGTTTTATAATTATTACATAGCTTTTGGGAAATTACTTTTTATCGCCAAACAGTAATTTACTGTGTTAATTTACTGTATGTAATTTGTGTGTTGATCCACCTGTTGTCTGAAATTTCAATGGATGTTACAGTTTTTGACTATTTTAGATAAAGTTGACATGAACATTTGCATTTTCATTGTCATTCGGTTAGAAATATTTTTAAATGTACTTGTATCTTGATCTAAGAATCACCAAGAAGTTTGTTGTTGAAATCACAGGTATTTGGCATTTTCTTACGTGTCTTCTTAGTAATGATTTCTAATTTAACTCTGTTGTGGCCAGCGAATAGGCGCTGTATCACTTCAGTTCTTTTACATACATTGAGGCTTATTTTATGGCAACAATTCATAGTCTTGTGCACAAAATTATTCACATTCACCATATAAATGTGCAATGAAAAAGAATATTTATTCTGCAGTTGTTGGATATAAAGCCCTTTAAATGTTAGACAAAGGTGGTTGATAGTGTTGAGACCATTGAAGTCTTTACTGATTTTTTTGTCTACTTGTCTTATCACATGCTGATTAAAGTGATTGTGTAATTGCTTATTTCTTTCTTTAATTTTATCCGTTTCTGCTTTCTGTATTTGAAGGTTGTGTTAAGTGCATACACATTTGTAATTTTTATTTCTTCTCGATGAATTGTCCCTTTTGTCACTATGGAATAACTTTTCCTCTTTATCTCTGTTAATACTAGTTTTCTTGAAGTCTGCATTATGATAACCAGCCTACACGCCTTATGCTTATTGTGTCATATTTTTTATCAATTTATTTTCAATCCATCTGTGTCTTCATATTTAACAGGTATTTTTTATAGGTAGTATACTATCAGTTTTTTTTTTATATTTTCCAATTTCTTGTAATAGTTTGAGAAATATTGGCATAAATTCTTTAAATGTTTGGTGGAATTCACCAGTGAAGCTGTCTGGTCCTGGGGTTTTCTGTTTTGGGTGGGTTTTGATAACTGATGCAATGTCTTTTCTGGGTAATTGGTGTGTTTTCTGGCTCCTCCTTATTCAGTCTTGGTAGGTTGTATATTTCTGGGAGTTTATCCATTTCTTTGTTATCTAATTTGTTGGCATATAGCTGTTCATAGTCTTTTATCAGGCCATGTGTTTCTTTAGTATCAGTTATAATGTTTCCTTTTTCATTTCTAATTTTGAGTCTTCTTTTTTTTGTTAGTCTAGCTAAAAGTTCTGTCGTTCTTGTTTATCTTTTTTAAAAAAAACAGCTTTTAGTTTTTTTGCTCTTTTACATTGTTTTTCTGGTTTCTGTTTCATTTATTTCACTCTGATCTTTATTATTTCCTGCCTTCTGCTATCTTTGGGCTTAATCTGTCCTTTTTCTAGTTCCTGGAGATGTAAAGTTAGATTGTTTATTTGAGATCTTTCTATTTTCTTAATGTATGCATTTGTTGCTATAAATTTCCCTTTTAGAACTGCTTTTGTAGCATCTCATAGATTTTGGTATGTTGTATTTCCATTTTCATTTGTTTCAAAATATTTTAAAATTTTCCCTTTGATTTGTTCTTTGACCCACAGAGTGTTTAAAATAGTGTTTAGTTTCTACATGTTTATAGATTCAAATCTTACTTTTTCATTCATGCTGATAACCTATGCATTTTAATGTGGGTTTAGACTGTAACATTTACTATGGTTACTGTTATGATAGGAATTTGGTCGATACTTCATAAACTGTTTTCTGTTTGTCACTACTTTCTCTGTTACTCCTTTCTGCCTTCATTTAGATTTTTGCAATATTTTTCGTATTTCACTTAAAAATATCTATTAGCTTTTGGCTATAGCATCAGTAGGAAAGACTGTTGCTAGCAGTTTTAATTCATCATCACCACCAACCACAAACATAGTTTTTTCCTTCTATGTATGTGGCATTGTGAAATGGATGCTACATTCTGCCTGTTTGGAGATTTTAGCAATGGGTGTTTTGACATGGCAACTTGTCATGTGCATCTGCCATCGGGGAAGACCCGTTTTTTTCTTACACTCTAGACAGGGAAAAACACCATGAGCAAGCACATAGAGCTTCAAGAAGAACTCTAATGAAAAATAATGTTGTAGTGGTAGTTCAGTGATAAGACAGAGTCTTAGATGCAAGGCTGGGGAGGTAGGTGTATTCAGTAGATAATGAGAAATATTAAAACATTTTTGACCTGAGAAGTCACGTGCTTACTGGCGTATTTAAGAAAGCATATCTTGCCTGGTGCTAGTCCTTTACATGCAATTGCTCTCCCAAAGTCAACATCATGAAAAGTACCAGAAAACCAGGCACGTGTAATAAACAGCAGGTGGCTTGGGTATTCATTCCCCGTGCCTCCTGCTCTCCTGTAACTACTCAGAAACCTTGTCTCCTTGAAACTCAGACTTCTTCCTTTAGATTTCTGTTACTAGATCCCTAGGAGCCTCTTTGAACTGCTAACTTTGTGTTTTGCTCCCAGCTTTCCTCTCCTTAATTACAACTCTCCAACTCTGCGTGTCCCAGTTCCTTCGCTGGTCGTTGGTGGTGTGTGCCTGTCTACGTCTGAACCATATTTCCTTGCTCCCACGCCACAAAATAAATCACATGGAGATCATGTGGGTTAGGTCCTTTAGGAGTGGTCCAAAATGGGTTAGATGAAAGAGAAAGACTGGATTTAGGAGACTATTCCACAGCTAGCTGAGGGGGTGAATAAGGTAAGGAGGAAGGAGGCTCTGAACCAGGACAGAAGAGGAATTATTCTTAAACAGTAGTGTTGTGACAAATGTTATTAAAAAGGCACTTCTCAGTTATGCTTCTGATTCCTTTGCATTTAATTAGGAGTAGGAACTGAATATAATGAAGTTAGTAATAACTTTGGGGGACATCTATATAATCCATACCAGTGGACAGTTGGGTTCAAATTGTCCTGAATGTGTCCTGAGCTGGGTCCGAGATGTTACGTCATGTTGCTCCTACTCACCTGTTCACCACAACGATGCCAAGGACACACAGGCTTTGGAGAGTCTTTTCAATTTTTATTTCATTTTTCTTTAAGATGATCAGATTTTTTCTTCACAGTGGGAAGTCACAGGTACATGGTCACAGCAGACATCTGTGCACAGTATTTAGAATGAAAACTGTATTTATCTTCTATAATGAATGTTAGATTGATAGTCTGTGTCTCAGCCACCAGGCATCCATTCAAATGGGATTTACTTAATAAGGAAACGATTGCAGAGATAATTTATTGCAGAGAAGCGTATTGCAGAATTTGAGGTGGAGAGACTGGGAATTTCTTCTAAGTCACCGAAGACTCAGGGGACGTTCAGTGTGCTGGATGCTGACACAAAAAAATGCAGGGAGTGACAAGAGAAGACAGGGCTTACCTTTGTGTTAAAATAATTGCTGTTTGGAAGGATAACCTCTGCTTGTCTACACAAAGCCGAAATGCTTTTATGATAGAATAAATTTTGCTTCATTTTCTAGTGTTTTGATGGTCCCAAACCCACTCATTAAAACTTCACACTGAGGGTACTACCCAGGTCTACAGCATAACATGCCAGCATTTCAGACCCCAACTCTAAATTTGAAGGGAAATAGGAGATCATTGGATCAAATTATTCAGATATTGCTTGATAATTCATTTTATTTTGTGTAGGTATAGGCTAGTACAGTTGCGCAGAGAACTTATTTTGAAGTTACTAATTTCTCAGGATGAGGAAAAAGCTTGCATTGGATTACAAGTGCCATTCAGAGAAATGTCTGGAAGGTAGACATTAACTTGTTTTTAATTTGTGTCCATTCCTTTACTAGCATTTCTTTTTTTTTCTCCACATGCATCCACAAAGTTGGACACATGCCAGTTTTTCTAGACAATTTTATGACAATCCAAATCGAAAATGTCTGTTTCCCAGAGAAAACGATGTGGCAACAACCTCATACATTTTCATTCAATTTATTCTTTGAATGTCAGGAAGAAAACTGACTGAGCAATGATGGCAGTGATATTTCAGTGGCTAAACTCGTTATTTTGGAAAGAGGATTATGATTTAAACAGAACTGAACACGCTGACCTCCGAGTCCCTGCCGCGGAGTTCTAACACCATGATCTCCTTGTGAAAGTCTCTAGACTGTCCAGTGTGTCCTCTGCATGGCAGGAGGACGGGGTCTCCTGACCGAACAACTGAGTCCCACAGCCCCACCACACACTGACAACTTTGGTTAATCAAATTGGTGTGTGGTCCATCACCCCAAAGGAAAAAAATTGTCATTTAGAAGTAATTATTACACTGTGCTAAAAATGGGTCATCAATTCTGCAATACTATAGTATTAAATAAAAGAATAACAAAATATTGCACAGAAGGCCGAGAGGTCCTTGAAGGACCCAAAACACATGTGATATGGGGGATTCTCTGATTTACGGAAAAGCAGTAACAAAAGGGGGAAAGACAAGTTGGGGACTTAAAGCTAAAGAGGATGCAACTGCTATTACCTTTTCAATGTCTGCAGGACTGCCTTGGACCGTCTCCAGTTTTGATTTTTATTGGTTTCTTGACCTATTAGCCTGACGACTGGCCTTGACTGTGTAGGGTGCATATGAACTGGTGTGGTGACAAAGACAAACGTGAGAAAGCTCCTTTTACGTTTATCTGTATCCTGTCTATACAGTCTATATGTGGCTCTTCTATTATGTGCCAGACAGACCACTGAGTGGTTTTATGCATGTTATCTCATTTAATTTTATCCATAGTTCCACTGTCAAATGAAGGACCCAAGGATATCTGTCTGGAGACTCTAAAAAAAACACTGTGAGGAGAAATGCAATGTGACTTTTTTAAGGCAGTAGCAGGCATGGTTATTGCAAAAACTCACGGTGGTCATTTAGGAAGAGAAAAGCAGACACATAAATTAGTCACTGCCTCCCAGATGAAGTGTCTCTGGGATGGGGGAAGGAACATGCCAGACCTTCTGTAGCCTGGAAAATTTAGCATTTGGTTTTATGAGTTATTTTTTCCTGATCCTACTGTCCCACGGGTGCTCAACTGTCCATATAACTGATCACACTGTTCTTTTTTTTATTTACCTCAAGAAGAAGAGTAATTTGAAACTTCAAGAACAAAACCCAGAATATAAATATTGTTTGTTGAAACAGCAATTTAAAATGTCTTCCAGTGTTTCTTCCTCAGTTGACTCTTTAATGCTCTCTCCAACCTCCTGAACTGCCCTCTGCACATACCGAGTTCTTATTTCTGATAAAAGGCTAAATGTTGTATGCAAAGAGATGTGGAAATTGGCTACAGGCCACGTTCTTTCTCATTGCCTTCACTTATAACAAGAATAGCCAATAGTGTTTTGCTTCTGTTCCTGTAAAATGTTTGTTTGGAGCCTGCCTTGAAAAGGAGGTGGTGAGACACGCTATTTGTGTCTCAAAGGAAGGGCTGACTGGTCAGCAGGTAGTGTCTTTAACCAGCATTGTCCCTCTTCTCCTTTACAGTCTCTTCTGTACCAATGCACAAAACCAACCATCACAGCCATCCCTGAACTTCATTCTTTGTTTGCTTAAACCATTTAATAGTCTTTGCATTAATGGTAAGAGGTAGACCTCAGATTATACCTCAGATTCGTTAAAATGATGTATGGTGTTAGAAATTTTTTTTTTTTAAATACGTGGTACATGATTTTAAAAAGACGGTATCCCTGACAGTACCTCAAGACATGATTCTGGACAAAATGTAACACTAATGCTGTGCCACAGCCTGGAAAGTTTGAACAGTTGGATTTGTTTGTACAGAATGTTCCATGTTGTGTCTTTGAATCGAACACAATCTCACAAAGTTGTTAAGAGCTTCACCTGTTCCTAATGTTAGGGACGGTTTGGAGCTGAAAGGATTTGCAGCTCTAATGTCTTGGCCAGGTTTGAAAAAGCAATTTAATGGTGCCTGAGACCCCTTTATGAATGTGAAGTTCCCTACTGCTTTTGAAGAGCAGCCTCTTGCCCCTGAATCTTTGAACAATCACCAAAGAAGACATTGCACAAGGAGGGGTGGAAATGGTGCATGTTAACTGCAGCAATCGTGCACAATCCAAGATGAATGGTTCTTTTTCCTCTCCCCTCATCCCTTGTAATTAGAGGTGAATTTGTTAGGTATGTCTAGAAAACTAATTACATCATCATGAGGAATATCCCAGTGGGGAAATCTTTTCTTTCCAGATCAAAAGGATGGCTAGCGGCTACTGTGTTCAATCCAGTAATCTGCAGGCGATGAGGCCAGGGCTGGCGGAGCAGCTCTGCTCCTCGGGAAGATCTGCTCGCAGAAAATGATGGGAAATTAACCATGTATTGGGAGGCTGCTGCAAAGCACGCAGCAAGAGAGTCAGGGAAAAGCTTACCAAGTCAGAAGAGATAAAATGGGCAAGAAGCTTGTGAAACATGGAAGCTCAGCACAGTAAGAGGAATAGGGTTTATTAGAAAACAGCGTTGAGAGCCAGGAGTCCTGAGTTTTATGTATCTGCTTTGATTCTTACAGGCCACTTTTCTTCCCAGAGTCCCTAAAGTGGGGACTGGACCCGTTACCTCACTGGGCTGTTAGAAGACTGAATGTGTTAAATACAAGGTACCAGGTCGATATTATAAAGTGAGAGCCAATCCCAAGTGTTTCAACTGTTCACTTTTTTTCTTGGAATTTTTTTAATACAGTTTTTCTTAGAATTACAATGTGGTATGCAACTGAAGGCATATTTTTCTTAAGATGGAGCCCTCTACATGGACGTACCCTGAGAACAGTCCCCTGTCTGGCACTGAAGGGCTATGAACAGTCAGTACTCAGTCACTCAGTTTCAGGGACAACCAAGAGAGACATTCATGATCAAAGAGTACATGGTGAAATAGAAGTACACATGACTCCTTAAAACATTCTCAGGAATTCAGGCCTAAAATAAACATGTATCTGAACTGAAACCTTAGAGCCATAGAACTTTCTATGACCTGGAAGAGATGATAGAGACTATCTAGTTCAATATCCACAATTTACAAAAGACAAAACTAAGAGCTAGATGGCTTAAAGACTGAAGCTACAAGGCGTGGTAGGGAAGGCTGGATGTAAATCAGAGATGCCTGCTTCCCCTCCACATGGTGGAGTGATGCCCAGAAAGTGACTGTGCAGCAAGAGACGTTCCTCCCCTCGGTTAGCAAGGTGGGGCCATCCAGCCTAGTCTCACCAGAGAAATGGGAGTGGAGATGATGTCAGCCACTTGAGAGACAAGGCGTTAAGAAGCAGGTGTGCCTGTAGTCCTTCCCTGGTCTGTTGACTGGGTGTCATTGCCACTAGATGGTTTCGGAAGCCATGTTAGAAGATGTCAGAGCCATCTCTGGATTCTTGGATGACTCTGTGAAGCCAGCCTTTCACTCTCTTAACCTTTCTCTTTCTTTCTGATAGTTGATCTTTCTGAGGAAGACATGTATTTCTTCTGTGGTACGGTAGGGTTTCTTTGTTAGAGTAATTAACTTTACCTTAATGATGTGGAACTAGGTCCCAGATTTGATTTTCAGCAATTGACGTCTGTCATAGGCTGCTGTTTTTTCCCTCTGTATGCCCAAATAGAAAGCATGCTGTTGGCCCATGGTGAGCCATATCTTATTTTTAGACGAGCTTTTAGAGGTAAGAATTTCAAGGGGAGAGAAATACTTCAAGAAGCATATTAAGAAATGTGAGAGGTAGGGAGGGTATCGCTCAGTGGCAGAGCACATGCTTAGCATGCACGAGGTCCTTTGTTAACCCCCCAGTACCTCCATTAAAATAAATAAATAAATAGACCTAATTACCACCACTTCAAAAATAAACACAGAAACAAAAAGTCTTTTAAAAGTATTGAAAGAAATGCAAGAGGTAGCATCAGGATAAATGATAAGTTGCATGTCAACTCCTGACTAATTAGGTTGATAACTAAACTTCTTTAAGGACTGAAGTTGAGGGGAAATTCTCACATGTATTATGGTATCAAATAGAATTTGCGTTTCTTCAGCATGGTTGTTATCGTCATCTATTTGTATATCTACCCTAGACAGACTGAGAAGCGAGGCAGAGGGAAAGTTTAGTGTAGCCTGACTGCTGAGCACATCAACTTGAGGGCTCTGGAGCCAGATTGTCTGGGGCTAAAGCCTGCTAACACCAGCCCTGTGACCTTGGGGATATCACGTGTCTGTTCTGCAGCCTCAGTTGCCTTACCTGTAAAATGAGACTGGGTGGTGGTCTGTATTTGATACGTTTATGAGAAGGATGATATGAAGTATTATCTAGAAATTAACCCAACACAGAAACACAAGAGATGCTCTTTCGGGGTGGAAAATGATAGAATGCACTATTGACGGATGAGCTTTGTACAGTCATCCAATGTAAAGAAAAACAAGAATTGTTAGAGGAAGGATATGAGGCTTCTAGATGTTATCTACATATTGATACTATTTTTGTTCGTGAATATTACAGAAATTAAGTGCTTTCCTTTAGCTATAATGCAAGTAGTAGGGGAATGAATTGTTTGCCATTAGCATGCTGGAAGGTGTAACTGACTTTGCGTAGATACTATGCCACCTCTCCCGTTCTCCATCGCTTCCCATCAGAACTAAATGAGGTAAGCTTTGGGAGAAGTTCTTCATGAACTGTGATGCTTTATTAGACACTTACCCATTCATTTTCCCCTTGAATGCGTGTTTATCAAGTGTGGATAAGGTATCGTATATTCAGTTAAGGACCGGGGTAGTTATTTAACGGTCTGGCCATGGGCTTGGTCATCCTGCAACACCAAATCTAGTGACAGGTTACAGACACACGGTTTTCTGATCATGTGCTGCACTGCAGAAATGTGCAGAGGCGAATGAAAATAGAAGAGAATGACAAATGACTTCATAGCTAAAAATCTTTTTCCTTCTTTTTTAGAATAATTGATCCTAAATCTAAACTTGCCTTCAATTAAATTTCAAGGTCAGGATAAAGGGATTATTATCTCTTTCTCAAATTATTAATGATGCTTACAGCAGGAAACCAAATCTGGATTTTCTGAAAATCAAGATTTATTACCTAATGTAAAATATTGGTTTAGGCTTTCCTTGGGTCAATATTTACCTGGTGTGTCTCTGTAGCATGGCTGTCATTACAAAAAATGTCTGTTTTTTGACCTCATGTTGACAAACAGCTGTTAGAGAAGCTTGAATTCTCTCTTTTGAATTTGTCTAAGTAGGCGCCATTAGCTGCAGCACAAAGTGAGGAGTTGATCCAGGAATCTTTGTGAGGTCAGGCTTCCTGTGGTGCAAAGGGAGGTGTACGAACCCCGGCAGAGCTCTGTGTGACTCGGTGTGACCTGTTCTCACTGAGGTACACTGTGGCTGCCAGGCAGAGGACAAGGTCCTGAGAATGAGCCCGGAAGGGTGCATCTGCAAAGGTCCGCCACCAGAACAAGCTGGAGACAGAGCAGGGAGGATTTCCTAAGGATGTTTTTCCTCTCCGTCAACTAGTCCACTTGCTGCCTAGAGTGTATGAGTAACAGCACTGGGATCACGGATGCATTTGGAGAATCATTTGCCAGCAATAGAGTTTTATGTTTTGTTTTAATAACCGTTTATTATACACATAGTATCTGCTCACTGTGGGAAAGATAAACTATAGATGAACTATAGAAAAACAGCAACCAGAATTACCCAATTCCTACTGCTGGTGGCTTCCAGGCTTTTTCTACGGTTATATCCACATATATTTTCACATTGTTTTGTGACTCTCCTGTTACTGTGAATCTTTAAAGAAAGATTTAGAACTAGAGCATTCTTGAAAATGATCAGCGTCCCTAGTATATTTGATGTTCCCGGATACCTTCGATATATATTATGTCAGATATGACACTGAATAATTTCATAGGTGAGATTTATGCACGTATGCTGTCTTCACCCAGTAGTGTGAAGCCTTTTAGTAGAGTGAAAAGAACATGAGTTTCAGAAGCCGACAAAATAGTTCATATTTTACTTTGTTTACTTACGGCTGTGCAACCCTGGCAAATTACATAGGTCAAACCTCAACAAACTGCCAAACTATGACCCTTTTTGACTTAGAAAAATTGCAGTTTCATATGGTTTAGTTTAATTCCTAAATGCTTTGTGTTTAGCTTTTTCAAGTATTAAATACAGGGTAATACTCTCTAGCAGGGAATTAATTGAAATTAGATAATATTTATAAATTACCCGGCATATAGTTGATATTCAACAAGTGTTCATTGCTTTCCCTAAAATCTTTGTTGGGGATATAGCATATGCTTGGGGGAGGAGTGAGCATGGGTCTTTCAAGAAGTAGATGCCAAAATGGAATAAATGCACAAGAAACTTTTTAAGGAAAATGCTTCTCAGAGAAGATAGAGCTCCAGTGGGGATAGGTTGGTGGAACCATCAGACCACAATGGAGGTCTGACCTCATGTGAAGGAGAGAAGGAAGGAAGGCAGGTTGGATGGAAGGGTCTAAGGCCTGAGGAAAGTTTGTCAAGGTGCTCAGGAGTCCTGGAGTCAAACTTGCCCATTCGAGGAGTCCCGTGTCTCCCAGGAACTGGGCTGCCTGAGTCTCCCTGCCACACTTGATTGTTGGCTGGGAATAATGTGGGAGGCACGGCCTCAGCACAGGGGCAGGTGGCATTTTCAGAGGGCAGCCCCTAGGGCCCCCAGTCAGACATCACACAGGTACATTCTTAAGGTCACCACTTATGAATAGCAGACATTAATCAGTGTAATATGTTGATCACTATTTTGGGAGGATTGAAATTAGAGTTTTGGGAATAATTAGTCTATAAGTGAAATTTTACCAGCACTGTTGATGCCTCCTTCCCCCTATCTACCCCCACATTCCCCTCCAAGTTAGATCTTGACTGACCCAACCCTTACTCTGCTCTCAGTCATACTCCAGATCTCTTTTCTTTTGGCCTCTCTTCCCATTTACATGCCATGAGCTCTAGAAATCCCTGAGAATGACATTAAGTTGTTTGTAATCATCGACAAATGATCTAATTTTTGGATTTTGTTTTTGGTTCTTCCCATTGATATGACGAGAGTCCTGACATGAACTCACTGTCCTTTTGTCTCTGTGTAAGGGAGTCCCAGAGAAAGAAAATAGGAGAGCTGGTGGGAATAACATCCAGAGACCAGAATCATCATGACTCCATAATTACTGCCAAGGATATTCCTGCCTGTAGTTGTGATAATTATATTATAATTTTTGAGTATTAATAAACTGATGAGATGGTATGATGCTTCAAGATGTAGCTGCTTGGCTTTTTTTTTAGAGGGGGTCATTATGTAAAGACACAGGAGGAACATAAAATGAGTAATATAATGTTTCAGTTTGGGGCCATTATGAAATACTATACTGTCATTTTTCTAGTTAACGAAAATCACATGCTAATGTCACATCATCAGAGCCAAAGATGATTGACAAACCTGTCATGCGTACACAGTTTTCTGCCTTCTCTAGAGGTTTAATACATTTCAGGAGTCATTGTAATTGTGTTAGAATTTATTCTTTGCAAAACCATCACTGTCAGTGAGCTAATATCAGAGTTTATATTAACAACTTAAAATAGTTCCAACCTTTAAATTGTTGACATGGAAACACATCTTTCTTCACCTTATCAGAACTCTGCACATGTGCCTATGTGGATTGGGCCCTGGATTAATCAGAAATGTACGGTTCGATCGTGCCTTCAAGTCAGCAAGTTACGAAGGGAAACATTATTATTCATATATTCTGCATATCTACAGAAAACAATCATTCTAATGGCATCACCATGTTGGCTCTTTTTCTGTTGTATTTTACTGGTACAATCTTCAGACAATCTGATTTTTCTCAGCTCCAGCACCAGAGTAATTAACAGATGTTTACTTTGCAGAGAAGGAACAAAGCTTATTTCTGTGTCAATATTATCTTTGGAAGTTGAAAATATTTTTTGTATTTAGCTTATGGTATTAAAAAGAAAAGTGATGAGGGAAAAAACTATATTCCAAACAGCTGATCCCTAAACTATATAAGAGAAAGGCAGTTAAGGCGCTTGAGGTAACCGTGTAGCATCATGAACTCAAGCTCCCTGGGCTGTTGCTGTTCATTGCGCTTTGTTTGAACTGTTAGATCAGGCATTTGGGAGAGTGTGAACTGACTCATCTATGTGGGCGCTTGGCTCTGATGGCCAGAGTGAGATCCTGATGCCTGAATGTCACTCACCTGGATGGCTTCCTCAGGATTCTGTGTTTTTTGGGCAAAACTATGTTTGAGAAATGATCTGGTGCAAATGAGTTGCATCAGGGTTTGGCCACTTCCAGATACTAATAAAGAAAGATGGGATATCTTCTTCAGAAAGGGGCGGGCAGGTCAGGGATGACTAAGCTGTTCACATAGATCAAAAATCATGTTTGAGATTTTCCCTGTAGTACTGCACCTAGGTGAGTCTGAAATTTAAAACAGCATGGAGGAAACTTCTGGCATACTGCACTGAGAAATAAACTAATTAATTTTGTCCCCTTTGTAGATTTTCAGGAAATGTGAATATTCGCACTTACCATGAGTTGAACTCTAGGAATCCGTCTTTTTCAGAGCGGAATGTAATTTTTCTTTCTTTGAATTCATAATACCATCAGGGGATGAGGATCATGGTGCTGACAATCCACGTCAATATATAAAAGGAAAGAGGATGAATGGTTTCACACAGGGCTGTAAGGAGGGGTGTGGTCCAAGACAACCTGTTGGAGCCTGCCAATGGCATGATTCATCCCTCTGGGTTTCAGGCTTTACTAATAAGTAAAAAGCTTCCTCATCTGTAGCAAGTAGTTTTGCAGTCATTGATGTAGTCATTCACTCATCCATCTATCCATTCAACCAGCAGGTAGTTACTGAGCATTGGCCATGTGGCAGGCACTGTGCAAGCTTTGGAGACGCAACAGTTCCTGCTTCCCTGGATCACAGATGCTAATAGTAAGGGTTATAGAGCCAAGGGAGTGTTGAATCGCTCAGTCTCCTCTAACTATATGGCCTTGGCATAGAAGACAAGGTTCATGTTTCCTTGGTGCCTAGCCTAGGGCCGGGCATAGCAGAACTGTGTCGCCTGGGACATACTTGAAGCACTGCACTCTGGAGGTCCTACTCCTTTCATTTAGAGCATGCAAAGTCTATTTATTTAGAGTCTTACTAGTGGTAATAAGACAATCAATGTTACAGTAGTTGGCACAGCTCACACTTCCCCCGTCACATTCCATCAACTCCTGCACACATCCACAGTGCTGGTGGCTAATCCAGAATTCATTCCTCATAAGCCCTTCTGTGTGGGCCCGAAGAGTCAGATAAAGCCATGTGCTCCGATCAGCATTTTAGTGACTGGAACACATCTGAGATGCTATTGTCAACTCTGATAACAGCTCATAGACGCCAATAAATTACATTCAGAGTAAATCCCCATACAGTGACCTTCACTCCCAGAGCATTTAGTAAATTTGGGGGGTAAGTGTGTAAATACCCCATCTCAAGCACCTTTTCTCACTGGATCTGTGTGATTAACTTTAACTAGTCACTTCTCTCTTTGTGGTACTTTTGTTTTTTTTTAACGTGAAAATTGTTGTTTGCCCCCTAAAAGATGGCTGGCTGATTTTATTTTGTGGGGTAGAATTGAAGAAGTAAAGGCATGTGAATAGTCAAATCAGAAGTCACTTTGCATTTGATGCTGGGTTTAAACCCTTGTGATGATTATTGCTGATGAATAACACTGGTGGATGTGGCTACGTTTGTCCCATCAGAGACGTGGCATCGTGAAATGCCCCTTCTTCAGCAGGGTGGCACAGACTCACAGATCCTACCCCTTAGCTAAGTCCCCTCCATTTCCTCAGGCAGACCTTCTTCAAGTTTCTTTCTAAATGGCTTTAGTTCTGAGCCAGGTGTAGCAATGTGCATCATAGAACAGTCCACCTGGGCAAAGAAGGGCTCTGGGAAAGAATGAATGTAAAAGAGAGAAACATTTTTAGTGCTTCTGCTATTCCTGAGGATACCCACACGTATCCAGCTAACAGAAGAAGCTTACATCATGCCCTGTGAGATGAAATAAGGTCCAGGCACAGCTCAGGGGCCCATCGTACCTTGATGCTCAGGGACTCAGTCTCCTGGCCCCCCGTCCTGGGGCACATGGATTTCACTGAGCCTCAAAGGTGAACTGTCTGACCTTGCTATAGACACTCGCCATCACTTGGGAGCAGCTTAAGGCAAACTGGGAAGTCAGAGAGGGGTTAGTGCTCACTAAGTCAACTGGCTGTAGGTATAGCAAACCAATGAGCGGAGCCTGAGGTTGGGTATTATGGTACCTGGGGCCCAGATACTCATATTCAGTTATAGTGGAGTATTGTCCTCTAGTGTTGGTAACTAGGTTTAGGGTTACTGAATCTGATTTTTCAGGGTAGAAGAAATTCAGATTTTTATGTGAATCTCTCAGTAATTGTTGGCCCTAATTTTAAAAAATACACTGTTTTTACACAAATAAAAAAATATATATTTGAAATACCAGCTTGCAAACTTGGTTTAAGAATGCAGATATATTTATAACATTATTGGCCTTGGCTCTCTGTCACCTGGGAACACATATTTGATGGAACCTAGTACCTGAACTTCAATGCCACCTGAAGGGCAAAGGCTCGGCTTTCCTTTGGCAAAGGGAAATCTGGACACTGGTGTCAGATAAATTCTATTTCTATCCCTAAAATAGAATTTAAACATGAAATCCTGTTAAATTCTGAGAAACTGGGGACCACAGGACCATGATGAAACCGCCTGTCTGAAGCAGAGCTTGACAGATTACAGGTGGCCATAGATTGTCCAAATTCCACAGAGATGCCAGTTAACCGCCTCCCTGTGAGTGGCCCGAACAGCTCACAAGACTTCCCACATGCATCATTTTACCGGTTTCTCCTCTACAAGCGGAAGTACTGTCTCCCGCAGGTAAGTAAACAGAAGCTCACAAAAGTGAATGGATTAAGCAAGTTCACACGTTCCTAGCCTTTGTTAGATGTTTTCAGTCTCCTTTGTTTTTTTATACCAGTTCCTTGTGTCCTCCCTAAATTGGGGGTGGGAAAAGGGAAGAGAATGTTGTGTGTAGTGGGGAGACAGTGCTGATATAGTCCTCGGAAGGACTGTTGCCCAGGAAACTGAGAGATGGTGGGAAAGGAGGCAGGACTGGGCAGAGAGAGCTCTTCTTGCAACTCAGCTCCCGAGTATTACTCACACTGACTGTCCGTATTCCCAAAAAACCGTGGCTGGCTCCTTGTACATAAAGACGTTGACTTTGTGGACTGCTTCTCCACCAAGATTCTTTAAGGTCTTATAGTCTCTCTGAGCCCATTTTGAATGAGGAAGTGAACACGAGTTTTAATGCTTGTGGGTACTTGACTTGTACATCTGTAATAAAAAATCTAGTACAAAATGTGATGTAAGTCAAGAGTCAACCAGGGAAACAGAACTAGCAGGAGATACATATAAGGACATTAGTGGCGAGGAAATGGCTTTTGTGATGGTGGTGACTGGCTAGGCCAGTCTGAAATCTATAGGGCAGGATGTGTGGAAGGGCAGGTTGGAAACTCTTCGGCATGAGCTGAAGGTACAGTCCACAGGTGGCATTTCTTCTGCAAGGAAGCCTCTGTTCTACTCTTGAAGCCTTTCAATGATTGAATCAGGCCCACTCAGATTCTCGAGAGTGATCCTCCTTAAATTAAAGTCATCTGGTTATAAACTTGCGTGACATTTACAAAATACAGCGGCACCTGGGTTAGTGTTGGACTGAAGCACTGAGCACTGTCGTTTCAGCAAGCTGACACGGAAAACTGACCATCATGTGACCCATGTAACTTACTGCCAGGGTCTCTACAATTTAAGGTGTCAGGCCATTTATCCACCTCTGCAGAGATGTGGAAGACACTGTGACAGAGGGTAAGGAGCGCTTCCCTTTTGCTGTACGGTGGTCACGGTCCTCTTTCTGTCATTGAACGCATTCACACGTGAGTACCCTGCCCATGTGTGCAGAGAATTTCAACCCAAGTGTAGTGGTGGGCTTCCTGGCTTCTTAGTGGCCACAGGTATGGACCATGGCAACAGGTAAAACCATGAAATAGGGGATGTTTCTCAGATTTTAGCCACTTTTGAATAACCCTCATGATTGTTTTAAGTCTATGTGCCACTCATACTTAGTTTCAAATATATTACCGACTTTTCCAGTTTGGACAACACGGCAAATTGAGGTCATAGTGAACATCATCTCTCTAAAAAGCACAAAATTACATATAAAAATTAGCCATGTTTGAAAGAAACAACAGGCTTCATGGCCAGAGCATAAGCATGTGACTTGATGTTGGGGAAGTTCAGAGTATATTAGCTCTAAATATGAGTTCTAAGAGCAAGAAACTGAGACTGTGTCATCCTTAGCGGGACCGCAGGTGTGGCCTTGGATGGGGAGGAGGCAGAGATCTTGCCCGAGACCCTTTTCTAAAGGTGGAATCCTAGAAGACCTGCCCATTCAGTGCGAAAAGAAAAGAAAAGAAAAGAAAAGAAAAGAAAAGAAAAGAAAAGAAAAGAAAAGAAAAGGTCCCCAGCTGGCTAAGGAAAGGAACAAGAAAGCTGCAGGGAAAAAAGACGGAGGCAAAAGAATCTCCCATGGGAAATCAAAGCTCACGCTT
Source organism: Camelus bactrianus (assembly GCF_048773025.1). Taxonomy (NCBI): domain Eukaryota; kingdom Metazoa; phylum Chordata; class Mammalia; order Artiodactyla; family Camelidae; genus Camelus; species Camelus bactrianus. Next base: position 82,357,710 of record NC_133541.1, read on the forward strand.
TTTGTGACACACAGACACATCGATACTGAATTCAAATGTATATTGCCTACATGATATGAGACACATAAACTGAAACATTACTGGAAAATCTGGCCCCACACTGATGAAATGTGAAACATGGCGGAAGCAAACACAAACACAAAAACATTCTGGAAGGACACTTGTACGACACAGGGCACATAAGAATTTTCTGGAGGAGTATGAGTCCAGGAGCAGGTGACAGTGAAGATGAGCTCACGATGGGAACAAAAGGTACACACAAACCATGCAATGAAATGCACACCACAGTGGAGGTTTAGAGGACAAAACTTCTTGAAGTTCAGTAAAGCAATCTGACACTGTAAGTTTAAAATGATTAAAGAGATAAAAGTAGGAATAAAAACCATAATGAAAGAACTAGAGACTATTGAGGAGGGGAAGACAGATTTGTAAAAGATAAAGAACTCCCAGAAACTAAAAAGGGACACTGAAATTTTAAAAAGGATTGCTAATTAGAAAAATGTTGCCAAGATTTTTAATGTTCCAGTGGTTTTCCTGTGTGGAGTGGAATATTCACTACTGCTTTTTTGTTGTATAATGTTGAAAATATTAACGTTTTAATTTCTGTCAAGCACAGAAACCTCCAAAAATTTAATCCTGCTAGTGATTAAAATGTGGGCATTTGAAAAAAGACATGCAAACAGCAGTTTTAGTCAAATTTTCCAAACCCTTTAAAAAAATTCACGAGTGAAATATGTCCGGTTCCCTTCAGGGCTGCAGACATTTTAAAGACAACACAGACACATAGACATGTGACTAATGATTACAAAACACTGAATATGATGGAACTTCACTCCTGTGATTCAGTTACGTTACATGATGAAAGGGAAGGGCTTTTGCAGATGTAATTATGTCCCAAATCAGTTGCTTTTAAGCTAATAAAAAAGGAGTTTATCCTGGTTGGGCCAGATTTGATTAGAGAGAAGCTCATAAAAGAGGAACTGAGCCCTTCCTGAAGAGAAAGAAATTTCCTGCTCAAGGCAAATGGCCATTTGTGAGCTCCGATTTGTCAGGGGACTGGGAGCAGCCTTGGCACGTAAGGGTGGACTCCAGCTGGTAACTAGCAGCACAGTGAAGAGTGAGCCGTGTAACTGTATGAGGGGAATTCTCCCAGTCAACGAAGGGAGCTTGGGAATGGATTTTCCTGTGAATCCTTTACTGAGACCTTAGTCAATCACACCTGGATTGCAAGCTGGTAAGAACCCAGTAAAGCCATACCTGGACTCCTGGACCACAGAAACTGTAAGATAATAAAAATACACTGTTTTAAGTCGCTAAACTTGTGGTAATGTGTTACATTAACAGTGAGGAATTAATTCACTCTCACTGTTAGTGTTTATGCCAGTCGTGTGGACACACTAGGGCATCCCCTCTGCGGTCAAGGACAAGTTGTTAGATCCTCTACCTCTTGGACCTCTTTTGGTGTTGGAGTCAGCGTACGTCATACTTGAGATGACTGCTCTCATCCATTCTTGAGTGACTTTCAAGGCTAACAGTAGAATAGAGGCTGGATCAGGAGGTTTCTGCAGCAGAGGCAGGTTGTTGCCCTGCTGCTCAGTCTGTATCACCCCGTAGATCCAATGGCGTTGAAGTTGAAGGTATCTGTTACACATAAGAATGCCATAAGCCATCTCTGGAAAATGCCAATAGGAAAAATCTGAGGAGTTCATGCTTTGTGCAGAAAATAAGTACTCTGTGTTTAAAACAAAGTTCCTGGCATGCTTGACCCTAGCAGAAACCGAGGGTCTGACTAGATGATACCCATGGTATTTGCAACCAGAATTACCTGTCAAGAACTGTGTACTACCAGATGCACCAAGTCATGAGACCAGGCGAGGCGGTGGCAATCCACGTATGATGAAAATGGCATGTTTGGGATTAGGCCTGGGTAGAATCAAAAGACACTAACAAATCACGTAAAAAGGTGAGCCAGACCTGTATGTCCCCTACTTCTATGACACCAACCCCTCTTTATCAGCCCACAGTATGGCTTCAGAAGGATTTCTCTATAACCAGTTCATAAAGGGGAAGATCTCGGGACTGGGACCAGCCTGGAATGAATGCTGTTGCATTACAGTTCCACTCATGGCAAGTGCTCCCAGACAGGGTAAAGGAAAATCTTCGTATTAAGCAGAGATGGGAACAAACACTTGGTTATTCCCTTTGTTTGGAAAGAGAATTGACTGGAGGTAGGAACCTATCCTGAAATCCAGGGAAGTGGCAAACAGTTTGGCTGGCTGGCCGGCCGAGCTCTAGAAAAGCAGCATGAGGTGGAGCTAATTGGGTCGGCACAGCGTATGCGAGTCTTTGTGTTTCGTCTTAGGGGATGCTCCCAGAGAACAAGTGTGCAGAGTGGCTGGGTCTGTGGATGCCGTACATCGTGTCTCTTCGTTCTCTACTCTGTCACGGTGGGCATGTAGACAGGGGCCATGATGGAGGTATGGAGGCTATTCAGGTACAACAGGAACTCCCTTTCACCAAGGTTCATGTAGCTACCGCCATTGCTAATGTCCTATTGGCCAACAGGAGATAGACACTGAATCCTTGATCTAACACCATTCTTTGGGTAGACCAGACAGCTACCTGGAGTAGGGTTGCTAGATATAGCAAATAAAAGTACAGCATGTCCAGTTAAAGTAGAATTTCAGGTAAACAATGAGTTATTTTTCAGCATAAGTATTTGGAGACATACTTATACCAAAAAATGCACATGTTTATCTGAAATTTAACTTTAAGTTGGGGCTCTGCCCTGATCCGGCAAACCTAACCAAGAGGCCAGTTAATTAAGTCAGATTACTTCCATTTGCAAACAAGAGGGAGGCAAAGAGTGGCTTTACAGGAATCAGTATCTGTTCTGAATATAAGTTGAATTTTCCTGCTTACAGTATACAGAGAACACCTGATTTATCAACATGTATCCCACTGAGCATTGTCTTGGATTGATAAACTTATTTTATAGGAGAGGGGGTGTACTCTGGCCTTATCTGTACTCTATTTCTAATGACCAGCCAGACTAATAAAATGGCTTACTAATAACTTATCTAAGGTACTAGTTGGGTTATATTAATCTGGAGAGTTGAGACCCTGTCTTGTCAGAATATATATATTCATTAAACCTGCCATCTAAGGTGTGAGAAAAATTATTTGATGAAATTCAATCTTGTTTTTTCATTTTTTCCTACTAAATTCTGTTTCTTTGTTTTTAGATTTAAAATATTTTCATTGAAATATAGTTGATTAACAATGTTATATTAGTTTCATGTGTGCAGCATAGTGGTTTGATATTTTTGTAGGTTAGAACCTTCATTCAAAGTTATTATAAATTATCAGTTATGTTCCCTCTGCTGCACATATTGTCCTTGTATCTTATTTGTTTTATACCTTGTAGTTTGTACCCTTTCCCCACTCTTCTCCTCACTACAACTGCTAGTTTGTTCCGTGTATGAGACTGTTATTTTTATTTGTTTTAGTTTTTAGATGCCACATGTAAGAGAAAGCACACTGTATTTGCCTTTCTTTGCCTGACTTACTTCACAAAGCATAATACTCTCCAAGTCTATCCATATTGTTGCAAATGGCAAAGTTTCATTCTTTTTTATGGCTGATTAGTATTTTATTGTATATATACTACATCTTCTTTATCCATTCATCTGTTCATGGACACTTAGGTTGCTTCCATATCTTGACTATTCTTAATATTACTGCTATGAACATTGGAGTGCATATATCTTTTTAAATTACTGTTTTCATTTTCTTAAGGCTATATACTCAGTAGTGGACTTGCTGGATCATATGGTAGTTCTATTTTTAGTTTTTTGAGACACCTCCATAAAGTTTTCCATAGTGGGCTGTAAAGTTTTATATTCACACCAACAGTGTACTAGTGTTTTCTTTTCTCCACATCCTGGCCAACATTTATTACTTGTTGTGTTTTTGATCATAGCCATTCTGATAGGTGTGAGGTAATACATCATTGTAATTTTCATTTGCATTTCCCTGATAATTAGTGATGGAGATCGTCTTTTCATGTGCCTGTTGACCATCTGTAGGTCTTCTTTGGAAAAATGTCTTCATATTTTCTGTCCAGTTTTTAATTGGCTTGTTGAGTTTTTTTCATACTGAATTACATGAGCTCTTGATATATTTTGGAGATTAACCCTTCATCAGTTATATCATTTGCAAATGTCTTCTCCCATTCAGTAGGTTGTCTTTTCATCTTGTTGATTGTTTTCTTTGCTATGTAAAAGCTTTTAAGTTTAATTAGATCCCATTTGTATATTTTTGCCTTTGTTTTCATTGTCTGAGGAGATACATCCAAAAAAATTGCTAAAATTTAAGTCATAGAGTGTTCTGCTTATGTTTTCTTCTAGAAGTTTTATGGTTTCAGGTCTTACACATAGGTCTTTAATCCAATTTGAATTTATTTTGGTATATGTTGTAAAAAAAAATGCCCTAATTTCATTCTTTTACATGTTACTGTCCAGTTTTCCCAGCACTTCTTATTGAAGAGACTGTCTTTTCCCAATTGTGTATTTTTGCTCCCTTGTCTTTGATTGACCATTTGTGCCTTGGTTTATTTCTGGCTTCTCTATTTTGTTTCTTTGATCTATGTATCTATTTTTGTGACAGTACCGTACTATGTTGATGGCTATAGTGTAGTCTGAAGTCAAGAAGCGTGATGCCTCCAGCTTTGTTCTTTTTTCTCAGTATTGCTTTGGCCAGAGTCTTTTGTGGTTTCATACAAATTTTAGAATTACTTCTTAAATTTTCTGGAAAATGTCAAGGGCATGTTGATAGGGATTCTGTTAAATCTATAGATTGCTTTGGGTAGTATGGCCATTTTAACAATAATAATTCTGCCAATCCATGGACATAAGATATCTTTTTGTTCCTTTGTATCATCTTCAGTTTCCTTTATCACTGTCTATAGTTTTCAGAGTACCGTTCTTTCACACCCTGGGTTAAGCTTATTCCTACATACTTTATACTGTCTGCCACAATTGTAAACAGGATTGTTTTCTTACTTTGTTTATGACAGTTCATTATTAATATATAGAAAAGCAACAGATTTCTGTATGTTATTGCAAATTTACTGAATTAATTTTTTAAATAGTTTTTTGATGGAGACTTTGTGGTTATCTTCCCTTCTAATTTGGGTGTCTTAATTCTTTTCCTTGTCTGATTGCTGTGGCTAGAACTATGAATACTACATTTAATAGAAACAGCAGGAGTGGCAACCTTGTCTTGTTCCTGATTTTACAGGATAAACTAGGTTTTTTGCCATCAAATATGATGTTAGCTGTAGGTTTGTCATAAATGCACTTTTTTATGTTGAGATGTTTTCTCTTTACACAAATATTGTTAAGAATTTTTATCATGAATGGATGTTGAATTTTGTTAAATGCTTTTTCTGTGTCTACTTGAGATGATCATGTGATTTTTTAATTCTTTATTAATGTGGTGTATCACATTGATTTGCATATATTGAACCATCCTTGCAACCCTGGAGTAAATCCCATGCATGATCCTTTTTATGTGTTGTTGAATTCAGTTTGGTAATATTTTACAAGGAATTTTGCATCTCTGCTCATTAGGGGATATTGTCTTATCATTTCCATTTTTGAGTCTTTGGTTTTGTTATCACAGTATTGGTAGCCTCATAGCATGAATTTGGAAGCATTCCCTCTTCTTCAATTTTGGGAATAGTTTGAGAAACATAACTCTTCTTTATATGTTTCATACAATTCCCCTGTGAGGCGATCTGGTCCTGGATTTGTTTATTGAAAGTTTTTTGATTACTGATTCAAGTTCAATGGTAGCATTCAGTCTGTTCACTTTATTTCTTCCTGATTCAGTTCTAGATGATTGTATCTTTCTAGGAAGTTATTTCTTCTAGGTTTCCCAATTTGTTTTCATGTAACTGTCCAAAGTATTCTCTTGTGACTGTATTTCTGTGATACTGGTTGTAATTTTCCTTTTTCATTTCTTACTGACTTATTTTGGTCTTCTCTGTCTTTTTTCTTGATGAGTTTGGCTAAAGGGTTATAAATTTTCTTTATCTTTTCAAAAAAAGAGTTCTTGTTTTTTTCTTATTTTGTTTGTTTGTTTGTTTTGGTCTCCATTTTACTTTTTCCTCTCTGATTTTCATTCTTTCCTTACTTTTGCTGACTTTGGGCTTTATTTTTTCTTCTTTTTCTGCTTCACACAGATGGTAGGTTAGGTTGTTCACTTGAGATTTTACTTGTTTCTTGAGGTAGGCCTGTATTGCTATCACTTTCCCCTTAGAACTGCTTTTGTTGCATCCCATAGATTTTGGAAAGGTGTGTTTTTATTTTCTTTTATCCCAGGTAATTTTCTGATGTCCTCTTTGATTTATTTCACCCACTGGTGTTTTAATATCATGTTATTTAGTCTCCCTATGTTTGTTTGTTTGCTTTTTCCTGTTTTTCTTAGTCTAATTGCCATCTAGTTTTGTACCCTTGTGGTCAGAAAAGATTCTTGATGTAATTTCTGTCCTCTTGAATTTGCGACCTGTGTGTATCTTTAGCTCTGAAGTGAATCTCTTGTAGGCAGCATACAGATGAGTCTTTTTTAAATATAATCAGCTACCTATGTCTTTTGATTGGAGCATTCAGTCCATTGACATTTAAAGTGATTATTAAAGTGATTCGTGCTTACTGCCATTTTGTTACTGGTTTTTGGATTGTTTTTGTAGTTCTTCTCTGTTCTATTCTTTGTGTTTTAGTTTCTTCCCTTGTGATTTGATGATGTTCTTTAGTGTTGTTTGTGTTCTGCCTCTCTAGTTCTTACTTATCTACTGTATGTTTTTTCCTTGTGGTTACCATGGAGTTCATACATGTTGGCTGTAACTATATCTACTTATTTTAAACTGATACTCATTTTACTTTCGATGTAATCTTAAAGCTCTCCATTTTTTAATCCCTATCCACCACACTGTTTGTGTTTTTGGTATCATTTTGCATGTTCATGTCTACTCGTTAACTGGTGTGGTTAGAGTTGATTTTACAGTTTTTGTCTTTTGACCTTTGTACTGGTTTACTTAAGTGGCAGATCTCCATTTTTCACCATACGTTTGCCATTACCAGTGGGATTGTCTCCTCTTCCTATAATTACTTATTTTTTGTTGTAGCCTTTTCTTTTTCACTTAAAGAAGACCCTTTAACACGTCTTGTGAGGTCATTTTAGTTCTGATGAACTTTTAGTTTCTGCTTGTTGGAGGAACTCTTTATCCTTCTTCAATTATGAATGGTACCTTTGCTTTGTAGAGTATCCTAGGTTGTCGGTTATTTTCCTTCAGCACTTGTCTTGGTGTTGCACGTCTTGTTATTGCAACATCCCTAGGCAGTCTCTCTGTGCCTAGTGCCTTTGGTGGGAGAGCTCTGATCTGAAGTGAGCAGGGGCCATGTCTTCCTCCAGGGTGTGCTTGCAGTAACCGTGTTAATGGGAGGTAAGGCTAGAGTTGGAGGGGCTAGAAGCAGATCTATGTGTAGGTTGGGATTTCTCCTGTGCTTATTGTCTGTCACTGGCATATTGGGAATGGGGGCAGGGCTCAAGGGGCTGGAGCAGAAGCTCTGATGGAGTTTCATTTCTTCTGGGTGTGATGAGAGTCTCTGCCTTGGTTTGGGATGTGGTCAGGTCCTAAGGGCTTAGGGCTGCCTTCCTGTGCTGATTGCATTTCCCCCGCACTGTGTGCACCTTGATTAGAGATCAGTTCAGGGCGGAAGGGGTTGGTGCCACAGCACTGAGCAGGCCTTATTCCCTCCCAGGTGTGCACCAGGATGCATGCTCAGGTGACGGCTGTCTCTGCCCTGGATCTAGCCTCGGTCCCTTCTAAGTGTGTGCCTGCTCACTGGCCAGAGGCTGGGCTGGGGTCTGAGCCATCTCCACTCCCTACCTGTGTGCACACTCTTGTTGTCAATGACAGGCTCTGCTTTTGTGGGGAGCAGGGCCAGAGCAAGAGGGCTTGGAGCAGAAACCTGGTGTGGGTTGGGATCTACACTGGGGTGGTCCTGGCAAATTGGCTGGAGCCTCAGGCTATTTTAAATCTGATGTCTCTGCTGTGATCAGGAGAAAGCAAGTCTGTGTGCTTGTTCTTTTAAAAAAAATTTTATAGCCCTTAGGTAAGCCTCATTGGTTTTCAAACCAGCTAAGGGCTCTCATATTCCTGTGAGACCCCAGGGCTGGGGTGTTTCATATGAGACTTGAACCCCTAACTCCTCAAGGAGGATCCATGAGCCTGTGATATCCCCTCCTCTGTGTACCCCACAGATTGCTTCCTCTCCCTTCCTACCTGACTCCATGTGGACGTTTATTACAGCCTTGGTTGAACAAGAGTTGTCCTGCCAGCCCCTAGTTGATTTCAGCAAGTGTTATTCTATATGTAGTGGTAGTTTGATGTGTTCATAAGGGGAGTTTCATGTGTTCATTCAGCATCTGAGTCTCTTCCTCTTTATCCATTATTTTTAAAAAGTCTCGATTAAATAAAAACACAGTAGAACTCCTTTAACCTGAGATAAGATTATGTCTAGCTAACATCATTTGAATGGTTAAAAAAAATAGAAGTATTCTCTTTTCAGTTGGAAACACCCACTATTCCAACTCCTATTCAATATTGTCTTAGAGATCGTCTCTAGCAGAGGGAGAAAGATCAAATAAGACAAGGACTGAATATTAGGATTCCTGTGAGATGGAGTGGTTAAAGCAGAGTGATGGGGAAGGAAGGAATTTCAGTGGGCTAAAGATATAGAATGTGGCTGTGAACAGCCAAGAGTATAGATGATTCTTTCAAGAAATCTGGCTTTGAGGAAGAAAAAAGAGAGAAGGCGATGCCTTGAGATGGGCGCGAAGTTTAGGGAGACTTAAACCTTAGGTTCATACAGGGGTAAGAAGGAGCCAGTAAAACGATGCTACATGCACAGGTCCCTGAGAAGGAGGGAAGGAGGGGGGCCCAAGAGGAGGGATACATTTTGTTTTTTCAACAACAGAGTCAAAAGTCTCTTCTGTTTCAGTACACAAGATTTTGCTTATTTGGACTTACTAATTTATAATTAGGCTATATCACAACTTGAGGTTATTCAAATACGGACAGAGCTAAAGTTTATCTTTGTGACATGTTTTATTATATTTTAATTGGTTTTACTAGAGAAATCAATAGTGTAAAGAGAATTCGAGAGGGGTGTTTATCCCACTGAAGAAGTCTTAAAAAAAAAAAAGTGGAAGCATTCTATTTGCATACCCACAATTGTGTACTAGTTACAAATTGCTCTTCTGGACTTACAGACATTAAATAGCCTCTTTGGTTAATAACAACTGTTACCCTCAGGCTGTAAAGGAATACAATGGCAGTGTTCCAAAAATATTGTATAATTCCTTATTTTAACTTGGAAAGCCTAACACTTTCCCGTCTCCCAATTATTCCAAATTAATGAGGTTTTGCTATAATGCAGAGAGAGAACCCAGAGAACGTTGCCCAATTTGCTGACCAGGCCATGAAACTTGAGGCTGTGTTTTCCTTTTTCTTTCTTTCAACCCAAAGCGCTTTTCCAGAGTCGAATTCAAGCTGTGCTCCTTTCCCTCACACCTGGTACAAGTGTTGGTCCCCGCTCGGCCCCGTTAAGTGGAGGTTGTCTGACAGTGTGATGTCCTCCCAGACTCAGGGCCTCTGCACATAGAAAGCCCATTTACTTCTTGCTGCTTTGTCTTGGGCACCTCACAATGTGCTCTAATGACAGCTCAGCAGTTTTAATAGCCCTTTTTAATGGCTAAAAACAGACCCGGTCTGTCCAAACATAGCCTATTCACCAAGTCTCGTCAAAACAATTCAGTTTTGCTATATGATGATGCAGCAGACCATGGAAACCGGTCACACAGGCTCTATTCAAGTCCGAAGTTGGACCCCGGGGCTAAAGCAAGTCAACCCAGGCAATGGTCATATTAAATAGTGTTTTGTTTTGTTTTTTTTTTTTAACTGTCTGTTTCTGAAACAGGGCTTCTGTTTCAGTGGGACAAAGCAGGCTCCACTTGCAAAAGCAACTCAGCACAATTTAAAAAAAAACCATTAGAGAAACTTCTTCCTTGAAGGGGTGAAGGATTTTCATTTGGACTTCAGTGTATCGTTTGTTCTTGAACACCTTTGTTTCACAACACAAAAAAGAAAATCTGAAGCTAGCTGGTGGATAATTTGTTTAATTCTCACCCAAGTTAAAAATCTCTGTCTTTACTGGAACTTTGTGACTTTTCTATCTCTGTCATCAGGTGGTTTTCATCTCGAGTTCTTTATAGTGTCCTGACCTACAAAGGGATAGCAATAAAGGGAATACCAAGTGACACTTAAAATAACTGGTTTCTCCAGGCCCCCTCAGGGATGTAATTTGAAAATGTAAATGTATTAATGATCCTTCCATGAAAAAGCACCTTACTCTGCACTCTTAATTTTTTTTAAAGGCGGATTTCTAGGCAATATTTAACAAATGCACATTTAATGATGCTGCCATAAATCACTTCATTCAACTGTTTTTCTCATATACACGGAAATTATAAACTTGTTTGCTTGATGCTGGTTATTTATCTTCGATGTGCAGGGCTAGAGTTTTTATTTCAGAATGAACTGTACATATGATAAAAAAAAAAAAAGGCTAAATTGTTAATGGAATCATATTTCAAATCATTGCCCGCTCCATTGGAACTTTGTGGAGCAGTGACGAAGACTTTCAAGCCCAGAGAACAGGTGAATGAACTCAGTACCATTCCTGATGGGACCTTCAGGGAAATGACAGAACAATAAATAGCTCAAAGTCTCGGGAGAGGCTGTAGAAGAGGCAGCCATTAATTGTAAGGGTATTGGCTTCTTAGATGACTTAAAGCTGTTCCTTTGTCTCTCAAAAAATGGGAATGATTGTTGAGGTCAGGGAAAAGGAAATAATCCCTTCAGCAGGATGAGATGATAAATGAAACCTGAAGGCATCACTAAGTCCTGTTATCAGAAAGGTGTGGAGCGTGGGATGGCTGAGACTAAGGCGGTGCTGGTGCTGGGCCCCTGCTGTGCATGGCTCCTCCAGGGGACCTTGTTCTAGGAATAGTAAGTGGTGGATCCCGGACCTCAGGTCACATGTTGATGTGACCATGTAGTTCCGTGGGGTCCCTTTGTTGGACCAGGCTGCCTGAGACCGGTAGGGACAAGCAGTGCAAGGCAAAGAACAACGCTGACAGGCAAGGCAGGAGCACAGACCACTGCTTCCACCGAGGCCATAAGTGTAGTTCCCTCTGCTTAGCGTAGAAAAGAATTCCCCACGGCTTCTAAGGCTTGGACTGACGTTGCCCTGTAATGAGGTGGAGCTGGTTCAAAGGCCAAGGTTTGAGAACAGTAGCAGATGGACACAGCAGTTAAAGCCAAAATCCTTGTACAGTCTGAGTACACAGAGTTCTAGCCTGTGGCACAACCAGTGTGTCCTCACAACTACAGAGCGACCCCAGCTGATGTGGCCTGAATCCCAAGTGTCAAGGACCTGACCCATGTCTGGTGACCCAGCATGGGCATCTGCTCCTGACTTAAAATCTACAAATAAATCCAGCACATCTGACTTTCTGGGTGTCTGGATCACTTCTGCCCTTTCTGGAATGTGAAGAGGTCTAAAATCGAGGTATGTGAACCCACTGTTTCACACCCAAGCTTGAAATGTCCTGCACTAGCTTCAGGGACTAAAGGTGACAACTGTTGCCCCCTTACCTTGTTGCACTTGTGCCCGTGTCTAGGTCGGAAGCATCTAGAGGCCAGGACAATAATAAGTTAGGTTATTTTGTGGGGAGGGCAGTGGAGTGGAGGCAGGTGGTCCGTCTGGTCATGCCGTAAGCCTGCTGTCCTAGGCTCTGACAGGGGACAGCTGTCAGTTTCCCTCGCATTGTAATGCCTCTGGTCATATATCAAGTTCACCTAGAGTTGGTGGCAAAGCAAATCATTTCTAATACCTCTACCTCTTTGTCCCTGGTGGTGAGTTTGGCTTCACGCTGGCTACAAAATTCAGACAAGAGTGTCCTGCATAGTGCCTGGTGGGGAGACAGCCAGTGGGGAGGATCTGGGGCACGTTTTGTATTTCAGCACCTTTACTGAGGTGGTCGGAGCCGGTCACTCACGTGACTGACTGGCGGCCTTCAATATGCTTTCCAGGGCATTTAAGAAGAGCAGTTTTCTCTTTTATCTGTTGCCTGTGTTGCTGACACTAAATATTTAATCGCTAACAAGGACCACGGTAATTGTTCCTCAGAAGCGACGAGTGATGAGCCCCTGTGCTCTGGGGAGCTCCCTGTCGTTGGCTGATTGGGTTGACACTGCACGCAGAGGCTGAACGCCGATGACTCACTGCTCAGGGTGAAAGAGGAACATGTAATGCCGAGAACACTGACGAAACTCAGCATGGAAAGGCTGCTTCGTCATGGCTGTGCGATCATTAACAGTGGCTTCAGTGACAACGGTTCTTCAGGTTCACCTAACTTTTTTTCAGATTTATCAAAGTGTCTTTTCAATGTGTTCTGAAATTTACCCTTTTCTATTCCTGTGGTGTATTCCTGTCCTGAGAGGTATGAGTGTTTATTTTTGCAAATGAAGAAACTACATCCTGGGGAAATTAAATGGTTAATCCTGGATCGTGCATCAGTAATAGTGTGAGGATTAGACTCAGATCTTCTGATTTATTTTAAGTGGCTCATACACAAATCTAACTTGCAGTCTCCTGCCCTGCCTCCCTTACCAAAGCAGTGGGACGATGGCAAGTCACCTATCTTCCTTAAGTTCCTCTTTTCTCGTCGGTAGAATGAGGACAGTAACACCTCTCTGAAATATAAATCTGTTCCCATGACCCTAAGTAATGCATGTAAATTGCATAGCCTCATTGCCGACATACAACAGGCATTTTATGTATAGTGGTTTATTTATTGTTACCATCATTATTATTTGTGTGTACTTAGCAGGCACTTCCAATATATTGGTTGCTAGGGCTGCCGTAACAAGGTGTCACAGACTGGGCGGTTTAAACAACAGGCCCTTCCTTCGAGATCAAGTTGTGGGCAGCGCTGGTTCCTCCTGAGGTTTGGGGTCCCAATTCTACTCCTTGGCCGGTTACATGGCCATCTTCTCCCTGTGTCTTCACATGATCTTTCCTCTACACAGGTTTATGTCGAGATTTCTTCTTTGAAGGATATCGGTCATACTGTTTAAGATCCCACCCTAATGACTTCATTTCAACTGAATTACTTCTTTAAAAATCCTGTCTCCAAAATGTGGTCACATTCCTAGGTGCAGGGGCTTAGGACTTCGACACAAGAGTTTAGTGTTGGGAGGGAAGCGGGGGTGGTCACAATTCAGCCCATAATGTGGACTTTCAGTAGTAAGCAACAGTCTGTTTCACTTCATTATCTTTGCGGGATATATTTACTATAAAGGATGAAGGGCAAAGAATATGTTTCTGTCAATTATGAAAAAGCAGTTGCTGCGTCCTCTTTAGGTGAAAACCCATATCTGATTTCCAAATAGATGACTTCATCTTGTGCAGCAACTAAACCTGAGTATTTTGTGGGGAGAGATGATCCCAGGAAATGGCAGAAAGGGAGTGGAGAAGAAGAGGCAGCCAATCCGGGATGTACTGGTGGGCAGGTTCTGCTGTGGGCACCTGGAACTTGCTTCCACTGGGACCCGGGGCGCAGGGCCTAGAGCAGGCCCAGAGTTCTCCTACCCCAGCTGTGAGGAAGCTGGGTGTGTAGACACGAAGTCCTTTCTCATTTGCTAAGGGCTGCTCCTAGAGGCGTGCATTCCCCTGGGAGCTCTTTGGGCACCTTTTGACTGGGCTGAAAAAGAGTTTGTGGTCACCAGGCACACCATGTGATTGCGGATGCATTTCTTTCTTGCTTGGATAAAATCATTGTTCTTTTTGATCTACTTTTATTACACAGCACCTCCTTTTCTACTGGACCTGCCCTCTCTGACCCACATCTTCCCACAAAATTCAATGTGCCTGTCAGTTCAAACCCCAAATTAACCCTTCAACACTTTTTTTTTTTTCTACATGTACATTTTAGAGAAGGTGGGTTGTTAGCATATGATATAAACTGGTGAGTAGGGTGATTCTTCACAATGCTGAGGTTTATTATTTAACAGAAATGCTGTAGAGCCTGAGGGCATACATGCCATCATGCTTAATTGACTGAGTACAGCCCCCTTTGTCCTTCCCTGGGACATAAATGCCATTCTATTCCAGTCAGTCTCAGTCACGTTGGCATCCATCCCATCCCACCCTACCTGATTCCTCTCCAATGTGTTAGGCACCAACCTTGAATAAGGGATTTTCTTTCTGGGTAATAAAACCGCTAAAAATAATCTGTAAGGTTTCTAGCGGTTGTAGGGTTTGAGGAGGTCATTAATATGAGGATAGAGGAAGTTGAGGTTGTAGTTTATTTTTCATGCCAACGGTGTTGTTCAAAGATGGCTAGTGTGTGTTGGAGTCAGTAGAAGTTAAAAAAAAAAAAAAAGACTTCTTCTTCAAAGGAAATTGCCAAACTTATTTCAAAGAACAGTATTTAGTCTCTGTTCTTCAGGGGATAAGATAGAGGTGGTGGTGCACGTATGTAGTCTTTCAATGAGACTTAAATTTGGTTGTAAAAATACAAAGAACAAGGGCAAGGAGTAGAAAACAGCAATACATCTGAGTGGGCATCGTGCTACTGCCCCTAGTGACCAGAGCTCAGGAAGCCAGATGGCCCGGGAGTGTGCCCAGGTCGTGGGCTCTGCCCGGTGCACCGGCCCCCCCTCTGCCGTGGTGCAGTTATTCTTGGGGAGCCTAATGTGCCAACTAGTTGGGCTGTTTCATTCACAGGCTGAGAGAGCGCCACATTTTTTTTTCTGTTTTATTTATAAGAAGTGAAGAGACAAGTGACACCAAATATTTTTAGTCAATAAATAAAATATTTTAATAGTGAAAGCATGATACTTTTGGAAGAGGAAAAATAATTGCGAGTTGATTATAGACACTATTTTAATGCAAGAGATGAACAAGATAATATTTGAAGAACTTTACAGTTTTGCTGAAAAGATTTAAACAGCCACTAGACTTAAGACAATTTCCAAGCTCCTTTATGTATTTGCAGAAACAAAGGTACGCACTCCATAAAAGGAAATGGCATGCTAGCTAAACTTGGCTACTTTATATCTGATTTTCCAACTAGCTATTTGATCATGCACAGTTCATCCTGCATATAATACACATTACAAGTGGAAAAAGTTGTGTCATGTCAGTATGCTTATTTCGAATGATGGTAATTTCTAAGATATCCCTAGTTAGATTTGTAGAGTTTTATGCCTTTAAATTGAGTTGTTTGTTGCTTTTGGTTATCTTTCTTTTGAACTAATTTCAAATTTAAAATTTCAAGAATAGCACAAAAACTGATGCATTCTTTATCCAGATTCATCAATTGTTAACCTCTTTGACCCATTTGATTTCTCATATTCTCTATGTATAAATACTGTCTCTTTTCTAATTCATTTGTTAGTAAGTTGCCTATGTCGTACCTTTCTTCCCCTAGGTGCTTCAGTATTTATTCACTAAAAACATGGACAATCTCTTATATAAAGTCATTACAATGATCAAAATGAGAAAATCTAGCAAAATTTATTTAATGCAGTACTTTTACCCAATCTGCAGTGTAGATTCAGGTTTTGCCAACTATACAATTAAGGTCTTTCAGACAGTTTTTTTTCCATCCCAGGATAGAATTCAAGATTACAGATTGCATTTTGTTGTCACGTCACTTTGATCTCCTTTAATCTAAAGCAATTCCCCAGCCTTATTTTGTCTTAATGAAATTGACATTTTTAATGAGTACAAGTAAATTATTTCATAGATAATCCCTCACTTTGAATTAGCCTGAAATTTTCTCGTACTTGGTCTCCAGTTACGCGTTTACTGCCTGAATGCTGTGTTCCATTGGAAGGACCATAATGTCACTTTTCCTGTTAACTCTGATCATGTTAAGGTAGTTTATGCTAGATTTCTCAGCTCAAAAGTTAATCCTTTGCTTTTATAATTTAAAGGTAATTTGGAAAGAGATGCTTTTTGACTATGTAAATATTCTGCACGTAATCACATTTTACCCACTAATCTTAGACCACTGCAGATTGTTGCCTGAATCAGTTATCCCAGTGATGGCTTCAAAATAATGATTGTCTAACTCAATCATTCCACCTTTATTAGTTGCCCTTCCACTGGCTTTTTCCATTTTCCTTATTTACTTATATCAGTATATACTATTTTATTTGATAGACTATAATCCATTACTACAATTATGTATTTTGATGCTTAAGGTGTCCAGGCAATATAAAATACTGTACGTATCATGGTTGCTCCAAAACTTAATAATCTATACTTCATTACAGGGTATTACATAACTTAGAAGAATAAGGAGTTCTGTATCTTTCATTTGTTCCTCCAGATCGATTTCCACTCTCTTCCCCCTGCTTTCTGCCCCGGGAGCCCAGCCTATACATCCTGCTGCCGTAGGTTCCTTTGTTCTGTGGTTTTTAGGTAGGTTTGACCTACAGGAAGGAGGAGAGAGGAAAAAGAAGATTAGGCATTTATTCATTAGATGGCATCATGAAAGGGAATTTAATTTTTTGAAGTATCTTTAGTTTCGCATTCAGGTTATATAAGTCAGAGTTGACAGTTTCCTCGTTACTGTTCTTGAACAATGACATACTGTCTTCTGGATTTAACTGTTGCTGGTGAGAAGTCTGCTATCAGGATAAGTTTTGGGTTTTGTAGATAAAACAATTATTCTGGCTTCATTGAAGGTATTTTCATTGTCATTATTGTTTTGCGGTTACACTCTGACGTGTCTACATGGAATTTTCTTTTTTATTTATCTTCTTGAGAATTTCTTCTGCCTCCTAAGCTCAGACTCAAATCTGACAGTATTAAAATATAAAACACCTGGTTTAAAAAAAAAAAAAAGTATCTCCCCATTCTCAAAAGGTGTCCTTTGGAAATCCTTTTAAAAGTAGTTTGGGATTTCTCATGCAATTCTTCATGTCTCTCAACTGCTTTTTCATACTTTGGCCTGATTTCTCTGCTTCATTCTTGATAATTTTCTCATAGCTACCTCCGGTTCACTGATTTTTACTTTAGGTTTAATTTGCTGTTTAGTCCATCCACTGCATTTAAAAATTTTAATGTTTGTTTTCCCTGTTTAGAATTTCTTTTGGTTTCTTTTTAAATCTCTCAAACTTGACCCATGTTACCATTTTAAATAAACTTTTTTTTAATAGTTGCTGTCACGTGACTTGATTTTCTAAGGATGCCCATGCTAGAATTTGTTCAGGTCCTGATTTTGCTTATGGATTTTATGTCCTATTGTATTTTGTAATTTTAGGGTGTGTGTTTATCCTCAGTATGGTTTTTGATGTGGGGAATTCTGTGAGGCCTCCAGGGTGGTTTTGTGTTTGCTTCTTCCAGGAGCCCAGGCTTCTTATCAGCCTGGGACAAATTTTCATGTGATTTCTCATCTGGAGATGGATGAACCAGGTGAATAGTACAAATTGGAATTCTAAATTGATGAGAAGTACAGGTCATTGTTGAAGTTATACCTCAGTCCTAGACAGGATTTGCTGATGACTCTCTGTGCTGGCAGGTGGATTGTTATAGTCTACACCTTCAGTAAGAATCCCACTACAAGCTCTAACTTAATACAGAGATACCTCATTTTTAAGTCTCTGGTTTTTCTAGGTTCAGGGTCTCCTCTTCTTGGTGTTTAACCACCAGAGTTTAGAGGAGGCCTGTAATCGTGCCTAAGGAAACTGCATCCTCACATACTCCCTCCTCATTTTCCATTTACAGCCACCTTTTTTGTTTTGGCCTGTATGTATTTCCTTTCCTTTCTTTTCTTTGGGAGCTCAGTTAAGCATTTAAAATATTTTAAATAGCTTTTTAGGTATACTTCACCTACCATAAATTTACCCATTTAAAGAAAATTTTCAGTGTGTTTCAGTATTTTAAATTTGCAACTTTCACTGCAGTCAATTTCAGAATATTGTCATCACCTCAAGAAGAAATCCCGTATCATTTTGCAGACTCTCCATTTCCACCAACTTTCACAGCCGTAAGCCACTAATCTATCATCTGTCTTTATTAATTTACCTTTTCTGAATATTTTATATAAGTAGAATCATATGATGTATAATTCTTGGTGACTGGCATCTTTCACTTAGCATAGTGTTTCTGAGGTTCATTCATTTGTAGCATTTACCAGTACTTGACTTATTTTTTATCGCCAAGTAATATTCCATTGTTTAGACATACCACATGTTATTTATTCATTCTTCAGTGACAAATGCTTAGATAGCTTTCATTTTTTGGCTACTATGTATTATACTGTTATAAACAGTTATGTACAGATTTTTTCATGGACATAAGTTTTCATTTCTTGTGCATATACCCAGAAATGGAACTGCTGAATCTTATAGTAACTCTGTGTTTAACTTTTAAGAAACTGCCAGGCTGTTTTCAAAGGAAGCTCCACCATTTTACATTCCCATCAGCAGTGGATAAGGGTCCAGTTTCTTCACATGTTATTATTTTTCCTTTTGATTATAGCCATCCTTAGTGGGTGTGAAGTAATATCTTGTTGTGGTTTTGATTTGCATTTCCCTGATGGCTAATGATATGGGGCTTCTTTTCATTCTTATTGGCCATTTGTATATCTTATTTGGAGAAATATCTACTCATATCTTATAGGGCCATATCTTAATAGGATATATATATATATTTTTAATGTTATTGAGTTCTAATAGTTCCTATATCTTCTAGGTACAAGTCTATTATAAAATACATGATTTGTGCAAATTTTCTCCCATTCTGTGGGTTTATTCTTCACTTTCTTGCTGTTCTTTGAAACAAAAATTTTTAATTTTGATGGTCCCTCTTTTTTCTTGTGCCTTTGGTGCCATATCTAACAAACTGTTGCCTACTCTAAGGTCACAAATAGTTACACCTATGTTTTCTTCTATGAGTTTTATAGGTTTAGTTTTCACATGTGAGTTTTTTCGCAGTTTGAGTTAATTTATGTATACAGTGTGAGGTGTAGGGGGTCCAAATTAATTCATTTGCACTTGGATATCTAGTCTTTGTAGTACCATTTATTGAAGGAAGCATTTTTTTACCCCTTTTACTGGAGAAATCTTGACTCCCTTGATGAAAATCAACTTTCCATAAATACAAATGTATAGTTTAGACTCTCACTTCTGTTTCATTGATCTACATGTCTTTTTTTATGCTAGTGCTATGGTGTCTTGATATGTTCTTACTAGGGCTTTGCAGTAAGTTTTGACATGAAGTGTGAGTCTTCCACACTTTTTTCCTTTTTCAAGATTGTTTTGATTTGTATCTCTTACAATTGTATAAAGCTTTTAGAATCAGCTTTTCAATTGCTGGGGAAAAAAGTAGGTGAGGTTTTTTTTATATGGATTGTATTGGGTATATAGATTAAGTTAGAGAATTTTGTCATCTTGATATTGTGTTAGTATCAATGGACATGGAATATCTTTGTTTTTATTTATATCTTTACTTTCTTTCAACATTGTTTTGTAGTTTGCAGAGTAAAAGTTTTGTACTTTTGTTAAATTCACCCCTTTTTGATAATATTTTAAATGTGATTATTTTCTTGATAATATTTTTTGATTTTTCACTATGAGTGTAATAATTGATTTTTCTACATTAATTTTAGTTAATAAACTTTTTAAAATAAAGTTTTTGTTAAATAAACATAAATTTAAAAAATTATGCCTTGCAAACTTGCTGAACTATCATTTAAGTTCTAATACTTCTTAGTGGATTCCTTAAGATTTTCTATATACAAGATTATGCCATTTGCAAATAAAGATAGGCTTAAATATTTATTTCCAATCTGAATGTCTTTTATTTTTTCTTTTTCCCTAATTTACCTAGTTAGAACCTCCAATACAATGCTAAGTAGAATTGATAGATAAGCCATCCTTATTTTGTTTCTTATCTGAATGTTAAACCTACTTTGCATTACTGGGATAAATCCCACTTAGTCATGATGTATAACTACTACATTTTGCCGAATTCTGTTTGCTGATCTTTTGATGAGGAGTTTTGCATGTGTAATCATACGAGTAATTGCTGTATAGTTTTCTTTCCTTGTGATGCTTCTGTCTGGTTTGGACAGCAAAGTAATGCTGGATCATGGCTCAAGGACCAGACTTTGCCTTTTCTAAGATTAAGTAAATTTTCTTAAATAAATGTTTCTTTATTTGCTGTGTATTTGCTTCCTGTTGCAGATGTAATAAATTACCACGAACCTGGTAGCTTAAAACAACAGAAACTTACTGTGTTACAGTTCTGGAGGCCAGAAGTTCTAAACTAGCATCCTTGCGCTGAAATTAGGACTTCAGCAGAGTGGGGCTCTTCCTGGGGTGCTTGGGAAGAATCCATTCCTTTCATTTTCCAGCTTCTGGTGGCTACTGTCTTTCCTTGGTTTGTGCTCACATCATTTTAATCTCTGTGCCCATGGTCTTTTCTTGTGCTTTCAGTGCCATTATCTTTTCTCCCTTTTGTCATTATCAAATCTCTTTCTGACTTACTCTTAAAGGGCATTTTTGACTTAATTTAGGACCCTCCCTCTCAAGATAATGCAGGATCCCATTTTAACACAATCACATCTGCAAAAATACTTTTTCCTTATAAGGTAATAGTTACACGTTCCAGGGTTTAGGACCTGATCTCTGGGTAGTCATTACCCACCCTACCACATGTTGTATGCTCTTAGAACAATTTCCAGAGACTTTGAATGTTTTTATATTTTTAGTAATTTTTACTTTATTTTAGTTGTGATTGTTTCTGAGGAATAGGTCTGCAGATCTTCTGCCATAGCCGTTACAGAAATGTATCCATACATCTTTTTACTCTGGTACATGAAGGTGTTTTTAGTTTATGTTCTCTGTTACATTTGGGGAACTGGAATTCTGTAGTTGTATAAAACCTCAGAGTCATGAAAACCCAAATTGATATAAAAGAGTCCTCAGTTAATGGCAATTAGATCCCAATGGCTATTTGTTTATACATCTACAGATATGTTATTACAACTTCTTGTTGTAAAAATCAGTGATATTTTAACATAGTGCTTCATACAAACATCTCACAGAAGAAACTTTTAATAGATAGGATTTTACAGTGATATTGGGGGGAAAACCCTGCCGTATGCTATGATGGTTAGAAGCTTGAACTCCGTGCGTTGGAAGAGATCTTAGTTTTTCCATCCCCAGCATCCATTCTTCTTTCTTCAGATAATTGCACCTTGATTTTCCTTTGGGAAGTGACTCCACCCCTGTTGTCTGTTCATGTGGTACAGATGGGCCTGTCTCTCTACTTCAAGTTCTAGATGTTGGCACGTCAATCAGAAAAGGCCACTTAGAACACGTCACCCTTGGCACAGTGATTGGCATGTGACTTAAATGTGGAGAATCATTATTTTTGTAGTTGGTGGTAGTGGTGGTAGCAGTGTGGTTTACCTGTGTGCATGTGTGTGTGTGCACATGCACATGTGTGTTTTCCACTGAGATTTAAACTTGGGGATTTTTGCTGGAACTGCGTGAGAAGAGATGCTCTTTTGCTTTCATGATTGCTAAGGTAAGAGGATGAAAATCGGGAAAATTGAGAGGCCATTTTTCTAATAGTTGAGGAAATCTCTGTGAGAATAAAGTCAACAAAGGAAAAGGTGAACCGAAGAGATAGAGAAGATTCTAGATAACACTGTTAAGTACGATACAGCAGTGTCTAATAACAGCAAAAGCGAGGCTTATTGTTTTCACGATGTAATGCATTTCTCCCCATTTCCAGCCTGCTCCCCTCCACATACGGCTTCATCTCTGGCACCTGGGCCAGCTTGGGTTGAATTTCTATCACTTGCAATTAAAAAGTTTCTGGGAAACACATGCATTAATATTAATTTTCTCAAAATGTATAAATCATATGTCTCACCCAACTTAAGCATTAGGCAATAAAACTAATCACTGGTTGCAAGTATATCCAGCTTCCTTTGACCTCTTTAAATATACCAGTTACTGGTTTTCCTGAGAGCTTCAGGGATTGTTGAATCAGGAATTGAAGAAGAGTGGGAGGTGATGGTAGCTTCACTGCTATTTAGAGACGAGTGATTTTGTGTGTGTGTGTATGTGTGTTGTGCATTTTTGGATGGCATCTATTTCTTCTAGGCAGAACCCCTTCAGTTCGTACTCCTGCAGGGAAAGCATGCACTTCATTATACAAAGTACTTGGGTACTAACGAGGGACACCCAGTTACAAAGGCCCCCTTGTCAGCAAGTCTGTTGGCCTCTAACAGCAAAAGCCAAGAATAACCTAAGCCTTCTCTTGAGCCTTCATTATCACCAGGCGTTGCAAATGTGTACACCTGAGGGAACAGAAGGAAAAGAACTGAGTCAGAGCTCCCAGGGAGCAGCAAGCATATTTTTGAACAAGCTCCAGGGTTTTCTCCTGTAAGCGATCACTGAGAAAATGAGACAAAACTGCAGACTTGGAGTCTGCAATGGGATTATTTTAAGGAATCTTGGGTTTTGCATATTGTACTTGCCCGTGCTTCTGAAGCTCTGTGAGCAGAGTGCAGGGGCAGGCTGTTGGGATGTGCAGGGACGCTCACACACCAAGCCCTCGGGAGGGGACGGCCAGGAAACTGGGCCACGGGAACATAAGGCTGGGCCCAGCTGGAATGACTTACTCCCAAGGAAGTATATGAAGTGGAAAAGCTCAGGGGAGTCTGGGCGGCTCTAAAAGCTGGTTGCAGGCAACGCCTCATTTTGGGGAGAGGAGGGAAGAGTTTTGCTAAATTAGGAAACTGGAGGAAAAAAAGGACAAGACAACCCTTTTGTAATGATTTTTTTCCCCCGAGGGGATGATTCTTCTCTAGTTTGGGATATAATCTTGGATAGAGGCCATTTGTCTTTACTGTTCTAGGTTGTCTTTTTTCAATTTCCCTTTCTTATTTCTGGAAAATCCCTGTCAGACCTCAGTTATTACTTGTGTAGGAGAAATATTTTCTCCTATTATTTACAGAGGACAGGACCACCTCTTCCTCACGCAGGTCCCCACACCCTTGGCCAACCTCCCACCACCCACAGATCCCTGTGGATATTTGCATGTTGACTTGTCTACGCCTAACTCATGGCAAGTGGGTACCTTGGAGGCAGATGGGCAGGAGAAAAAAGTTCCATTTGGTTCACAAAGGTTTTATGACTTGATGACTTTGAACTCTCTAAGGACTAACAGTAGGGATAGCAAAAGAAAGAGTTGAGATTTTAAACAGTGAGATTTAAACCTCAACATAAACACCTTTAAAAAGAAATGAAAGCTTAGTTTTTAAAAAGTCAGCAGCGAAGTTTGAGTCTTAACTTGCTCTATAATATGATTACTTGCTCTTTTGCGACATACTCGGTCTACACAAAGCTTTCTAAACAGTTCTTCATTTGGTTTATATTAATCTGCTTAACAAAATACTTGAGAGAGTATAAAGGTAAACTTGGACCTAATCTATGGTATGTGATTGCCAAGTCCATTAGTTGAGCTGGAGTTAATTCACTTTTATGATGATAGGGTCCATTTTTAATCCCTTTTCCCTCTAATCTTTTTAGGCCTTTCGTTACTACTGTTATTTCTGAAACCTCTAAATTTTGGTCACATGCCTCTTTTAGTCCTTTTTTGGTTCTTTAGTTCTGTCTTTACTCTGTGGCCTAGATCTTGAAATGTAATCTAGGAAAAAATCAGACCAGCCCTAAAGAGAGAAAGAGAGTGGTCTGAGTCTCTTCTTCTGTTAATTCTCTAAGAATGAGGATCATGATTACTACCTACAGTGTAGTTGCTCCGACCTTCACTTCTTCCTTTCATTTAACCCACACGATTTCGGTTATTTTTGTATTTGTTTTTGTTATCTGAGTACTGTTTTGTCACTTGTGTTTCTCTGTTAGTGTTTTTCTAACAATATCTCTAATGTCTGTATCATCCGTCTTCGCAAACCTTTCCTCTGCCTCTAAGGAAGAAGGAGTGAGGACAGCAGAGAGAAAGCATCCCAGAAGAGTGACAGAAATATTGACAAGCGCTCCTTTCAAACTCCTCAGTTGGCTCCTGTCCTAAAGGGGATTAGACTCTTTTGACAGAAAGAGTCTTAGAAGCAGAGTCCATGCTGCATTTTCCTGCCAGACAAATTGTCATTTAACAATGCTTTCATCTCGTCACTCTTTTGCTCAGCACCCTCTGCAGGGTCCATTCTGTATCAACGTGTGGTTCATGTCTGACTTCTCATTCCAGCAGCACGTATGCAGGCTTCCATGTGTCCTCCTGCTACTTACAACACAGAGCCAGCCAGCTACGTTCTGTTCTCCTCTATCTCTTGTTCAGACCCGTCCTTTGGGTGGCAAGGGAACCCCTCCCTTATCCATCTTGTAGATCCTACCATTTTGCCCTTGGATTTTATTCATAATTATTTTATTTTGAAATACTTTTAGACTGGAACAAGTTGGAAAAATAGGGCCCTGAGTTCCTGAATATCCTTCCCCATCCTCCCCAGTGATAACATCTTACGTATTCATAGTACAATGATCCAAACCAGAAAATAAACTAATTTAAGACAGAAGTACTTTAAGTTCTATAAATTTTGCCAATTGTCCCTACTAATGTCTTTTACCCCCTAGTTCAGAATCCAGGATACCACATTCCATTCATTGGCCCCCTCTCCTAAGTCTCCTTCAGCGTGGGACAGTTTCCCATCTTAGTCTTCTTTTGTTTTTCACAACCTTGGCACTTCCAAAGGGTCCTGGCCAATTATTTCAGAGACTGTTTCTCAATTTGAATTTATCGGATTTTCTTATTATTAGATTGATGTTATGTGTTTTTGTCAAGAGTACTGCAAAAGTGAAATTGTACCGTGCTCAGTGCATTCTGTCAGGAGGCACACACTGTTGATATGGCTCTTTTCTGATGACGTTTCTGATCGGTTTTCTGCTATAAAGTTACTGCATTCGTTTCCTAGGGATTCCGTAACATAGTACCATAGGCTGGGTGACTTAAAACAGCAAATGCTTACTCTGTCACAGTTCTGTGGACTAGGTACCTGAAGTCAATGTTGTTGTAGGGACATGCTCCACTGAAGCCTCTTGGCTTCATTTATTACATCTGCATTGACCCCAAATAAGGCTCCATTTTGAGGTCATGGAAGGACATGAATTTGAGGGGAGATACTCTCCAGTTCAATGGAGTCACTACTTTTCTTTTTGTGTCTTAGCTAGTTTTTGGCATGTTACTTTGAGATTTTGCAAGTATCTTGTTTCTCCTTACACTTTTGCCCACTAATCTTAGGATCCAAAAATGAGTCTTGCCTGCAACAATTATGACTGTGGTATTTGAAAAATGATGAAGTTCAATTTCTGCCATTTCTTCTGCATTTGTCGGTTAGCATCCTGCCATTAAAAACTTTGTCCCTTTTCTCTTAGGTATTTTTTTTAACATGGTTTATTTGTACTACCATGAACTCATAGATTCTTACTTTGTTCTATGGGTTAAAATCCATGATTATTGTAATTTTATTATTATTTTTGCTCAGAAGTGCCCCAGATTTGGTCACTGGGGGCTGCTTCAGGATGGCTGCCATTCTTGAAGCCTTGCCGTGTGCTGATGGATGAAGCTTTCCTAGATGACTCTGCTCCTCATTTTGCTGTCCCTTCTGACTTCTCGCTGGACTTGAAGTTAGTGCCACATTCTAGCACCTCATTTAGTGTACGGTTACTCTCAGTAACATTTCTAATTCTTCAGTGTCATCTCCCAGACAAGAAATGACTTCTTGTGTTTCTTCAATTCCGCTTCATGTTCAAGATTAAAAATTGACTCTCAGGGTCAAACACATAGTAAGTCTTCAAATGATTCCAGCTTAGTTGATGAGTCTATTGGTGTATAAAATTACAGTTCTGTTCACTCAGAATCCAAGATTCTGTAGTTCTTTTCAAGGAATTTGAAAACTGAGTACATGATGTTTCTTTCTGAATAAGCAAGTCTTTGCTTTCTTCTGGCAGGTATTTCTAACTAAGCACCTGGCTTTCTTTGTATTAAATACTAAGTACCACTGACAACACTTGCTTGGCTTTAAATTTGCTACTAATTTAAATTAAATACACCAAGCAGCTTTTTACCCACATTCCCAAAGCCTTAATTATAAGAGCATATCAGTACAGAGAAACAATTACTAGTTCCTTCCTTACTAGTGACAGGGTGGAGTACGTGCATCTGGATAAATGTTTGCTGGAGGATTAAACCAAAGAGAGCCAATTCTCATCTCAGTTTTTGAGTAAACGCATTTGTGAACGGCTTTGGCCAACTTGAATTTAGATTCAGTTCCTGGATGCATATATCCTGGCGATACTGATGAAGGACGTCATTGTTTGCAGACCTGTTGGGTCCTTTTCATGAAGCTGCTTAAGAAATGAATAGCGTCAGTTACTACTGCAAATATTATACAAAGTCATGTTAAACCCTGGGTGTGCTTTTTACTGCGTTTTTGGGAGACAGTCCACCTCAGTTGAGGATGAAACATGTGCACTGTCAAAAATGCAGAACATTTTACCTCTTTAAAGTCCTCACCCTCTGCAAAAAAGGGCTAGCTTATGCATCAGTAGAATTAAAGTGGATTACGTGTCACACGTGGCCTCCCATTTATCTACATGGATGCGTAGTTTCATAAACTCTTGACTATGGAGCTGACATGCTGTGACTTACTAGCTGGGACCCGTTTGTGGGCAGGAGACTAGTCAGCTTTTTATATCCAACCTTCCCTTTTTCTATATAGTTAGCATAAAGTGTTTGATGTGTGACAAATATTTTATTAAAGTTATCTGAAAATTCTACTTATAATTATTTTCCGAAGAGGAAGGGCGTTGTTGCAGGGAAAGGCATTTTTCTGTCAGTATCTGATGGATGAGGCTATGCAAGTGTAGGAGTCAAAGTAGGAAGTTTCTGCTGAACTTGATGTTGGAAGGGCAATCGGGAAGGGGAGATTTACCAGTGATGGGATGTGAGACTGAAATCTGGATGGGGGCGGTAGGAAGGGTCAGTAGAGAAACGATGGAAGTGAAAAACTACCAACCACCCAATAAACGAGCAAGCCAAAACCCAGACAAACAAGGCGCTCAGAGAACAAGGTTCGTGTGATGTGGAACTTGAATCCGCTTGCTCTGGGGCATGCAGCATCGCCCCCACCTGATACCCGGCAGCTCTTAGTAAAGCCTGAGATTCCAACACCACGCGGAGTTCTGCTCGTTTGTTTTATGCATCTGTGACAACTCACATTTAGAAACAATTGTTCTGGAAGGAGAAGAGACCAGGGGAGGCAAAGTTTTCTTCTTTTCAGTTCTCTGTCATCTTGGAAATTGTTTTCGAATCTGAGAGTGTGGAAATGGGCCCTTGAGATACTCTTAGTTCCTGAGGGACTGGGAGAAAATGCAAGCGCTGATGTTTCATGTAATGCAAAACAGTAAAGAGTTAGACATCATTGTTCCTGTTCTACATGTCAAAGAACTGAAGCCTGGAAAAACTACGTATAGCAAGTGGATGAGTCAAGACTTGAACTCAGGCTGTCAGACTCCAAAGCCACTCTGTTGGCCTAATTTCTAGGATGTAAAACGCAGTACGTTCTCAGCAGGTGTGAACTGAGTTGTATGGAAAACATATTGAAGGCCTCTTTTAAAGAAAACATTTCCCTGCTGGTAATAGGGCCAGTGGGGAGACAGGCATAAAGCCACAGCTGTTAGCTCTTTGTAAAATTAACCCATTTATGTCTTTGAAGGGTCATATGTGGTGGTTAGTATAGAGGAGTGGAGTCACAGGAGTGGAGTTACAGGACTTTAAGTGGTAGACCAGGTGGCTGGGCTCTGGAATCTGTGCTCTTAACTATGCCCTGTGCATTCTGTCCTTGAGACATCTAGTTCTGTTTGACTGAAGAGGACACTCAATCAACAGATGAATTGCCCTAGTTAGTAGTCAAATGGGAGTATTAATAGAAGAAGGTCTATATGTCTCTACTTGGTGGAGGATCATAAAGGTAAGCTCCCTGCAGCTCAGGTGGAATGAGGGGCTGTATTCCTTTGTCCTTCCACGTGTGTGGTTCACCTCTCCCCTGCCATTGCTGGCTTGATTCTTACTAAGATTATGAAGCATGGTGGGATTAACTCCAGCTAGGAGAATTACTGTCCGTTTGATTCCCTTTCACAAGAGGGTCTGTGTCTAGCAGAACTAAAGAGCAGTTCCTCTCAAAGTCTAGTTTTCTGCCTTTCCAGCACGCCCCTCTACATTTGAGAAGTGAGGAAAAAAAAAAAAACACTGCGTGCCCCACCCTAGTTATTGAAGTGGGTAAATCCCAGCCGTCAGGGAGTAAAGCTCTTTCACTGTGGGTCCTAACTCTCCCGTGCGTGTGTATTCCAACAGCTCTTTTTTCCACCCTCAGCCTCATTTCCTTATGAGCGCATCAGCCAACACAAAGATTCTCTTTCGAATGAGCTGGCAGGGCCCTGAATTCACTGCTGGCTCTTCTCAGTGACAACTTTCACAGTCGAGATTTTTGGCAAGGCAATCTCCTGCTCCTCCTTCATTCCAGCCTAGACAGACTGTGCAAGGACTTGTTTGCAGAGGATAATAGGCCATCACGTCTCCAGAAAATGATGGGTGGCTTTTAAGGAGTTGATTAACACCAAATGATATTGTTTAAAACAATGGTGGGAAGGGTGTCGGTAATGGTAAAAACATAAGCCGCTGATTTTTGTTCTCTTATTTTACTTGGCTGCAGTCACAAGCCATAAAACTTTTCTTTTGTGTGACTGCTTGGCATTGTCCTAGGTAAGAGCTAGAAACTTTGGGTCCTCTTCCTGGCTCTGCCCTTGATTTATCACCTAAGCTTCTACTTTTTCCACTTAAGCTTCTGCTTATTCCACAGTGCCTCTTTTCCTTTCCTAAGAGAGCAGAAATGCTATCCTTACTTGGACAGTGTGTCTTATATTTCCTATTGTGACCTTAAGTGCCTTGAAAATATGGGCACTAAGTTGTGATATAAAACTGGAAACCTGTGAGAAACTGGCACTAATGAGGGAGTTCTCTAAAGAACTGACTGGATTTAGTGTCTAAACTGGGCTATTAGGATTGAATTTGGCCATTCCCAACAGATGGAAGCCTGGATCCTTGGAGAATAGGGTGGGCTCTGAAATCATCTCTTCCATTCAGTGCACAAATGGTTTCAGCACACCACTGGGTGGTCCATCTGGTCAACTCAGGCCCAAATGACTCTCTCCTCAGGGAAAGAAAGAGTAACACTAAAAGAACAAGCAGTTTAGAATAGATCACTCATTCATGTAACTTACAAATACATATGTGAAACTGCCTACCCAGATGCTGGCTGGATTAGGAAGTGTTCGTTGTGGAATGCTGTCACTTGAGAAAGGCTGCTACATCTGCTCCTTTCCATTTGAGGATGTTGCCCTTAGAACAGTTACCTCACCTCCAGTCCGTGCTATGCAAGAATGATGCTGAGTGTTGGTGGGGAAGGAGGCAGGAGTGTGGGACACACACAGGTTGCACGGAAGTCACACAAGGTGGCTCCTCCTGTACCTCTCTGTCTTGTCTGCAAGTGGCCGGTGCAGTAGGGCACTGCGTGCATAGAATGAGAGGGGTTTAATGAATGGAGGAACTTGAGCAGTGGAAAATGTCAGAATACAGTGGCATCTCGGGCTACAGCAGGCCTGTCCCAGAAGTCCCTTTGCTCATCTCATAGAAGTGCTGTAAGACTCGCATTATGAATAACGCTGGAGATGTTGATGTTGGTACTAAAGATGATGAGATGGCGAAACATAAGAAAGTTAATTAAAAGTTTAAATACACACATACACTTCCATGTAACCAAACACTTCTATAGCTTAACTTTTAATCTATATCCTATAGAACATTGACATCACTTACAGATCTTAACTTTTAAGATATATCCTATAGTACATTGAATTATACTACATGACACTTATAATATGTCATAATGGTGTTTCCTCGTTATCCATGAAACACATTGTAAAAATAAAGGAAAGCTTTAAAAGTGGACATTGTTCTTATCAAAACCACCAAAACAATTGTTCATATTCAAAACCAATGAACGTCAAAATCCCTCGAGGATAGCTGATTGATGATGTTCCAAGACTAAAAGCTGATGGTCTTAACCTGCTCGCTGTGTGATTTTTTGCTTACATTTTCAAAGTCTAGAAACTCTTTAAGAAAAGCTTTCAGACCATTTGTCAGGATTCCTTCATTAGGAAAGTGATCCTCCTTCAAAATATCCTTTTTTTAGAGAAATAACGCTTCAGAGTTAGATTACCTGCTGGCTGTAAGCGTGGGATCTAGTCAAGGTAATGTCTCAGTGCCTCCACCAGCATCACGGTCCCGTGCAAAGTGCCTCTGCCACTGGCTGGAATCTGGACTTTTCACTGTGTGATACAGAGAACGGCTAATGGAACATGTTCAGCTCTCTAAAACTTTCTGTAATCTTCTGTCTCCCTCTGTTTCACTTTGGTTTGGTTGCCATATTCTATGGGAGGAGGAGACAAGCATTGTTTTCTCATACTTCTCTCATTCAGGTCCACATGGGTAACTGTTGGGAGTCTAGAATGGTCTTCTTTTTCTCCTGACCTTTCTAGGAGATGAAGGATTCAAACCCAAGCTTTTTTACATGAGGAGATCAATACGTATCACTAGCGCAATGAAGTGTACAAGCACCACGCTACCTATCTCAGCTCCCGTTAGTTACAATTGTAGTTGTTAAGCAACATTAAGTGAGCCTTCTCTGGCCTGAGCATCTAACACCTCAACGTCGCACAAATGCTGGTTCATGAATCCTGATAAATACCCGTCAACAGTTTTGGGCACAAGATACCCAATGAATATGAAAACCTCTCAATGATAGGTTTTTCAGTGAATATGAAAACCTGTCAAGGACAGCTGATTGAAATCAGGTATAAATATTTAAAACAACACTCTTTTCATTGACAACCAGGAAGAGAAAATATGCCAAATGTAGCTACCGGCAAGCCCTGTTGTGAGAGAAGAGCGGATCTAGGTGACGGTCAGTACACAAAGTTCTGGTGTGTGTTCTTTGCAGCTATTGCTCCAAGATAATAAACACTTGACAAATAACACAAGAGGGCCTACATCTACCGAGTGAGGTGGTCAGTGTGGAAGAGACCAAGAGGTTCAAAACGGAGGTCTTTCCTGTAAGAGATGAATAATCTCAGTAGTCTAAGGGGCAGCCACAATTTTGGAACCAAGAGAGTAAGAGTCGAAGAATTAGGTGTAGAGAAGCAGGGTGACAGCAGAGAGGAGACCATCCTTTGTACCAACTCAGGCAAAGGACCTTTAGGGCCTCTTGTCAGGACAGGAGGACCCCCAAGTCCACTTGCCTCAGAGTCAACAGAAAAGCTCATTAATTATAATTCTAGCAGTCAGGGTTGTTCCTGCTTCATTCATAGTGAAGATGAATGGATTATGTTCCTTAGCTCTTAACTAGTCCCTTAGAAACCAATTTACTAAACTAAATTTTTTATTAGCTAACAATCTTATTTCTAATTTTGCAACATCTTATCTTGCAGACTAAGTTTTCTGTTGATATTTAGACAACCAGGGGCTCCCATGTTTACCTTCTCAAAAACAGGCCCAATGTCTGTTTTCAAATAATGTCATTGAGGTATGGAGCTGGAAGACAATTTAGAGATGCATTACAAGTGACAGACTTTGAGTAATTATTTACATAGTTCAATATAGAAACATCTTACCATTAATAATCTGAATATTTTAGGTAAAAATGACATTTTTGGCTTTTATTATGCAAATAAATTTGCCTCAATCCTTTATTTCACTTTGAATACAGAGAGGAGCTGACTTATTATGTAGTCAGGTGGTAGAAATTTAATACTTTTAATCTGGTATCTTAAATCAATAATTTCTGCCTTTTAATAGTTTCTTTTGTCCCTTTGCCTATGGTGTTATCTTCTAGGATTGAGGCAAGTTTTTGAAATTTGTTTTATTAAAAGCATAAAAGGAAAGAAAAAAAATGAATAGAAAGCAAACATCAGTCTATGTAGGACAATTATCAAGAAAATAAATATAGCCAAATGTGCAGCTATCCTAGAAATCCCTTCATAAACCACAATATTGCCTCACATAACTGTAATAGGAACCAATCAATTTACTCTCATTATTTTTTAATGTCCATGCATTGCAGAAGTGTACACATGACTCTAAACTAAATGTGATTGTGTCTGGAAACAAATAAAATAGAGCTCATTTAGCATCTAATTCTAAGGAGACTTACTATTCATGGGTATACCATAAGCACAATGACCTTTTTTTGATACATAAATAAGATTATCTCAGATAAGCATATGTAGTTGAGATGGTGATTTATAACTTCACAAATGTTTGTCATCTCTTGAAATGTGGAATCAAGATTTTCATTGGAACTAGGTAGTTTAACTTACTAAATTCCAGCACTAGGCAAGCTTCAGATTGAGTTTACCTGGTAAGAGATTGGAGTCATTCAGTTGGCCAGAGCCAGTCCCCTCCCAATGACAAACAAAAGGTGTAGGTGCTTGGATTAAAGGTAACTTCTAAAAGCTACCTACTAAACTATTAAAACTTAATCTCAAATATGGTTCCACGGAGCTGTGTTTGAAAAATGGTGGTTTTACCTTTTTTAAAATAAAAGATATAATGGTGAAAGTGGAAGAGGGAGGAAGCTTCAACAGCTTGAAAAGACCTAGTTGTTTCCTTTTGTGTAATTTGGAGAGTTAATAAAAAGGCTATATGTAAAGACAGAGTGTATTGACCAGCTGAAAGTTTCAGAGGTGCGATGCTCACTGGAAAATCATTTTCAAGTCGCTGAAATTAACAGACTCTTCAACTTGAGTGACTACTTATATTTATAGAATCTGCAAGATCTTGAAAGCTCATTTTTTTTTTTCTAACTCTTCCTCATCAGGGAAGACTCAAGTTAAACCTGGAAAAGAATCTGTCCTTTCAAATTAGAGCTGAGAAAGAGATGTCACAGAGCCCTTCAGAACCAACGGAAGCATCTAACACCTTACATTGTTGAAGATATAAAACTTTTTTTTTAGTTAGGATGTGAAAGGAGAGAGGTTTTGAAAAAGGCCTCTCAAATTAGACTTGCTAGAAATTCAACAGTGTCAAGTTAACCAGGTAGATATTTGGAAAAAAAAAAAAACAACCCAACCCAAGTTCTAGCAATAATAGTGATTAAAAAGAAATGTGCTGCTGGTGAAGATTTTTCTTCTTAAATTCGGGTGCGCAGGTTCTGAAATGGAGAAGTGTTTCCTTATGCACAGGCCCCCTTTCCTTCTTTCTCTATCAGGTAACTTTTCTGTGAAGCTCTTTCTATGCAGCATTGAACGACCAGTTCCAAACATATTATCCCTCTCCGTGACCATCCTCAGCTAACAATTAGGCTTCAGTCCTTTATTTTTCCCATGGTATGAACCTATACACATTATTATATTATTTTATAGAAATATATGAAGAAATTTGTGTGTACGTGTATCTAAATGCGGAAACTGACCTCTTTGTAATGAGACCAACCTAGCAGCAGCTCGTATAGAGAACCAGTGAATGGAGAGGAAAAAAAATACCTTGAAGAATTTTTTTCAGAATCAATGAAATTAACTGCTGTTTTGTGAAATTCAAACAACAGATACATCTTGCAGTTTTGTGGAATAAAACCCTCATATTCTTTAAATAGTATTTAAATCAGTGGTAACTGCATGACCTTGGGATTTAAAAATTATATTACGACTTAATTTAACTATTTTGAGGGAGTGTAAATGATAACTTTGGTTTTAGGTACTAGGTTGATTTTTTTTTTCTTTTTCCTGGATACCTGGGTAATCCAAGGATGCACCAGATAAAAGGCACTGCTTTCTATATTCTGCTGTGTGACTTCTTTTAACACACATTTTTCTCTTTTTTCCTGAGCTCCCCTGACTTTAATTTGTATAGGCCACATAGCTCTTTATTCAATTCGGCTGTGTTTGAGTTTTGTCTATCATTACAGGTAACCAATAAGGCATGGAAAGCAGTGATGCCCACTAGATCAAGTCGATCTCCATTATTCCTCACATCATTGTGGCAGTGAGTAGTGAGAGGCTAACTTTGGATGAAGGAGAGAGTGACAGGTGCTGATATAGACACCAGCAAAGGAAGGAAAGTCAGTGCTTCTAAGGCGTTTGCACCCGACATCCACAAGAATGTCTTAGTTCACTCTGTCATAACAAAGTACTATGGACTTGGGTAGCTTATAAACAAAAGAAATGTATTTCTCACAGTTCTGGAGGCTGGAGGTCCAAGGATGAGGATGCCAGCATGGCTGGGTTCTGGGAAGAACCTTCTTCTGGGTTGTAGACAGCTGTCTTCTCATTGTATCCTCACTTGGCAGAGAGAGGGTGAGAGAGCCCTCTGGGTCCCTTTTATAAGGGCACTAATCCTATTCATGAAGTCTCCACCCTTAGGACCTAATTAGCTCCCAAAGGCCCCACCTCCTAGTACCATCACATCCGAGGTGAGGAATTTAACATACGCATTTCAAGGGGACACAGATACTAGATCCATTGCTGAGAGGTCACATGTTGAAAGGGAGAGGATTGAAAGTTGACTTGAGTCTTAGATGTGGTGGTATGGTGGAGCGGTTAAGAACACATTTGGAGGCAGACAGACCTGAACAGTAATTCTCATTTTATGCTTTTATTGGTTGTGAAACATTGGCTGGGCAGGTCACTTCATTTCTCTAAGACTCAGTTTCCTCATCTGTGATACGGAAATAATAATAGGACTAATTAACTTGATGATTGTAAATAATAAATGAGGATAATTACTTCAGGCCTATAAAATGCCTATTTGAGTGCTATGGACATAGTAGGTACTTAATATTTATTATTAGGCTGCTTTATCTTAATGCTGTGTCTAAGTCAGCAATTTTAGCCAGCTTTTGCAATTCTACTCTGTTAGCACAGCTTTATCTTAGCATTTCACTTATCTATACTTAAGCTCTTGAGAGCATCATGGAAAATAGTAAAATAAAGATTTGTAGCTTTGATTCACGTGACGGTCCATAGCAACAGATGCAAACTCAATTTGAATAGGTTATGCCAATAAATGCGTCCACATAAGTACGTATCAGTCTTTCCTTGCCTGCGGTTTTAAGGCTGTGATGGCCATCCTCCTGTGTAAGGCAAAATTCCTCCACATTTGCTCTTGAACTGATTGCTTCTCTTCCCACTGGTTCTTAATTATCTTTGTTCCTCTGTATCATCAATATGTTTTTTCTAAGGTGCTTTCTCCTCATCTTGTGAACATAGTCCATTCCTCCCCTTCAAATACAGAACAGAACAAAAAAATATGGTCCCTATATGGGAAGGGTGGATGAGAGTGGAATTTTTTGACATATTCTGACTGAGGGATATATATTTTATGTATCTTACATATTTTTAAAATGAATAATGATTCTCTATTGTTTCTTTTTCTCTACTTCTGTTTATATATTACACTGCAATGAACATGCCCCTTGCCCCACCCACCCCAAAGATCCCCACTGACCTCTAAATTGGTAAAGGAAAATATTCCAGTTTTTACATGACAGGAGATAGCCACTCTTGCAACAATTTTGCCTATTCTGTCCTTGAAACTTCCTCTTTCCTTTGGCTTCTGTAACTCTCTCTCCCTTCTGGTGTCCCTCCTCATCACTGACACAGTCTTCCTTGGTATTCTGTAATCTTGCTGGTCTGTAGGTCTCTTGTCTGTGGCCATTCCTAGTTTCAGTTCTACCTACGTCTGCTCTTTGATTTCAGTCATACTCTTCATTTTAACCACCTTACAGAACAGACTCCTAATTTAGACTTGGCTTCATTCCATGAGATTTATATCATTAAACCCAGCCTATTCCTGGAAATCTCTCATTTAAACGTGGAGTGATCTTCTTCAAGGCTATGTATTTTTTTTGGAAAAATATTCTCCTTGGTTGATAGGACTGCCATACATACAGTCATACACACCAAAAATCTCCCTCTCTTTGCTGTAGAATCTGTCAGTACTATTTTTTTTTTTGCCTTCTGAGTTTACATTAGCTCTGTTCACCCCTACTTTCTCTGCCTTACTTAGAACCCTGTCATCTTTCACTTGTTGTTTACCATCTCCTTCACACGGGCATCTGAAGGGTAGCAGAATATGCTACTCCAAATATGCCCTTTGGCATAAGGATTATTTTGAGCTGAAGGCAACTAAGAAGAAGAAAATATAAGAAAAGCTCGCTGTCTGTGCCCCACCCCCATTTATCTAAAAACAGAACATAAATTTGTGAAGGTGGCTGCCATGTCCTCTCTACCAGGAAGGACAGAAGTTAATGACCAGAGACAACTTTAGATCCTTATGAGCCCTGAGATGGCACTGAGAAAGAACGAACACACTTTCCAGCTAACCCTTGTCTACCATTAGTTTCCCCATTGCCTCCTACAGTTTACACCCCTGGAAGCTCAAAGTCCTTTCATTTGTCTGGTCATTTCTCTAGAAGTTTTTTGTTCTTTACCAAGATGCTATATAGCCCAAGTTCTAACCACCACTTTGAGTTCCCAGTCACTGAGTACTCCCATGTGTGTGCACAGTGCAAGTGTTGATAAACTTGTTTGCTTTTCTTTTGTTAATCTGTCTTTTGTCAGTCTAATTTGCAGGGCCCCAGCTAATAAACGTTAAGGTGAGTAGAAATAAAGTATTTTTTTTCTCCCCTCCATATCTCTGGCTTCCATCTTGCTCCCCCTAAAATTCATCTTTGTCACTGATGTGACCCATCTGAAATGTGTATCTGTT
Source organism: Camelus bactrianus (assembly GCF_048773025.1). Lineage (NCBI taxonomy): Eukaryota > Metazoa > Chordata > Mammalia > Artiodactyla > Camelidae > Camelus > Camelus bactrianus. The sequence continues at coordinate 82,394,768 of NC_133541.1, forward strand.
TAGATTATGATTTCGCTTAAGGTTCTAATTCTTCAGCATCATGTCCTTGGCCCTTTGCTACCACACCTTGCTCATGTCTTCAGTTCCATTGCCTGCCTGAAGTTTATACCCCACAACTCTGAATTCCAGAAACGCTGACCCATGTAGAGTTTTCTATAAATACTATGCTGTTTGAAACTTGGGTTTTTTGTGTCAGCTATAGCTCCTCTGGGTTACTCTTTCCCTATTTTTTTTTTTTTACCTTGATAAAAATCTATTCATTTTTTAATAGTCAGTTTAGGAGTTATTTCAGGAGAGAGTTCACTGACCTGCACTCCCACCCCATGTAGCCCAAATTGGATTAGATCCTTTTTTCTCCTGCTTTCATAGCACACAGTGGAAACCACAATTAGAATTGTATGTTGGCTGTGGATTTCTCACAAGGATATTGAGAATGGGAGCGTTATCTTTTTCTATGTGTATTGATTGGTTCCAGTGTAAATCATTGTTGAAGTTATGTGAATTCTAGCCAGAAAAAGCATATTTGACTTGTTGTGTTAAGGCAGTTATCCCAGAGTGAAAGTTGTGCAAGTGTCTTCAAAAAACATGGCACACGTAAATCACTGTGCATATTTTCCCCCAGGTTTTTTTTTTTTCTTTTCTTACACTTTGTCCTTCCCACTAATTTTTTTCTCCTGTAGCAAGAACAAAGTACTGATTGGGCAATTCTTAGATTGCTCATGGCACTTTAAGGATATATGGAATAAATTAGCCCATTTTTGAAGACTGCAAATCTTTCTGCAATAAAAATTACTCAGTGAATGAAAATATTCTAGTCCCCAGCTGTGCTCATATATGGCCAGAATAAATTGTCAGTGACTGAATGAAGGGTCTGTCCAACCGGTCAGTCTGAGATGCTGGCATAGAACTTAAAAGAGGGAGTTTTGTTATATAAGACAGATTTCTGTTCTATAAATGAAATAGGGTACAAATGCAAGCGTTAAAAATAAAGTTCTAAAAGTTCATAGCTAACAGAGATGTCCTGATACAAAAATGCTATAAGAAAACAACTTGGCAGAGAGGAAAAAAATAAAAAGGGAGACCATAAGTATATGGCGTGGAAGTAATGGAGATCTCCGAACTTCAGCAATTCTCTGGATCATATTAAGTTTGTTCAAATATATAGTGATACTGTCCGTCCTTACAAGTTTGATAGTTGTCATTAGCCACAGTGTAAAGGGATGCCATTAGAAGTTAATTTCCCTATTTGAATTGAATAAAGGGAGTGTCATTTTATAAATCAAAGTAAGAAGACAACATGATTTATTTTTTTAAGAACTGCTTGTCACCGTGGGCTGGGAAAATGAGACTAGGCACATAAAATGCCTTACTTAGGATGTGCCAAGTAAGAGAAATATTATTCTTTAGTACTACTTTCAATTTTTGCAAAATAGTGTGATGAAAATTAAATAAAAAATTCAGTAACAAGTGTTCCGAACCTTTTGTTTCAAAAATGATTAAGTAGAAGTTTAGGTGATACAAACGAACTTTATTTAATACTTCATGAAGCAGACAGTCTCATTTTATAGAACTGTTAAATGGGGCAGAAGGCAGGAGCCTTTTATGGAGTAAAGGGTGAAAAACAAGGAAGGGATAAACAGAAAATACCTGATTGTCTGAGGCCACATAGTCAAGCTTGCCGAAGGGAGAAGGCCCCCGGCTGGTTTGGCCTTTCGGGGCTGGCTGACTGGGTGTTCTGTCCCTGGTCAGGGAAGGCCTTTACAGAGACAGGAAGTTCTCCAAATCTGGTGTGCTGAGTGGCGCCCCAGGCAGGAGTGGCTTCATCTTGAGCCTGGAAAGTTATTTCAACACTAATATCTGGGGATGAAAAGACATTTTCACACCTGTGTTTCTTTCTTGGATTTGACAAAGATTAACTTGCACATTTAAATTAAGCATGTGATAATTAGTTTTCAAGAAATCAGGCTGAGAAAGCTGGAAAATCCTTTAAAAATACGTTTATCAAACTTTTCATAGAATCAGAGAGCTGGGAATTGAATCTCCTTTCCAAAGTGCTGATGCTCCCAGGATTCCCAACGGGAAACCGAGGCTCTTCCCCCAGACCTCACCCTCACCCCACGTAGATTTTCAAGGTTAATTATTTTGCTGTCTAATTTTTTAAAAAATTGGCCTGTGTTTATTTGCTCTCATTCCTTTATTATTATGAACCCATACTGCATTGCATAGGAAAAAAATATCTGAAATCAAGTTAATGAAGGTGAGGGTAGGGGAAAGAACAGCTATTAAGAGGGGAATTTTGAATGCTACAGCGGAAGTTGCCAGAATCATGAAGCCATCCTTGGCACTTACATATAATCTCTTAAGCAGCCCTGGACTGGTTTCTGGGTACAGCCTTTCCCCTCACGGAGGCTCTGCTGCTTCTTACCTTGTATTTTGTCTCCCTCTTCCTGGGGCCTCCCCTCTCTACCCGTCCCGCTCAACCTGACATTCTGTTTATTCATTCTTTTTCTTTTCCCTCTTTTATCAATCTTAAAGGGAATAATTTTAAAAAAAAATGACTCATGACTCATCTTAAAAATGATTCAAGAAGGAATTCACTGCATGAATACTCCCCCCCTTCCCACCCTCAAATCATGACTTGTGAGTTAATCAGGCAGCATATAGGGTAATTCTTTTCTGACCTTTAAAGATACGTGATTTATCAAACATTTTTCTTAATCTGACTCTGTTCATTCGAATTCAAATATCTATTTCATACCTGTTGTCATTACTGTATGATGAGAGTTTGATAGTTATTCTTTATGGTACGAGGCTATGGTAACCTTTCCTGGAGAATAGTTGTGACACTGAACAAGTTATGCTTTGACACATTTGTATCTCTTCTTAGCATCCTTCCTTTTTGCTTGCTCACGCTCGTCCAAGATCATCAAGAAACATGTCAAGCCTAAACACCGATTTATTCAGACTTACTTTTCCTGGAGCCTTGACTGCCAAACCAACCCTTGTCTTCTAATTCCCCCTCCCCCCAAAATATCCCCTGTACCTCATTTTCATTCATTTCACAAGAAATTGAGTTTCTGGAGAATTTTCTGAGTCAGACTTTTCAGAATATGGCATTTGTCCTGTTACAGAATATTCTTAAAAGTCTGTAAAGTTTAAGCTCAAAACAGTCTTAAATGATAGAATTTCAGGCGGTTTCAGGGATGGCTGTAATGAGAAAGTGAAGAGTAGGAAGTTTGGTGTAGGGAAGTCTTCTCTGATCTCACTTTCCACTCAGGCTTTGGGAACATGTTTCTGGGTCATAAGGTGTGTGGACAGAAATATTCAGGAATATCAGATACACGTGAGCTACATAAAACTGGTCATAAATCTTCACTAACCACCCTTGGGAAACCTGTTGCGTTTTAAAGCCTTGTTTGCATTCAGCCTTTTAAAGTCTCCGTTACCCTCTAAAGTGTTGATCGTGCATTGGTTTATGTGTTTGTCTCCTGGCATCCTCAATTTATCATTTTCATTTTTTCTGTACATAAAGAGGCTGGGAAATGATAAAATATTTTCATAAACTATATAGCCATCCTGTTTTCTGTGAAATAAAAATATTTCTCTCTTTCTTTATTTCAGTGAGGCAATGAGGGTTTCAAGGCTATATCTGCAACATTACAATACTAAGTTCTTCTGGGAAAAGGAGTTTAATAATAATTCCATTCTGCCAGAGAATACAGGGAATGAATATGATCAAACTTATAAAAATGCATATGTTTTCTATTTCTATAGATAAAAAAGCAAACTGTGGCAGAGTCATACCCAAAGTGTATGTGTCAAAATAGTTTTTGCCTTTTAATGAAAATAGAAAAAAACGTTAATGGATCTAGTGCTGTGTGCATCCCTCTCTCATGTATGACTGCCGCTTTCCCCTCTTCTTTATTTTACAAAGTTCTAAATCACAGTTTTTTTTGGTTTTTTTTTTGCCACCACATTATGTCTAGGCTACACATCTCTCTCTTCTGTGCTTCTCCAGATACCTGCCATTCAGTGATCTTTCCTTTCAGTATTTCCCTTAGATTTCAATTTGCTTCATCTTCTATCTCTTCCTTGTTAGAAGTACGCCTTGGGCTTCAAACCTTCTGCAAATTGTAGAAAAATTAGGATTTCATTTCCTTCCAAGGAAGAATAATATTATAGTTTCTGTTAAGATCTTTGTTTAATAATACAACACTTTCAAATCATCTTTACATCATTGTCTAAATCCTCCTCCTCAGTTACATCAGACTGTTAGGCAGATGTTCTGATCCTCTTTCTTCACGAGTGGAGCTCTGAGACGCTGGGACTTGATGAAAATCACACGCTTGGTCTGTGACCGCGCGGAGACAAGAGCCCAACTCTCGGTCCAAGGCTCAGTCCATGAGCCCAGGCTGGGAGCAGGCGTGGAACACACCGTTCTAGTCTGTTTTAAAAACACGCTTTGAACAAAGAATTCATCATCAAAATTAATAAGCCCGTATAGGATTTTCTTATGCTCAGGGAAAGTGAGAGGGAAAATGAGCTTAAAACCATAGGTTAACCCCATAGGTTATCGGCAGAGCTTAAAAACTTGGCCACAAAATATACTACTCTCCCGCTGACCCCTGAAGTCAAGAATGTTTCACATTTATACCAGTGAATTCTGCTGTAGGTTTTAGAAGTTTAGACTCGAAAAGGAGGTATTTTCAACTCAAGAATATTAGAATAAGACATAAACTTACCCTCTTTGTTAAGTGTGTGACTCATTATTCATAGTGAATTTCCTTCTGTAAAACAAGCCCACTCCAGCCTAAGGACCCTTGTCCCTACTGTGACCCCAACTGAAATTCTTTCCCCCTAGATTCTGTGAGCTCCGTTTTGTCATTAAGCACTCGACTTGGTTGTCGAGTGTCATTTCAGAGAAGACTTCCTTGAACCACTATCTATAGGAGTCCTCTGCCCTTGGTCATGTTCTGTCATGTCACCGTTTTTTTGCTTCAGGATGCGTACCAGTATCACAAATTTACTTATTCAAAATTTGCTTAGTTGTTTATTTTTCATCCTCTCTCTTGAACAGAACTTTAAGAGGGAAGGGTCCTATTTCGTGTTCAACACTGTGTTTTGAATTTCCTAATTCCATGCCTCTTGTTCAGCATGGCATCCTCAGCATGCAGAAGAGTGTCTGACTCAGAGTAGATGCTCATGTGACCTGTACCAAATAAACGCATGAATCCAGGACACAGATTTCTTCCACAGATTCCCCAAACTCAGCAGTCTAGCCACTGTTTAAGATGGAATTCAGAGAAGCCAGGAATATTTTGGGATAGTTTTCATTATGATGTTTGTTTAAATATTGATGAAAATCAGCCTCCCAGAGCTTCCATTTATTTCCCCAGTAGAGGTCAGCTTTCTGTTAACACCAGGAAAATATTTAAGCTTCCTTTTACTTTCCGTCCCTGGAAAAGGTGGAGTGTCCTTGTCCTTGCTGTGCCTCCCCCTGTCAGAGCAAGCCTTTTGTACTTCCTTTGGCTGATACTCAAACTGCATGGTTTTAATGTCCCCATCACCCTTGACCCTCCTCTCCCCACCTTCTTCTTAGGCTGCGCCTCAGCTAGTCCACCTTCCTCTTAAAAAGGATCCTGCCAATTGGGGTGGGCTAATGCCCCTCCTCCTGGAGGGCTGGAGAGGTCTGATTAATAGTAAGGGCTTTAGAGCAGATTAGATCCAGCCTTAAATCCTGCTTTGACTGAGGGGCTGACTTGAGGGACGTAGGCAAGTTTTCTAAGCCTCACTCTTCCCATCTGTGAAATGAGAGTGAGAAGGAAAACGGTCATCAGGTGTATAGACCACTTGTTTCAGTTTGATCTTACCTCCTTTCCCCCATGATTTCTGATGCAATTGAGAAACAGATGCAGGTATAACCAGGAATAAAAATATCAGCTTTATGGCTGGCGAAGCTGAATTGGAGAGCACAGATGGTGCTGATCTTAAAACATGCTTCCTAGTATTTCCTTCATTTGTCTAGATGGTGAACCGAGGGCCAACTAACTCCTCTAGTTAATTTTCACCCTAACTGCTCTTAAACCAAGTTATCCTAACTTACCCCTTCATCTATTAATTAGGCAAATCATTTTATAAATCTAGCACAAGATTTTATCTATCTATCTATACATGCTTCCTTTAAAAATATTTCATCTCATTATTCCAGCCTGATTATCTTTTTGAATTATTCTGTAGTTGAATCAATTTGGTACCTCACCAAGAGTTTTGTCATCTATCAGCTCATAAGCTCACTTTATTTACAGTGCTCCTTTTTATGACATTTAATGTAACTGTTGATCATGATATGATCAGTATCAGAATTACACGTTACATTACTGAAGGTTTTGCTGTATGTAGACCTCTCGAGTAAACTGAAGTACCACTAGCCCTGCTTTCATCTCAGTGATGTAAACCAGAGTATTGTAGGAGATGTTATCAGATCTCGTTTTTGAATTATGTTGTGCCGTGTCTTTGACTTTGCCTTGCTATGTCAGTATCGTCTTCTTATGTTAAAAAATCCCATTCCTTATTCATAGTATACCTGTGAAATTCTCTAGTCCTTACTGCGTCATTTTGTAAGTGCTCAAGAATGATTTTGGAACTTTGTCAGGATTCGTGTCAAGCCAGTTTGTAGGTCTGAAATCTACACTTTGAACAATGGAACACTTGCACACGGAAACTTGCTCACTTGATTCCCCAAAGATAATCAAGAGTAGAACAGCCAACTACATCTTCAAAATTTTCCCCCATATAAAAAGTAATTTTATATGAGTCTAGAGACTCAACTTTATTAAAAAGCTGAGTGTTCACCTACTATCATTTACCTTATCTTGGGCTCCAGTTTTACTTTAACCTGTTCTGTTCCACAGGTTTCTGGGCAAAGATTATCCTCTTTGATAACCTATCTGGAAAAAAGTAAACTGCTTCTTATTCACATTTAACCATTGACCCCAAGAAATGGGCCAACCGTTTTTCCTTCTTCTGTCTAGCCTCTTAACACATGGATGGAAAATCTCTCTAGTAGTTATCTCTAACTTTAGTTTAAGAAAAAAAGCAGTATTTTTATGTGTCTTTGACTTTCATGGCAATATTTGTGCTGCCCCTGTATTCATTTATTCTAGGTGTCCTGTCATCCTTACGTCACACCAGACCAAACTGAGATGAGCGAAAGAAAACCACCAAAGATTTAGAGCATTTGCTGTGTTGCCAAATTCCTTTTTTTGCTAGATAATTGTGATTACATTGACATTATTTTATTACTTTATTTAAATTTCTGTCCCTACTGAGTCATACTGCCTTTTTCATACTGCCTTTCAGGATCTCCAGAAATAGGATTATAGAGGTGAGTTTTCTAACATTAATTTTTATAAAATTTTAACAAAATTTAGAATGTACCTATAATTGTCCCAGCACTATTTTAATCTCTAAGATACAGTCATTTTTTCTCTACACTATGTTTTTTCATGTAACTAGTACAACAGTATAACTTGCCCTAGTGATTTCCCCCTTAAAAAAGCACACATTATTAAAAAAAAGGAGTTCAGTAATTTATAAAATCTCAAAATGGAGAAGTATGTTAAATATTGAGCATATATGCATGATATGTTATGCAAGCATTAAAATATTTATGAAAAGATTGAAATATTGTCATGAAATAGAATGAATGAAAATTATATTAAGTGATAGAATTGAAAGAGGAGAAGGTACCAAAGTGTTCATTGTGTGTGTTGATACAGGGATGCAGGATCCAGAGTGGTTTATATGCTGTTATCTGTATTACTGCAAGATAGGATTACTTGAATTTTTTTACATTATTATTATTACAGAAGCAATGAAGTAAATATATTTTATCATTCTAAATGACTTAATCAAAATTACACATATTGAAGTATGAAAATACCTTCATTATAGTTAGAGTCTAATCAATGCCAACGTAGGTAACATGTTTAACATTTTAAGAGACAGAGTTATAAATGAAATTTTCATTTTTTGTATGTGTTTGTTGCTTTATTCAAGTTTTCTACTATCTCTCAGGTCAACTTTGGTCATGTACGTTTTCCTGAACACACTGCTTCTGATGCTGTTTATTTTTGTGTGCAGACTCTCTGTCTTTGTGAATGTATTTCTGGCTCTGGCTCTCTTTCTTTCTCTCCCTCTATCACCACCTCCCTCTTTGTCTTTCTCCATATCTCTCTGTCTCTCTCTTTCACTCTCAGTGATACAGACAGATAGACAGATACTTCCACGAGACCCGGTACCCATGCTCCAGTTTTCCTGTCAGGTATTTATGATGTGCACGAAATGCAAAGCTCTGGAGCCATACTCTAATTATACACCAAAGGCTACTCAAAACACATGTGAATGATAAGAATGAGATGTTATTATTAATACGGTAAAACTGTATGTTCCCTGAGCTTATTACCCACCCTTTCTCATAAGCATGAACGTAAGTACATATAAGGCTGTAACAGTTGTTTCTGGGTCTCTATCTTGGATTCTCATTAATCTTCTAGACTTGCACACCCTCCTTCTTCCTCCTTCTCCCTCCTTCTCCCCTCTCTTTTTTCCCTACCCTCTACTTCCTCTTTTGTCCTCCTCCTCTTCCTCCTTCCCTCTTCCTTTTCCCTTCCTCCTCCTTCTGGTTAACATCTACCATTGTTTATGCTGTTTGGTTTGTGTTTCATTTGTGCCTTTTTCTTCTTCCTCAATTTTCTTTCTTTCTTTTTTTTTTTTTAAATTAAAGTATAGTCAGTTACAATGTGTCAATTACTGGTGTACAGCGTATTGTTTCAGTCATACATGCACATACATATATTCATTTTCATATTCTTTTACATTATAGGTTACTATAAGATTTTGATATAGTTCCCTGTGCTATACAAAATAAACTTGTTTATTTTACATATAGTAGTTACTATTTGCAAATCTCAAACTCCCAATTTACCTTTCTCACCCCCTACCCTCCCAGTAACCATAAGATTATTTGCTATGTCTTTGAGTCTGTTTCTGTTTTGCAGGTAAATTGCTTAGAGTCTTTTTTCTCTCTCTTGCTCTTTTTTTTTTTTTTTTGAGATTCTGCATATGAGTGACATCATACGGTATTTTTCTTTCTGGCGAACTTCACTTAACATGATGATCAGATCCATCCATGTTGCTACAAATGGCATTATTTGATTCTTTTTTATGGCTGAGTAATATTCCATTATATAAATATACCACAACTTCTTTATCCAGTTCTCTGTCAGTGGACATGTAGGTTGTTTTAAATCTTTTGATTAGGTTGGTCAGACTCCTCTTAAACATGCTTTATATCCATGGAGAGTGCATTTTGTTTGATAGGCAATTATCCTGCAAACTGAAGTCAATGTTTCTCAAAAACCAGTCTGAGTGCCAACTTACTGCCTTGAATATCACCCCAAGTGCTTATGGGAAGCCCACCCCAGAGCAACTAAGCATTGACTGTTGGTGATCAGGCCAAGGAATGTGCATTTTTAATAACTTTCCCAGGTGATTCATGTGTCCCACAAAATTTAAGACCCATTTGTCAAGATTTGGTTCAGAAAACTAAATCCCATTCTGCAACACTTTTTACATAGCCAGTGTATCCCTGTCCGCACTCTGGTCTCCCTCTGTTTACAGGATGCTTTCATGTCTGTATTGAGAAACTGGAGTTAAAGCAGAGATTAAAAAAAAAAATGCTGGGCCCCACTCTGTCTAAACAGTATTTCATAAACAGTTAGATGTATCCCAGCCTTCTTATGGTATAATTGTTTTATTATGAATAAGCTGGTATTTGTTATTATGTGGAATACGCCATTTTGTGTCAAAACACATTCTATTAAAAAGTTCTCTTCCTAATTAGTAATGTCATGATTTCAAAGAGCAAATTTCCATTGAGTTTGTAATTTAAGTTCTCTTTTTTAGTATTTTTCCATTTCAGTTCCAAGAACTATTTTAAGTTTCCATCATGTGCCTATTGTGTTTTTGATTGTAGGTATCTTTAAAAGTGATTTTATAGAGAAAAAATACAAAAAAAAAAATTGCATTTATGATATGATTATAACTATATAAAATAAGTGAGAGAAAAAATGCACAGGAAAGAAACCAGAAGGATATGTTAATACATTAATAATAGTTGTTGGTCATTGATGGAATAAACATTTTTTCCCTTCTTCCTTCTACTTTTTGATATCTCCATCTCTTCTTTCCTGAAGACATCATTAGATAAAGAAATAAACTTCCCTATTTTAAAGGTCATCTAAATTTCAGAATTAAAACTATGGACAAAAAAAATCCTAGTTTTTTTTCTTTATGCTAAAAATGTGATATAACTGGATAGCCTACATTTAGAATTTGGAAAATTGCTAACAGTTAAAATTTAAAACTAAATGTTAATCTGTGTTAAAAAGTAGTAAGTCATTATTTTGGATTATTTGAAAATTTGACAGAAATAGAAAAGAAATCATTCCAGTTAATCTCTAAGGCTAAAGAGTGCTAACATATACTTTCCCAATTTATTTTATGCATATATTCTCTAGATTTGATTTGATATCTGGTGTTTAAAATTTGACATTGTAGTAAGCAAATAGTTTTTCATTTTATCATAAGCATTTTTAGAGACACTTTTTTTTGAATATGAAAGGGAATATATAGGTATAACTGAATCACTATGCTGTACACCAGAAATTAACACAACATTGTACATCAAGTATACTTCAATTTAAAAAAATAGAAATACTTTTGCTGATCGCTTATTAAGTCTTTTAAGTTCCTGTGCCATAGATGATATAGCTGTTGTCCTGTGACTATTTATGGTTTTTATATTGTGAATAATGCAAAAACCACCACATTACCCTCTGTATCTTAACTAACTTTTTTATCTTTCTCCCCCTTTGTTTTTCCCTCTTTACCTTTCTGGCTCCTTCTGCACCCTGTCTTTTCCTCTCTTCATTTCTTTCTCTCTTTCTTTTCTTATCTTACAGATAAGCCATTTTCTGACAAGTGGCATCACTGGATTCAAGGAAATTTTTGAAAGACTCCTTATGTACTTTGCCAGTTGTTTTTCTAAAAGGGGTTTTTATATTGATAACAATCAGCATGTAAGAATAATCTGAAAACTTTTAAAATATTGATACTAGAGATTCTTTTGCCATGTTCTTTCTGGGCATGTGATCATATTGACCGGTACCTTGTCCCAGATAAGCTAAGGCAGATACTTCTTTTATATGAAATCTGAAAAGCTGTTCTTCAGAGGACATGTGCTAGTAGATGGCTTAACTTAGCAGGTCTGATAAACAGTGGCAATCTGTCCCTTTGGACACGTTTTGATAGCAAAATGAACCAGCCAGATTTTAAGGTTTCATTTGATATCGGATTAAGGTGTTTATGTATGTTGTATACTGAGGGTATATTTTAAGGTCAAAATGGTAGCCCACACTAGATTTAATGCAGCTATAATCTTATGAAAGTTTCAAAATAGACACATAGCATCTCAGCTGCACAGTGCCCACAGACAAATTTCACTGAATGGGTCTATGGGGTACAGGCACAATTTTGCCAAACACAGTGAGAATTGCTTAATTTTTATTCCCAACAATAAATTAAAATTGTTGTGCTAGTGCTATGTAGGAATTAACACAAAATTAAAATTGTATTAATTTTAGTGCTTTGTATTCTAAGACTGAATAATACGAATTTGTTAAATTTCAGAAATGTTTAGACTGTCCTCAGTGTGAGAAGTTGTTGTATGTTAGTTTCCCTGGTTTCAGATGTGATTCTACAGCATGAGAAAGCTCACATGCTGGTGGACAGGACACTCAGATCCTTCTCCTTTTCTAGAAAACATGAAGTCAGCAGTTAAACTTGTTGTGCCATGTACTTGATGTGGGATAGTGGTGGGTCTAACTGTTGAGTTTGGCTTTGGATGCCTTTGGATGGACACTCATCTGGATGGACCAGGCAGTTCAGGTGAGACAGTACCATCTCCTGCCCACCAGCATCACCTTATAAAAAAAGAAACTAGAGCTGAGACACCTCAGATGACTTTTCTGGTCATAACAAGAGTAAATGGCAGTGTCCGAACAAAGTAAGCATTCTGACTACAAAAACTGAATCTTTTCCTTGTACCATAAATGGAGACAAGCTGGCATTTCTCAATTCTTGAGAAAGTTCATTCTAATCCAATAAGACATGTTTGAAAAATGTATTCAAAGGTAAGGATGAGAGAGGAGCCTGTGTAATATTTGAGAAGATGAACTTTGAGATCAGGCAGACTGAATTTCACTATGAACCAGCATGATAACCTTAGGCAAATTACCTGACCTCTCAAAACAAGTGCTCCGTGTGAAAAATGAGTACAAAATGAGATCATGTGTAGAAAGTTCTGGAGTAGTGTTTGGTACACAGCACGTTCTCAATAAATGATCTTATTTTTGTATTAAATTCATTGTTTTAATTTTATATTTTATTCATTATAAAAAAGAATAATCCCAAACTAGTTTACACCACTACTACTGTAGCCAGATATTAATATTAATTATTTCATATAATATTTAACACTATCACAGTGTTCTAAAAATTACTACTTAGCCCCAGATTTTATTTTCTACTAAAACTTGGATGTATATCACCAGATTACTTATGTTGTAAAATGAAGAGAACTCTTTTAACTTTTCAGTGTCTAGGTCAATGTCAGATGTAGCAAATAATATTTATAAGGACATCAAGATGGAGGGCCTTGGTCAACCTTTGCTGTCCTGGGGGATCACAGCAAAATGAAGATGAGAATTAATGTTTTGTTGAAGAAGGTGATGCTAGTGCTATGTAGGAATTAACACAAAATTAGCCTGAGACAAAAAGAGGCTCAGTATGTAAGGGGGCAACGTTTCTGCTATTTACTAGCATTCAGGGCCATTCAGTCCAGTGAGTAGCAACTTCTCTTCCATTTTTGCATGAATGGGATGCTTAAAAAGAAGGAGAGGATAGAGGTCAAGTAAATTGAAAATCCGGGGGATTATAAACTTCAGACCTGAAAATCTTCATGCTCTCAGTCTGCTAGTCCATTAATTATAGGTGATGAACTTTAAGAAGAATTAAGCCAATTAGTTTTTAAGGTGCCAATCTAAAAAGCTTTACAGAGTAGCTGATAGCTCTGGAAGAATTTGGAGAATGCTTTAATCAATTCTTAGGTTATCCAAGATTTTATTTTTTTACTTCTTTATGTCACATGAGACACCACCCTGAAAACACTTCTTGTTTCTTAAAGTCCTGCGTCTTCTGGGCCTGCATATTACACAACGAAAGGAAGAATTTTCTGCTTTTATGCTTATAGCACTTGGCTGGTATTTGTGGTAAGGGTCGCAAAGTCATAAATTAAGAATTTAACTTCTATTGGACTAAAAGCTAAGGAAATGAATTTCTATCTCTAGCGCCATAAATCTCCAGAGGTGCTGGCCACAGAGTCTAAAACAAATGACCGCTCTCCATGTCACATGTCAAGCATGGATTGCTCACAGGTGGCTAGAGTGAACACTTGGCTCTTGGTACATTAATAAGCAATCAGGGTTGCAGTTTTTTCTCAAGTCTGCTTGTTCCCATAGGATCCTATCTGGCTCCTTTCTAGATTTCCTAAAGGTGATCAAATGACAGTCTGATACATAAATTTAAAAATCTCTTAGTGAAAGTTTTATACATCTATTGTAATCGTTCCCATGGCACGATTATTTCTTGGTTGTCATATATCATTCAAAATGGGAAAACAAAATCACATGTGATTTATACAATAATGATTGCTCCTTATTGCAGTGGTTCTTAAGTATGCCTGAACTGAGAATTACTAAAACATTCACTGTCCCTTCACCCTAGATTCAGAATTCTTAATTCTTAAATGGGACTGAGAATCTGGACTTTAACAAGCAGCTCAGGGATTCCTTTGGTTGGATGCGTTTGAGCCATGTCTTCCATTGACAGGCAAGGAAACCTGGAAGGCTGATGAATGTCCGTCACTTCTTTAGATCACAAAACATGCCACTGAGCTCCTGAGCTCAGACTCACTCTGATTTGGGGGATGATGACAGAGTTAAAACCATCATGTAACTACAAAGCTTAAGGAAAGTGACACCAATGCATTTAGCACCTGATTCTTGGTTTCTGTCTGGTTAAGAAAACCAACAAGCTCTGAAGCAATCACTTTAAAAAATATTTGGAGTTCTTGTTGCATTAGGAAGGAAATGCATGCTTTTTCTTTTCAGATATACCCACGTGTAAATGAAGCTTGAATTGCCAGTGTGCTTTTCCTTAGAAACTAAAGCAATATAGATAAAAATTGTCTAATTCCCCAACCCAGTAGAACTGCAGAGTGAGACTGAGATAGTAATGGGATCAGCTGAAAGTAGGAGGAATGCTTTCAGACATTTCTTTTGGTTAAATATTTGAGGTTAGATTAAATTAGATTAATGTTACAATTGACTAAGATGCCATTTCTTCTTGTTTTAAGAAGAAAGTTTTAAATTTTCTCATATTTCTTTAGTTTTTCTTTGAGATTAATTTGGGTTGTATCATTCTCCATCTTTCATCCTTATTTCTCTCCTCTTTTTTTTTTCCTTTTCTATTTCTTACACTTCCCCTCTTTCTTCATACTTTTCCTTTCTTAGTTGAGCTCTGTTTCCACGTGTGCCCTCATTGACTTTGTCTTCTCTTTGAATTTACATAAGCACATGGCATTAAGCAGCTAAGCACCCGGAGACCACCATCCATTCTGAAGACCATTCTGTGCTCACAGGGACATGGTTATAAAAACTCTTCAGGGAACCTGGCCTTGAGGATGCTTCCTGTTGACTATGTTCACTGGAGTTGTAGTTATTGAATGGATTGAATGTAGCTATCACAGCCCTCCTTTTATCTCCTCCAAGTTCAAGTCTGGGTCATCCCAACAGACTTCTCTTCTTAGTTCCTTGTCATCCATGGGCTTTGTGTCACCCTCAGAGGCTGCTTTATTCTTGGTAGATGGAGTAGGTGGTGGGTGGTCCAGAGGTATTTTGGTACTTAAATTCCATGTCTATACTTTCCGGTGTCCAGGCAGTAACTCTGTCATCACTCACCCCCTCCCTTTCCTTCAGCATCTTATTTTTGAGGTGTCCAATGGAAATATCCTTTTATGGAAGAATTAGCTAATCCTTTGTAAACTAAATGCTAAGCCACCTTCTGCCATTGATACTTCTACCTTGGAGTTTTCATGCCAGATGTTGAGTCTTCTTTTTCCTCTGGGCTTTTCAATGTTGATAATTCTAAGATACATAGATAAACACTGGGCTGTTAGCTGACTTGATTTAATTTCTTCCTTATAGGCTGTTGAGTGCCCCACTTCTTAAGGCAGAATCTTAACTCCAGTCTGCCCTACAGAGGAAAGGAAATATTTGTGAAGAAAGCAGATGGTTCTAAAATACAGCAGGGATGAGCCCACTAACTTTTCAGAACTCATCCATCAGGAAATTTAATATGACCCCAGTCAGAATTATTTTCACAGGGGAAGAATGAAAAGGAAAAGCTTTAGTGGAGTGCACTTCATTGATGAAAAAAGGTGGCTAGCAAAGAAAGAATTTTAAGGAACTAGGTAGTATTTAGAGGACGAAATTATTCAACAGGTAGGAACAATTTATGATTTCATTTTGAGGTTAAAATATGCCCTGGACCTTAGCTGAGCCTTTGAAATGTCAGGGCCAGAATACTGGAGAGTCTTAGAGCTTTCAGTTAGTTGCTTTTGGTTGAAACCTAAGAGCCTGGAGGAGCCTAAACTGTTTACATGGATCATAAAATGTTTTATGGATGAATGATGTGATCTGCTGCAAAACTAGGCCATGTTCACTGTTGTATATTTTGCCTATTTACTGTTTTTTCCAAGTCTTCAGACGCTAAGTGTTGGTGTTAAAAGATGTGAGTTACAGACGGCTATAAAGTTGCCCAGCTGTTCTGAGAAACGTTTTATGTTTAGTGGGTATTTGTTTCTTTAATCGTGTAGAAAAAGTTGTCATCATCCTGGGTCAGCCAGCTTTTCTTTGTCTTTCTTACGACTGACTGTTGACCTGTTAAAGACTGTAAGATGCGCGAGTGTTTATTTTTATTATTTGGTGAGCAGTACTGGAGTTTAGTGTCTAAGAAATACAGTCATATACATTTAACATATCCTGTTACAACAGTTTTACTACCAACTTCTCGTTCTGTGAGCTGCTTCACCTTTTTTCTCAGAATTCCAAGATATGAGATTTTAGTCTGTGTTTTCTCACCCTTAGGATGAACTAGCATTTGCTGTCACACCTTACAGAACAAGGACTCCACAGGGCTCTTATTTTTTCCCATTTACAGACTGTGGTCTACCTTGCTTTGCTCTTCCCAAAATCATTTTTGTTTGTTTGTTTTTATCTTCCTCTAAAGAAGCACTATTTTCTGATTTTACTTTCCCTGTCACTTTTTTTTTTTGAAACCAGAAATTCAACAAAAACTGTATTAAATGGAGGAGAAAATATATGATGGGCTACCTGTTAGTAAGCCAAGTCCCCAAATCTAACTTAGACGGAATCAATTTAAACATAGTATAGAACATTTCTGTAGCTAGCATTTATTATTTCCTATCTTTGAACACAAGGGTTATGTGAAAAAGCAGAATAATTAAATAATAAATTCTTTGGAGGAGGGGGAAAAAACTGAATACTATCATCAATGAAACCATAAAACTGCCAAGAGCAAAGACTATATGGAGGTCAAGGGAAATGGAGCTTGGGTCATGGAGTGAAAATTCCCCAAAGAATCATATTTCAGACAACTGCTGCTTGAATCAAGCTGCTTCTGGGCACACGCTTAAACGAACCTCTCATTCCTGTTTTATACAAGAGCTGGTACTGGGGAGAATGCAGCATAAACTCGCAATACTACCATCATGTCTATCTTGTAGAATCAGAATTTTCAGTATCTTCTGTTATCTCTCAATCCTGTGATACCACGTGTTTCAGGAACCCTCAGGAGAACACTGGGCAGATCTTTCCACCTTCCTCAGAAGGGGGTGCTTCTCCTTGTCTTCTCATTTTGCACACGGGGAAACCAAGGCACAGGAGGATGAAATGGAGGTGAGAGGAGAAGCCAGTGAGAGGAGGGCACCGCTTCCTGGTGCTGTCTAAACACACATGCACCCCGAGGCCAGCTGCTTTTCTGAGGTGTGCATTGCAGGGTAGAGTCATTGTCATGAAAACGATTTTGCCAGACGTTCCGGTCTGTCTGTTGGCAAAATTACACGGGGAATTTGCAGTAAGACAGTTACCCAAATGGTCATGACAGTATTGCTTTTCTGACCTCGGAGGTGTATTAGCCACAGTGGATCTTTCCCAAAAAATACACAGTGGATCTTAACCAAAAGTGAGGTTGAATGAACCCGAGAGGCCCTGGAAAGGAATGTGGCGATAAAACAAAAGGACTTTCAGTGCCTCTCACTGCTTTCTGACTTGGAATCGCTTTTCGGTGGCTTCCAGACAGCTGCAAGAGGCCCGGGAAGCTTTACTGTGTGGCTGTGACGCGTGTGAACGGGCTCCATGTCGTTCTGCGTGTGAAGTGCGTGCTCGCTCTGTGCCCCCTGAAGGCGCCGCTTCTCTGTGTAGCACTGGGGATTCTGCAAGCTTGGCTTCATGTTTTGTAACTTGAGGAAAAGCTGCTGTGATAGCGTTGACACCTTTTTGAAGAGTTGACACTCTTAACAGAACTCTATACCCCAAGGTTATTTACTGAACATTCTTTATTGCTCACTGAAATAAACATCTGTAACCAGAATTCGACATCGTGGCCATATTTAAAAATGGCACTATGTTTTAAGTGGCGGAATGGAAGTTAGAAATTCTCCAACAACTGAAATCACTCAGTCGCCCTTTTCAATCTTCCTTGCTGGATTGTATTACTTGTTTTATAAACACTTAATTTTTTAAATGTTTTGGCTATTTTTAGTAATTTCAAAATAAGTTAAATACATAAAATTCATAGACAATTTGTACAAAATGTGTAGTAGGATAGCAGAACTGTCCCCTCCCCCACAACCTGGCAAATCTTAGTGGGATTTTTTTTTGCAATTATAGATATAATCAAGATTATTTCAGGGAATTTGTAAACCATATAAAGAAGCAGAAAAATCTCAACCACCATTCCTATTTCCTACTCCACGTCACATTGTCAAACATTTGGACATCACGATGTAGTTCCTTCAATTCATTTTGTTTATGTTTTTGTAATGCTTGATATTATGGTATGATTTCTTTTCTGTTTTGCATCATATATACTTCCCAATAAAATAAAAATATCTTTGTAAATATCTCCTCTGGTGTTTGCATAGGAGTGCATAACTGAGCTCAATTAATATGAACACAGTTCACAATGGAAAATGGTTTGAGGTGTGTGTTGTTAACCTGTCAACTGGTATAGCCTAATGGTTTGCAGCAGAGTTTGTGGTTAGAAAGTTTGAATCCAGGTCTGTCACTTTTTAATTGTTAATTTGCCAATTTCTTCTATGTCTCTGAATGTTAACTTTCCAGCCTAAAAACTGGCAGAAACCCTGGACCCACAGCACTTTCTTTTTTTTTCCTGAGGATTCAATAATAATAAAGTGTCCCATAGAAGCAAGGATTTAATGGGTCCAAATGTAAACTTTAATTTTTCTCCATTCTCTTTTCCCAACTCTACTAGACTGAATTTTTCTTTCTCCTTAACAGATGAGGCAGTTTTAACTACTCTCTGGTTACTTTCAGCTATTAAAATGTCGGCGTAGTTTAGTTTAAAACTTGAGTCTGAACCTGTTCCTCTCAAATTCAGGCTTGGCAATAATGAGGACTGGTCTGCATTTCTACTAATCTAGTCTGGGAGCAGGGAGAAGGGACTAAGGCAGCACAAGTCATTTTACTTAGCTTGGCTTTGAAATAGTCTTCTCATGCCCTTTCTTTGGCTAAAACTCGTTGACCACCGTCAGTGCCTTCGTTGTGACAGTAATTCAAACACTCGCTTTCTCACTCATGCACGGTTCTGACTGTGTCTGCAGATTTTCTCACTGCAAACTTGCTCTGCCTCCGGTTCGACTTCTTTCATTCCCTTTCAGCTTCTACCAAGAGCTGACTCTTGATAGTTTTTTGCTACTGGGATTCCCTTGTCTGGCAGACAAGAGACTTAGTGGGGTTGGAAAGGAGGGTGTTGAGGAGATACTAGCAAATAACTTTCGTGGTGTACCTTGATCAGCGTTGCCCCCAATTAAGAGTCCTGACTGCTTCTCTGCCGGATAGCATTGTCAACACAAACTTGCACATGTGGGACCTATAGGGTTGTGCAAATTAGAGAGACTTCTTCACTGCTCCATTCGCAAATAGAAACATCTCAAGGAAGACAGGCGAAAAACGTCCAGGGCTTGGAATCTATCAGATCTGACCCTCAGCCCTGGTCCTATCTCTTCCTACTTCCTAGGTGTGTGTCCTTTGGTATACTGACTCCCTCTGGCAGTCAACTTCCTGAACTCCTTGTCTGTAACAAGTGAATAAGAAAGATCAGAGGGTTGATAGAAGGATTAAATGATACCTGGTATTCCAGTTCCGTTCCAATGTCTGTAGCTCACTTCTTCCCTCTCCTTGTTCATTCTACCAAAAAGGCATATAGTGTGTTATTCCTTTGTCTTATTTTTTTTTCTCCTCCCCCTCCTTATTATTTTCTTCTTTCTTTCTTTCTTTCTTTCTTTCTTTCTTTCTTTCTCCTCTCTCCCTACTTCCTTGCCTTCTCTCTCTCTCTTTCTTTGCTGTGTTGTTGGGGAGTAGAAATAAAAGGATGTTTGTGTAAATAAAATGAGGGAGGGGATGCCAGGAGGACAGTGAGAACATCCTGTACCGTACTAGCCAGTGGTCTACACTGGGTGGGTCCCGGACACAGAGCTTTCCATGTCTTGACTGGAGTCAGGAGCTTTGTGGTGTTCTTTTCTTTTTTTTTCTTTTCTTTCTTTCTTTTTTTTGCTTTTTTGCTTAATGTTGTGTAATGATGGAAGAGGTGTACAGAAAGAGGAAGTTTGTCCCATTTAATTTGTAAGGATGTAACTTCCAGACCAAAGGACAGGGTGGCACAGGTTAAACATTTATTTCAAGTGAGAGGAGTATAAAATTTATATAAATAAATTCATTGATAGTCATACATAGTTTTCAAATATTTCTTCAAGTTTACAGTTTCCCTGCCTATCCACAATTTAGAATTTTATGTTCATTCACTTTAATATTTATAAGAAATACGTAGGGAAGACATTAATTCACTTCCAGTATTAAACCCCCATTATTCCTAGAAACTCATTAAAATTTGTAGTAGTTACCTTCAAAATGCATTCTTGATAGAAAAATCCAAGCTGAAAGATTTTCTAAGTTGCCAGAATAACTATACAAGCAGTAAAGTTGAGTATTTCCCCTAAGGGAAAATGATGCTCAGTGGTTTTGATATAATTTTGTATTGAGAAATAGGAAACCAGAGGAGTGGGTGGGCAGAACACAAAGGGGAAAGGATGATAAAGAGAAGAGAGAATTAACACAGAGCAGAAGCACTGAAGCTTTAACTTAAATACCAATGATTTTCAGACGGTTCTGGTAGACAAGGGTGATAGTCATAATTGCCCAGCTGTTGTTTGGAGAATTCAGCAACTGCACACGAGTGACGACACAGATAGGGAGTTTTTTGTCTTTTCTTATGTGACTCTGGGTAGTGTGAGATGTTATTTTACCCCTGAATGCAGGGAGGAAAACAATGTTCTTTTTTTAAAGAGATTTCAATAAATCAAAGAAGCAGGAGAATTCAACTCCTTCTTGACATCATTTTGTTCAAATGTTGGTTCAAGATGCAATTAATTATACCTGCCTCCTTCACAGCATTTAGAATATTCCAAGTGTTGACTTTTCAATTGCTTTAAGCCATGTACATTTTGAAGAAAACACTCAGTTGTGAGTGCTTATTTTTCCCTTCAGTGACCTAATGAAAAAATAAAAATGCAGTAAGAGTTTTCCCCCTTTATTTCAGGTAATCAGTGCTTTATTTCCTGCAGTCTGTACAGTTTTTAACATTAAGAAGTAGCGGAGAGATGCTTTATTGAAAACGTGCAGTAGAAATTGCAAAATCAGTTTCATATCTGAATTTTAGAGCTACACGGCAAGGGTGCATCATGGGCTGAGTGGCACACGGAGGGATGATGCTAAATGTGGAGGGCTGCTCTGTGGCAGAGATTCTGACATCTCTATGGCCCAAAGATGAGAAGCCTTGAAGGTACCACCTAGTTACATTCTGACTGAACCGCTTTTGGATTTTCTCCTTTATAATTTTCTGTTTCTACTAGTAATTTCATACCAACTTAGAATTATTTCTCTTTTTCTTCTCCATTTGCACATAACTGTTTTCACTGATTGTTGAGAATTTTTTATTTACTTATAAATAATTTAGGTTGCTTCTACTTCTTTGCTGTTAAAACTGTAGGCATCTTTGCCATGAAACAAAGAACAAACAATTATTGAGCCCTTACTGTGTGTTGGAAATGATACTGTGCGCTTCTCTTAGAGTTATCTTCATGAAACTTCCAAGAGACTTGGAGAGTTTTTGTGATGATTATCACCACTTTACAGATGATGAAACTGAGGAGCAGACATGCTCACATGAGTGAAATTGTGGAGCTTAGAAGATCGCAGAAGTAGGATTCAGACTCTCTTCTCCTGGTCAATCATTAATGTTGGCCTTAGAATCCGTCCTGCCCCTTCTCCTTGCTTCCCTGGTAATCACATTCTGGTTCTCACTCTAAAATTAATCATGTGATTCCAAAATACGTTTTTCCAGCCCTAACTGCTCCTGGAATTCAAACATCATGCATGTGCTTGCCTGGCTGATAATTCTATCTGAATGTGGAGTAGGCCCCTCAAACAAAACTAGTCAAAACAGAAATACTGTTTACTGATAGCTCGCAATGAACTTCTCTCTCAGTCTTTCCCATCTAAATTCATATCACAGTCTTCCTTTCACTTGTTCAAGTCAAATTATTTTTTGGCTTTCTTTCTCTCATCTCCATGTTTAATGCGTTAGCAAGCACTATCAATTTTACTCCTACAATATATTCCAAACCCCCTTACTTACTTAGTATTGCCCCTGCAGGCCAAGGTTCCCTTGTGTTTCACCTGTCATAGAGCAGGAGTCCTCACACAGGTCTCCCTGAGTCTGCTGCTGCCCCCTAATATATCTACTCTTCCCAATGCAATGGTTACAGTGATGGTTCTAGAATGGAAATTACACTGTTAAACATTCCTACAGTGAATTCTCATTACACTTAGGATAAAATAAATACTCTTTATCCATGGCATTCTTGTCTGAATTACTCTTATTATCATTCAGATCTTAGCTTAAGTGACACTGACTCAGGGATACTGTTCCTGACCATCCAGGGTAAAATTAGTCACCCCGTTACTCACAGATCGCTACATCTCCTGGTGTTTTTCTTCTACATTTGCTTTTTCCTCCCAGTTTTTCAATATAATGGGGGTTCCATGAGTCATGAACCTGCTTATCTTGGTTATATCTGTACCGATAGGTACTTCGTGAATATTTGTAACGAACACACACATAGAAACAGAAAAAAATTCATATCATTATAGTGTGAAATCCAATCATTTAGTCAATACACTCTATTGCGAACTTTACATATCTTTCATATTTTCTTGGAAATACATTTCTAGATGTAGAATTGAGTCAAAAGGTAACCATATTTTAATATTTCAGAATTGTCCCTTGGAAAAATTGTATCAGTGCTTCCCAACAGTGGAGGAGACTTTTTAATCCCTCTATTCTCTCATCAACCTTTGGATATTGTTAATTTTTTTTCTCAATTTGTGCTAATCTGAAAGGTGAAAAATGGAATTTCAATATTGTATAAATTTGCATTTTTTCATTAGCAGTTAATTTGAACATCATTTTGGAATTTAAATGCTGTTAACATTTCTTCTTTTCCAAATTCCGTTACACTATGGTTCCTGTTTTTTCTGTTTCCTTTTCCTATTGATAATGTGAGAGCCCTTATATGTGTTGCAAATAGTTTTAACCATTTAAAATTTTTATTTTACCCTTATTAACATTTTGGTGCTGTACAGAAGTTTTAATTTTTATATAGTGGCATTTATTAAGTTTTCTTTAGTTTCTTTCCTTAATGTTAGGTCTAGAAAGCTTTTCCCAATATTTTAAACATACCTACTAATATTTTGTTCTGTTTCTTTTAAAGCTATAGCTTTTATGTTTAGAATTTTTATTTGCCTGAAATTTATAAGGAAGTGAGATAGAGAACTGGCTTCTTTTTAAAAAAAATTAAATGTAAAGTCATTTTCTTCCCATCATCCTCTACTGACTAATCTTTCTCTGTTACATTTTTCACATTCTATATTCTCATATGCACTTGGATCTATCAGTAGAGTCCCCATTCCAGCCTATTCCATAGAGTGTTCTTTGGAAGATTATTTTAGGACTTCTCCCTAGAAGGATTTCTTGGTCATGTACATGTGGGAAATTTAGGTTATATTGATTTAAACAGGTTTCTCTAGAACAGTACTCCTCAGATTCTTTAATATGCTAAAACGGATTGTAAATCTCCAGAGGTGGATAAAGAAGGTAGTACTCTGATGAGTGCTTGTCCATGCAAACTTTTTTGAGAAGCATTTCAGTGTTAGATATTCTGGGAAACTTGACTTTTTCTTTGTATTGATTTGTCTGTGCATAGGCCAGTGCTACAGACTCTTAATTCATGTTCCTTTACGTTTCATCATTTTTATAAGGCATGTTTTTGCTCATTAGTGT
The DNA here is from genome assembly GCF_048773025.1 of Camelus bactrianus. Taxonomy (NCBI): domain Eukaryota; kingdom Metazoa; phylum Chordata; class Mammalia; order Artiodactyla; family Camelidae; genus Camelus; species Camelus bactrianus. Next base: position 82,418,669 of record NC_133541.1, read on the forward strand.
CTTTATTCAGTATATGAGAGATTCCTTAAACAGTTTGCCTACCACGCATAGAGTGGACATACGACTGTCTTCAGTTATGGGGGGAAAATACATCATGAAAATTTTTATGCTTCTATAGGGTAGACCTTGTCTGACGTCTTCCTTCCTTCCTCTCTTTCTTTTCTTCCTCTTTTCCTCTCTCTCTCTTTCTTCCCCTTCCTTCCCTCTTTTCCATTTCCTTCTCTTTGTTTAAGTTTACAAAAAGCAAGATCTTGGAGAACAGTAAGATTTTCCAAAGGCTAACCATGGCTAATCTGAGATTAGACGAGGTAATTCTTACTACGAAGAAATAAAACCCCCGAGAGAGGGAGCAGCTAATCAGTAAGAGCTGAGCAGACTAGGGCAATTTGACAGTCACAGTCCTTAATATTGAGAATGAGCTAGCAGGGTTCAGAATTGGACAATAAGAAATTGTTAATAATAAGTGAGGCATGTGTCACAAATTGTATCTTAACCATTTTTCATTTTCCAAGGTGTTCTAAAATTATCTTTGAAATCATACTAAAGTTTAAATTTTTAAAGACAATTATAATCTTGGTTTAGAAAAAAGGTGGAAAGTTGATACTGAGACTAGAGAGCAGTGCTCTGCCCAGCTGAGTATATCTGATAGCTTAGGGAGACAATGCACCTGTCTTGTAAAATCTTAATTTATGCACTTGTATGACAATGGGAGAATTAAGACGCCTGAGGTCAATTTGCTATGACAGAACAATTCCTGAACTGGAATCAAGAAAACTTGGCATGTCACTAGCTGTATGACTGTGCAAAAGTCACTTAGGTTCTCTGGTCTTTCTATCACTGCGGCCATGGTGTGCTGGAGTCTGCTCTTAATTAAGGCAGAGCTGACTGTGAGCATCAACGCCGACTCCACATTCGGCGATTTTATGGTTATGGCAGCTGGAAATTGGCTATCGTGGGAGTTTGTACAACAAGGAAAGTGATACATGCCACACAGGGGTACTTTTGTTGTTGTTCTTGCTGTTCATGGAGAGGCTGTATGAACACACTGCTGTCTATAATCCATCGAATTTTAAAGATTCATTGGAAAAAATCATAAATATGAAATAGCATTGTTAATTAGTAACCTTACTCAACTGAAGGCATTATGTGTAACTTTATCTCTGAATACTTCTTTGAAAACTAAAAGTAAAAAGTTACAGATTTTTAAAAAGAAAAAAAATTACAGTACACAACTGTTAATCGTTCATTTTTGGCTAATTTTGGAAATGTTTTAAGAATTTTCACAAAGTAGGTATTTTACACATTTGCTTTTATACTGAAATGAAAAAAAAATTGAATTATTTTGTTCAGTGTATTTCTTGAAATTCCCCTAATTGTTGTGGTTTAAGCATAGTAAACTAATATAATAGTAAATCTGATGCTAAGAAAGATCACATAGTGCCTTCCCAAATTTGGTGCCAGTGTATTTGAGATTATTCACTCTAGTTGATTATTAGCTATGATGTTATTTCTATCATCCAGAAGACTTTGAGTCATACTCCCAACTTCTTTCTGTCTTTGACCACTCCAGATATATTGATGGAAAACCAAGTGACAGTTCCAGTCAGAGATGCTAAATATTTTATTATATAATGGAAAGAACATTGAATTCAGTGAGGAGAGCTAGGTTCTAGCCTTTACTATAGCCTGAATAAGAAAATGGGAGGGGAGGTAGCCATGAGGTGAGTTTTATTTCCACCTAAAGCAGAGTCCTGTCTCCAGTAATACTATGCAAAATATTTTTATTCCTTCTTTTCCTACCCCCTTCCAAACCAATTCATTGGCGTGCCAGTTCTCAAGAGTACAGGATGAACCTTGTACAGTATGAGTATTGGAAATGCTGTCTTATAATTAATGATACACTTGGCAGACATGTAAGGAAATCAGAAAAGAAATTTTGAGAGATACTTACAGTGAAAAGGTAGGAGCCACGATGACAGTAGTTGGTTTGGCAGTTGGGTCAAGGTACTGATGATATTGATCAATACAGAACTTGCTTTCAGAAAGTCCTTTCTTCAGTTGTTGCTTTGGGATTTGCTCTAACTTTACTCTTCTTAGATAGCATTTAAAATTCATCTTCTGTTTTTAATTCAACCTCATTCTCTAAAACAGAGAAATTGATAGCTATTGCATAAGAATTTTATGTAAATATGCTTGAAAATATAAGTATTTTCAGTGTGTTAGAGATGAGAAATTTAGCCTGATTGGGTCACCTGCTTAAGAAAAGTCTATTTCATTGCCCTCCAGTGGCATTTGATTGGTTAAGTATTTTCCTTAATGGGTTAGGTGGGCTTTTCAAGAATAGACCTTTTATTTACATTCTGAGATTCTTGAAACCATTGTTAGAATCAAAATCATTAACCACACATAATAAAAGTCAATTTTTTGAGTCTCTTTGGGTAAGTCTTTGCCCATGGTTCCTTTTTTTTTTTTTCTTTAAGAACTTAAATTTTAGCCAGATGAATTCTTTATGTTTTGGTATGAGTAGGAGACACTAGTCAAGGGGCCACTAGACTAATGAATGAGAGAGAAAGGACTCAGAAAGGACAACTGAAAAATGGCTGGAATTCCATAGTCAGCGAAAATGCAAATGCTAGTGATATTGACAAATCTCTAATCAGATGACAGATTGTTATGTAATTTTCAGCCACCTCTTACTTTGATGAAATATCATAGCATTTTAAATATTAAACACAAGTAGAATTTACTTTGATATTACAGTGGATAAAGAGCCAAGTTTTCAATTAAAATACATACTGTGTGAAAATGAAACTCAGTTTAGGAACCCTTATACTTAAAATAATTTTCTGGTTTTACAAAATTCTACCCATTTAAGCTAATTTAATTTGATACTCAAAATCAGTGTTAGTTTACTTTGGTAATTGAAGTCAATGTTAAAATCATATGAAAGATCTAATTACCTCTTTCCTTTGACAGCACTGTTAGAATACTCAGCACACATCCTACCAGGAAGCAGGAAGTACTGGGAATCCAATAGAGGGGCTGGTTTCTCTAAGATTGCAAGTTTTAATATTGTGTGTATCCTGATATTGAAAGAAGACTGGATTTCAGTCTCTCATTTAATGTGCTTTCCACAGAGAAATATTTTAAGTCATATAATGTCATATATAAATAAGTCTATTAATGTCATATGTAAATACATGTATATGACATACATTTATATATAAATAATAGCAGAAGGGGAGGTGTTTTAGTAGGTAAAATGGTAAAATTTCACTTCACATCTTCCCATGTCTACTGACCTTGCTGTTAAATTCCCATTTCAAACATTCCATATTCATTCCCCAGTGAGAACTTTTTGACTTATTGTCGCCTTTATTGGAAGAGTCTTTACTGCTTATCTATATCCTATCCATTTTTCAGAAATTTTCTCAGAGTCCCCTGAGACCTTTCATGACCATTCCAACGCATACTGCAATTTCCTGCCTCTCAATATCTTTAGGAGGTAGAGTCTGTCCCTTTCAGCTTTTCAAGAAATAATCATAAGTTTTTATAGTATTATTAAAATATTTTGCAACATTAACACAAAATGAAAAAATGTATATTCATAGCAAATTTACTATTCTTTTGCTTTAAACTTGTTTTAAAATCTAGTAATTCATTCATTTATTGACCATTTGACATACATTTGTGGATTATTTATCTTATACATCAGTCACTATTGTAGGTACTGAGAATATGGTGGCAAATGGAAGGACTTCTCCAAATTCTTGCTTATATGAAGAGATAAGTAAACAAATGAAAATCATTGCAGCTTATGCCTAGGGCTGTGAAAGGAAGGAGATAAGCAGAATAATCATAATCAGGCAGAGGATTATTTTTCTTTTTCTCCATTGTACAGATACGAACACTGCAGCAGAGGATAACCACGTGTAGGTGGCCCCTGGCCAGCTGGGATTAGCCCAGGGCTATTGGAGTCTGAAGCCCATGCATGCCCTCTATTATATGTTGCCACTAAAGAAAAGTCATTAAATACTTACTCTTGTGGCACTAAAATTGTGATCTGGGGAATTTGGGATAAACTTATTTTTTAACCTTCAAGTTATTATTTAAAAAAAATCAACATGCATGTTTTTAGCTCAGAGAGAGAAAGATGAATCGGTAACACAGAAAGCAGAGCCCAGGAACAAGGATATAATGAAATTTGGGCATATAGCAGAGACACTGTTACAAAGCAATGGCGAAAGGGCTAACTCTTCAGTAAACAGCGCTAGGGTGATTAGTTATCCTTACAGGGAAAAAAGCCTTAACACCTACCTGACATTATACACAGAAATAAATTCCAAAAGGAGTAAAGATTAAAAAAAAATTAGACTCTCTCTTTAATGTTAGGGTAGTAAGGGATTCTTAAGTCACAAAAAGAACAAATAAAATAATAATATGCCTACATCAAAATTTTTTAATAAAAAAATTCAAGCCACTGATTGGAAAAAATACTTGTAAAAAATACAGCTGTACAAAAAGGTAGATCAGGAATTGATAATTTACACAAACAACTAAGAAAAATAGAAACAACTCACTGAAATATGGGCCAAGGATATGAATGGGCAGTTCTGAGAAGAAACAAGAATGACTAGTTATCACACGTAATTACGCTCAGCCTAACCAGTGCTCAGGGAAATGTGCATTAAAACCACAGTGAGGTGTATTTTGACTCATCAGAATAGCAAATAAATAAGACTGACAGTATCAAGACTGGTAAGAACATTAAGAAACAGCAGGTCTACCCTGTATAGTATAGTCTATCCAAGAGAGTGTGAATTCTGCAATAATTTTAAAGAGCAGTTTGATAATTTTTTTGTAACAGTGATCAAGAACTAACAATGACTGAATTCCTATTTTAGGTGCAGACTTAGGAGAAGCTCTTGCATACAGACTGAGAAAGAAAAACCACGTACATGAATGCTTTTTACAGCATTACATGCAATGGTAAAGATTTAAAAACAAAATCCTTCAACAGAGGAATGAATGAATAGACAGTGAGTTATGTAGATCATGGGTAATTAGTTTACATGTATTGACTTAGATTAATTTTAAAACATAACTTTTATAGAAAAAGGCAAAGTACAATACAAAGCTATATATGTAAATAAAAGAACTCTACATGGTTACTAGGTATACACATTTGCAGAAAAATGTAAGATAGGAACAGATACACCTGAACTTGAAAAAGTACTTCCTTCTGGGAATGGGAGAGGGCTCCAAAGGGCATCCAGTTTATATCGGGAAAACTTAGTTTCTTAAAAAATCTAAGGTAAAGATGATAAAATACTAACACTTGTTAAAGCTGCATGGGGAGTAAATAGGAGTTCTATTTCTGTGCTTGTCGGTACATTTGAAATATTTTATAAAAAAATTTTATTCCATATTTCATGATTTCATAGTTTTCCTTAACATTGCAGTCATGAAATTATCCTTTAGCTTTTTATTTCTATACATGCTACTTGTTTTTTTTTCCACTCCATAATATACTGTAATGGTGCTATAAATGGAGTTTCTCACTTAAAAGTAAAATGAAATGTATATAGGTATAGATATATGTACACTAATATACTCAAACAGCTTTTGTTTAGTGAAGAAACACATAGTGCAATCTTTTTAGAGACTGTGGCTGCTCTTGTAGACCAGGGTTGTTTAAGACACAGTTGCAAGGCAACTATAAAAATTGATTATGACCGTGATTATTTTCCCTGCAGAGGCGTGAAAATACTAGATGAAAATCTCCCTTTTCTGTTCTCATGGGCAGTGCTGCCAACATAGAGGTTAAGGCTGCACAGGTCACACTCTGGCTCTGTAGTCACAACTAGTGTTGAGGAGGGTGACAGGTGGCCCGTGGAATCAGCTCCCCTGCCTTTGCCACGCCTCCTCCCCATTTATGGTCAGCCTGTTCCCCACCATGCGCGCCGTTCTTAAGGAACCTGATGCTCTGATACTAACCAAGTGTAAACCCCGTAGATGACTGTCAGGACTCCACCTGAGTTGGCTTTGCCTCATCCTTCATCTTCATCTCCTGCTGCTGCTTAACAGCTCCGCCCCGCACACCGCCCTGCGTTACTCCCCCATGCCTGCACGTGTGGTACTCCCTGTGCTGAGCGCCCCTTCTGCTCGCTGTCTCCTTCCTCCTTTGGCCAGTTCTCACTGTCTTTCAAGACCTGCCCCCAGACATTATCTTCTACATTCATTCTTTTTCTAAAAAAAACTATTTATTTACTTATTTTTGGTTTGTTTTTGTTTTGGGGGGAGGTAATTAGGTTTGTTTGTTTGTTCATTTTAAGGGAGGTACTGGGGATTGAACCCAGGACCTCGTGCATGTTAAGCATGTGCTCTACCACTGAGCTAGACCTTCCCCCTTATGTTCATTCTTAAACTCTGCATTGAGCCTGCTTTCCAGGTTGTTCTCAGGGCAGCAGCAAAACTAGAAGGAGGCACCAACCATGTGTTTTCATATCAGCTGACTAGACGCTACAGAGAAAATTGCACTGAAATCCCTGAGTTGAGGATGATATGGGAGGAACGAATGCATCTCATGCATTGATAAGTAGCAGAGAGAACCACAGAACCTGAAGGTGCTCTGTGGGTGGGAGTGAGAAATGTCTTAAGCAGTATTCACTTAGACAAAAGATAAAGAGGGCCGTGCCCCCTCCTCATTCCACCTCATATGCTGGTACCTCAAAAGCATCCAAGAAACTTGACAGGAGCCCAGAGAAAAGGGGCAAGAGAATCAACATGGAACGATCTCTACATTTGGTGTAATTGGGGCATAATAGAAAATAAGTATTAATAGAGCGGTTTGAAGAGTTTTGTGATAGTCTGCTTCCTCAGCTTCTGTTTGGACGTGGAGATGGAGGTGAGTGGTAACATCCTTGGAGCTGTATGTATGTTTCCTCCTTCACACTCTGCTCCCCACGACCCACGTGGTTCTTCCACCCCGTAATGCGGGAGGTAGCACTAGATTCTCCTGGACTTCTTTTAGTCTTTATTTTAATTTTCAGAGATGTAAGGGATGACTTTAATATTCTCACACAGGGTTCTTTGTCTGTATAACATTTCGTTTCTTCTCAGTTCTGCCTCCTCGTTGTGCACCCGGGCACTCATCTATGCCATAACAGATAGGAACCAGGAACTCCAAAGTGAGTAAATAGTCAACTGTATTTTCCTGGGCAGGCAGAGTTTCACATTATGCTGTCTTGCTCAGAATTCATGTTGTTCATATTATCAGGTAATTCAGACATTCAGTGTTCAAGTGGAACATTGAAACCGTGGAACTCAAGACAGATCCTAACCCCAGAATGAGAGGTCATTCCTTTGCCGCTCCTCACAGAGACCTAATTGGGTAAAACTCACCTCTTTTAAAAGATCCTACCAAGCATTTTGACACATGGCAACATGAATGAACGAATTAGACCAGAAAGCAATACTTTGTCTTCTGAGTGATTTCAAGTTCAAAATGTTAAGTACAAAATAGGAAATCATAAACACCTTTCAAGTGTCCCAGTTATTGACAATCATCCTGTTAGGATCCACTGAGCTCTATATATAGCAGACAAGCAAGAGATGAGAATGAGATTCATTCTCATCACATCACAAGGTACAAGGTGAAGATTGGTTTTTCTTGGATAAAATTGTAAAGAACCTGACTTGACCCCAAGTTATCTTTGAAGTAGTACAGTTCCATGAAAACATTACTGAAGTGTATTTGGGGCAATTTTGGATTTCACATAATATTGGGATTTTAACAGTATTTGAGATAAAAGATTTTTCCATTGCTGGTGAAGAGGTGGGTAAACGGTATGCTTAAAAATCTTTCGCATTTACAGCTCTAGGTCCCAGAGCTGCCTTGTAGCGTAACCCATTTCATTTGGAAATGGTGGTCTGGCAGAACAGTTGTATGTCAAGAACTGTGTAGTACCCCGACATCATCTTTCAAAAGCCAATGGCTCTTCCCGATTGTCCGTACCTGTACCTCTGACCACACCCGCTGCTGTTCAGTCAGGCTGCCTGCCTGCCAACACTTGTGAAAATGAGCGCTTCAGGAACTATTATCATTCAGTTTGCTTCTTTGGAAGAGTCACTTTTAATGACATTTATAAAATCTGGAAATACTTGCTGCCTTATGCTTCAATTTAGTATTTTGTGCTTCTGATCGCTCAGAGAAAACAGGTGTGTTAAATTATCTTCTTCTTATGGTAAGATTATAATAGTGATCTCTACATCTATGAAATTCCTTTTGTTTTCATTCTTTGAGTCTAAGCTAAATTAAAGGTACATGTGGATCTCTTGAGTACCTTTTGTTCAGTTAGGTAGAACTGTTAGTTTTACTGCGTCTGTGACATTGATCAGTACATACAGAATCTGGGTGTTCAGTCAAAATTATTCTGAGTGTCCTCTTTTTCGTTTGTATATCATATAGGGAATCTTTTATGAAGAACTGTTCCAAGGTAACTCTTACAGATTTTTTTAGGTTAAATTTGACACCAGGGATGAAATTACTGGTGTACTTTTTCCAGGAACCCCAGCAGAGTGTGTGCTCCTTTACATGTGCCGTCTTCCTTGTGAGGATGCACGAGGACTTCTGATTTACTCTGGGTTTACTCTGTAATTCATTTACACGTGTAGCTTAGCATTTCCTTGATTATACACGTAGAAAGGGACTATGCTGATTGTCGACGGGAGGAGTCAGAGAAACATATATTGTGTGAAAGGGTCATAGATTAAGTTGTCCAGAACTCCTGAGTGTCTCTGCCCAGTGCCCTAGAGTGCCTGCCTCTTCCCTGACATGGCCCTTAAATGATTAAGAACATAGAATCCTGATTGTCTTCTGCCTCTATTTTAATCAAGGCAGAGAGTCCTACAATTCACTAAGAAAAAGCAGTCTTAGAGCCCTCCCTTGACTGCTGAATTAAAGGGAAATAATATTCGAGCTAAGTATAAATGGCTTTCTTAAAGTTACCATCAAATAGGTTTCTATTTAGGATTTTAAAAAAAAAAAAACCTCACCCGTTCTTTTCTAGGTTGGAAATAGAAGGTGGTTAATGCAGTATTCTGGTTTACTTTTCTGATAAATAGGACAATCCCCAGAACTATTTATAATGGAAGAGACAAAGTATGGCAGTATATTGAAGATTGCTGCCACTTTTCAAGAGGCTATTTTTGTGAATTTAGAGGAGCCTGTCTGTACTTAAAAAGTAATATTCAAAGGAAAAGGCTATTATTCACGATAATACTATACTGCTCTTATGTCCCCGCATATTGGTGGGAAGCACATGTTGGAAAGTGAATGGACATCCAATTATTCAGTAGTGTAGAAAGACTACATCAGAAATGTACTGACTTTGGGAGTCATAGCCACCGGAGGTTAAATGATCATGACTCAGGCTACTTGATACCAGGTTGGAAGAAATCATTTTTGCCACTGAGAGTGGGGGAGAAAGTAAAATGCATTCAGGGTGGGATGTGAAAAAGATTCAATCACCTGAGTTAATATAAACAAACTGAGGGGTTAGAGGAGCTTAGCAGTCTCATGTGGTATCACATTAAAAAGGAATATTTACTGGGGAGTCACTGAATTAAATCCAGTGATGAACTGGGACAAGACTGGGGGAGTCTAGGGAGGGAGAAGCCACACAAGGTTCCCAGGGCCAAAGAAGAGAGAATAAAAATCTAACTCCAGAGTTCAGCACTAAAAGCAATGTCAGGTAGGAGAGGAAGTTTTCAGACTTTGTTTTGCATGAGAATCATCCAGAGCAAATGTTAAAAATTCAGAAGCCAAGAGCCTATATCTGATCCCCTAAATCTAAACCTCTGGGTTGTCATAGGTAACAATTGTAGGTGTTTTTTTTTAAAACCTCTGGATAATTCTGACAAATAGAAGAGCTTGTGAAAAGCTGAACTAGAACATCGAGAGCTCTCAGGTATATTAAGTGCCTTTTAAAGTGTCTCTCTGGAGAAGCAAGCAGTGCCTTTCATACGTATGTCCACAATCTTCCAGGTAATAAAATTTGGCTCGAAGGGTTGCTAGGAGTAGTGTGGATTGTACATTGTGGAGACCAAGCTACAGAGAAAAGAAAGGTAGAGATCAAAATGATTAACTGTCTTGCCTAGGCTTCCATTACTAAGTCCCCCACTGCTCCCAAGGTGTGGAAATACACTGAATTGGACTTAAAGGTCAGAAAATTATTTTGAATATTTTTTCTGCAGTAACTAGTTTGTTTGTGACCTAAGGCAAGTCATTTAAGCATTTAAGCCTCATTTTTGTCTCTTCTATTAGAGGGATAAAAATTCCTACCTTTCTCATTAAGTAGGAGAAATTACTTTGAAAATTCTAAATTTTAATCTAATGAAAGCTTAAGTGGATTAAAAATTTGCAGAAATCTAAAATATTAATGAATTTTATATAACTGACCTTGCCTTTGCCTGGAAGGCTCAAATCTTCCAAAAATAAATAACTTCTTTCAGTTTGATCTGCTTTTCATTCACAAATGTATATTATTATCTCAGGCACTGGATAGTTCAAAACATAGGCACTTTTGCGAAAATTCTTACCTGTCAAATATGTTCCCTTTCTATTTTTTTGTTTCTTTTCTAGGGATGTCTTGAACAAGAGAAGCTTCTGGAGCAGTGAGGACAATAGGCTAGGGGCTTTTCCCCTCTGAGTTATCTTTCATAGTATTGCTAGTTTCTGCCACAGTTGGGAAGATTCATTCCTGTATCTGCTGGTTTGGACAGATTTCTGTATCTGTCAAAGTGTGGCGAGGCACACCTTGTCATTTGGGCCATTATGCTGGCACGGGACACCTGTTGTGATGCACTGGCAAGACTCTCTGAGGCTGTGGACACATCGTCCCTCAGCCTTCTTTACTCTGCTGTGTTCATGCCTTGTTAGAGGCAGCAACACACTGAATACGAAGTGTTTTAAGACAGGGTCTCCAGAAACAGACCTTGAGCCAGGGACTTAAGTGCATATGAATTCTGAAGGAAGTGCTCTCAGAATAAGCTGATAAGCAAGGGAGGAAGCAGGATATGAAAGGGTAAAAAACAAGCAAAAGTCCAAAGTTAGGTAAAGTCCTACTATCAGCCTGATTTGGCAGGGGTTCTGGGGCATAAATGAGACCTGGTGCTTGTTTCATCTTGCACCAAAAAAGCTGGACTTTTTCACTCCTGTGTCAGTTACTCAATCAATTACATTGGCTACAAGGCTAGGGTGGGGAGTGGATGATTGGTCATAAACTCCCTGGTAGTTCCAGCAGTGTTGTTCTCATAACCTGAAGGCAATCCCCTGTAATCGATCATATACGTAAAGTTCTGACGGAACAGCGGAAGCTAAGGGGTGGATTCATGGAGTTGATGGGATCTGAGGGTGTTTGGGCAGGGGACCAGCTGTGTCTGCTACCATTCACCTTGTACTGCTTTACCAGTGAGTTCAAAGCTTTTTCAAAAATCTGTTTGGCTGTGATTTCTAAGGAAAGATTAACAAGATCTCCACTGCTATACTTGGTCTCAAGGCCAAAATTGACTCTCATAATCTCTTTCCTTTAACACCCATTTCAAACTCACTCTTAGCACCTCTGCTGTTTGAGTAGACGGCTTGGTGGGACAAACCAGACCATCATTTGAGGAGCCTGAGCTCGGGTTACCTGCATTTAAGATTGCCCTAATTGTTCAGTCATACTTAAAACTTGTTGGGAGAGTCACTGCCATGTACAGACAGTCGCTGGCTTACGATGATTAGATTTCGAATTTTTCGACTGTATGATGTTGTGAAAGTGATACGCATTCAGTAGAAACTGCAGCTCACGTTTTGACTTGTGGTCTTTTCCCAGCTAGTGATCGGCAGTGCAGTACTCTCTCGTGATGCTGGGCAGCAGCATGGAGCCTCAGCTTCAAGTCTGCTACTCAATCATGAGGGCGAACAACCCATACACCCTCGCTGCTTTTCACTTTCAGTACAGTAGTCAATAAACTGCATGAGATCTTCTAAGCTTTATTATACAACAGGGTTTGTGTTAGATGATTTTGCCAAACTGTAGCCTCATGTGGGTGTCCTGAGCACGTTTCAGGTAGGCTATGATGTTTGGTAGGTTAGCTATATTAAATGCATTTTTGACTTAAAATATCTTCAACTTGTAGGGGGTTTATCAGGATATAACACCATTTGTAAGTTGAGGAAGAGCTGTACTTCCTCTATGACAAGTAAAGCTGACCCTAGGTGACCGTCCCACCGATACCAAGTGTCTACTCTGGACAGAGCATAAAAGAACAAGTACTTGAAGGCATTGAAGGAAATTTGAAAAATGGAAGATTTTGGAGGAGAGTTGGCAGTTGGGTGAAGGGAATAGTATGGATGAAAGGGTTTTCCCATTTTCATACCTTCTAGCCTATGGACAGGCCTCTTTACGTACTGTACGGAGCATGTAAATCTGTCAGAGAGAAAAACTGTATTTTCTCTGGCTTGAAAAACCAGAGGACCAAGTTTGAGGCAATTACAACAGCTGGTGATGTAGGAGGAGTTACAGAAAAGAGGGAACCAGAGAGAGGAAACTCTAAATTCTCTGCAAATTTTGTGCATAAACTCTAAAAACTCTCTGGGTAACTCCTGAATCACGTAAGACTGGAGAAGGACAAGCTGCCATGTTTAGAGAAAAAAAAAATTGAACTAACATTTGAGCTGCAGCCCAGAAGACAATTGTCAGTTTTAGTTCAAGCAAGTTAATTACCTGATAAAACAAATAAGGAGCAAAGATGAACATTCTTTGGAACAGTATAACAGAATTCAGAGTGTCTACAACATAATAATTCAAAAAGTCCGTGATACAATTCAATATAACTTGAAATATGGCAAAAAAAGAAAATGGGTCCCATTTCCATGAGAAAACATAGTCAATGGAGACTGACCTGGGGATGAAACAGATTTTGGAATTAGCAGATAAAGATTTTACAAGAGTTATTATACTAGTGATAGGAAAATATGCCCCTGATGAATTAAAGAACAAGGAATCTCAGCAGACAGTTAGAAACTATAACAAAGAACCAAATGAAAATTATGAAATTAAAATACACAGTATCTAAAATTACATTGGTCATTGGAACACTAAAAGATCTGAGAACCAAATTTGAGCTCTAATGCATAATATTGACACTAAATCTTTATGATCAGCATCAGCTACCCCTGTCCAGGTGGTAATCCCTTCCTTTGCTTACTGGTCTGTTTGTGTGAAGAATCCACGAAACACAATGGCAACCAAAATTTTAGATTTAGTAGGGCTCTTACTGTCTTCCTTGGTGGAATTGTTCTCCTCTGGGAATTGGAACTTTCAGACCCACAGAGCTTAAAAATTCAGAGGTGGGAAGCAGAGATTCTCCAAATATGCTCGTGGGTGTAACAGTAAGGTAGGAAACTCTATCCACCCCTTGGTTCTGGAACCCAAGTATTACCCTGGTTGTGGACCCAGCACCATGTAATGGCTGTTGCTTTAAGGTTTATATTGTCTCTTGAGGGACAGTCCCCTCTCTCCCTTCAGAGGAAGGTCTCTGCTGTGCTTTTCAGAGGTTATTTCAGGTTATTTCCCTGCAAAAGCCAGTTCAACCCCTTCTACCTGTACCCTTTCCCAGCTGACCACAGACGCCTACAGAGTAACAACATAATGATGGCTTTCCACGGCTTATCACCATTCCACATATCATGATGTGATCCTCACTGATGTCTGGCTGACATGTGACCAAACTCCAGATTCCCATCCATAGACTCTGCTTTCTAAGGCCACTTCATGTACCAGCTGTTTTAGATTAGGTTTCTGTGAAGCAAGGATTTGGAATGCCAGTGATGTACTAAAACAAATTGTTCCCTGGAGAGAGCAGTAAGAGAGTGGGAGAAGCAGAAAAGACAGGTTGCCATTTTGGTTGAAGTTGTACGCTCAGCCTCATCCCCTGAGGCATGTGCATTTTACCCTGGAGTTTGTTTCACCTTGAGGCAAGAGAACCGGACTGTGGTACTTCTCCACTGGCTGTCGTCATTGGCTCCTAGCCACCCTGAAGGGATTGCAAACTTTCAGGCACTTCGGGCTCTCCAGTGGGGCAGCTCTCTGAAGCACAAATGGACACTGTCTGCAGCAGAGCTCTGGAGGATAGGTTTAGTGGTATCTGAGAGACTGGTGCACCAAGAATATTTACTGCAGATCCTGTGAAAGGTAGCCCAGGGGAGCAAGGTACCAGGACACAGTATTGTTAGATTTCTCCAAACCAATCTAGATGTTTCTAAGATTTCCCCACCCTTTGATGGTCAACCCTTAGTCTGGAGAGATGCAAGCGTCAGACAACATCATTCACATGAAACCGTTTGCCCTTCGTACTCTTCTCCAGTTCATTCCAGCACCGGAAGGGCTTTTCCATTTCTCTTTGGTAATTGTCCTTGTGTGGTCGCTTTCTCCTCTCTTGTTGTATAACTTACAGAAGAAACTTTATGGTCTTAAATCCCCTATGACCTGACAGCATACTTTCAAAAATCCTATCTCTGTATTTTTAAGAATGATTTTCTCTTCCAATGAAGTCTCTCTCCATTAAAATGAAAAATACTTACTTTGACAAGATGCCTCATATTGGCCTAAAAATTCTCTTTTGAAACTTCAAGCCAAGCCATGACTCTCCTGAACCTGGCTTAGGGTTACTGCCCCTGGAAGCAATGGACGCCACTGATTGAAAAGGTAATGTTGTCAAGGGGGCAGCGGTGCTGGATGAAGCCCTGGTTTCCCAGCTCAATAAAGTCGTCCCTGTCAAACAAATTATTATAATGTTATTGAACATTCACAGTTCTGCACTGTAACATTCTTGTAATTCTGCTTATGCTGTGTAAGTTTTCTTTTCTGTTCAGTCAGGCAAGCAGTATCACCTGTTTCTCTCTGTCCTTTATTTTCCTTTTCGCCTCCGCTCTCCCTCCTGAGTCACGTCACACCCCTTAGTTTATTTCTTCTAATTTGCTTAGTGCTGAGAAGCCAAATACACAAGCATGTTGGGACTGTCTACTTAAGAATTTCAAGTACTTAGATGACAGACGAAGACTTCTTCCATGGCATCATATTAATGGCTTATTTGTGAGTCCTTATGGCAGAAACTCTAGGTACTCAGAGCTGTGTGTGTGTATGCGTGTGCACATGTGCTTGGGTGTATATGTACAGGTACGCATGTACATGTGTGTGTATGTTAATTTCTTCCAGGTATTTTTTTAATGAATGATTGCATTAGAGGTCTAGAAATAACACCTTCCCTAAGTGGGAAGATTCCATTCTTAACAAAATGATTTACTTATTCATCAAGTCTGCTACATCTTTCATAAATTAGAGAAACGTAAACATGGAAAACCCTGAAACTTTTTGGGTCAGTCTTTAAT